>NC_048601.1:17201166-17509499 GCF_003668045.3 Cricetulus griseus
GAAACCAATTTTATTGACATTCTGAACAGCCTGATTAATACTCCTATAAAAACTGTCTTCTGAATGACAGACTAAGAAGGTTTATATTACTCTATTTATAAGCTAGTACCTTGATAAATTTTGTAGTCCCAGGGACAGGGTCTAAGAATGAGTCTAAAAATGACAGTGTTACTGACAAGCTTATCCATGAATATATTTTACCACTCCTGGTAAAGCTGTAACGTGTTTGTCTTCCAATATTGCATGCTGGAGATGAAAATGAAAAGAAGAGCTATGGTCTTCACTAGGCTGTAACCTCCTAGTGACACTGCTGCCACCCACAGGTGACAGCTGTTCAAACCATCTTGTCACAGTCACTACAACTCACCAGTAATTGAAGGAAATGAAATGTGAGTTTCCTGTGCTCCTTGCTGGTGGTAAACAGTATGAATGCTTCTGTCCTGCGAGGCAATGCACTGAGATACAGCACCTAGGCACCTTCAGGGACACATTGTTCTCTCTTGCCAGCATTGCTTAGATGGAGCTATTGGATGAATTTCAGGATATATACAAAGTCCTACTATAGAAGTTTTATAGGCTGTTTTTAATGATGCAGACATTTAATCTCAGCACCAGAGGAGCAGAAGCAGAAATATCTCTGTGAGTTAGGGGCTGCCCTGGACTGCATAACAAGTTCCAGGACAGCTAGTGCTACCACAGAGACTCTGTCTCCAAAAGACAAACTACACCAACAAAACAAACCCAGATTTATAATAGTTCAAAATTTCACTAGGGACTGGAGAGATTGCTCAGCAGCCTAAGATCACTTAGCTGCTCTTGCAGAGGACACACATATGGTTCCCAACACCCCATGGTGTTTCCAACAATCCTTAAATCAAATTCCAGGGGATCCAATGCCATCTTCTGACCTCTGCAGGCACTAGATATGCAAATGGTGCACATACACACATGCACTTAAACATTCATACAGGTGAAAAATGAAAAAATAAATCTTAAAAATATGCAAAT
Source organism: Cricetulus griseus (assembly GCF_003668045.3). NCBI lineage: Eukaryota > Metazoa > Chordata > Mammalia > Rodentia > Cricetidae > Cricetulus > Cricetulus griseus. The sequence continues at coordinate 17,202,175 of NC_048601.1, forward strand.
AGACATAGAAAAATAACAACATAAATCTCTAATACAGTTCTGAAGGTCAGAGGTTCAGAAGAGACCTTACTGTACTAAAAGTTACTTTTTCTGATGCCTTTGCTTCTCTATTGAGGAACCCCATGATGGAGTGAGATCACCTTTTGATTCAGAAAAGTCTCTCCATCTCAAGGTGTTTAATCATATCTGCAAAGTCAGATTTACTATTTAATTTAACTCATGCAAAATTGCGGGATTAGGAAAAGGATAATTTGGGGAACATTGCTCTTCTAATTAAATGTGTGTATGGTGTATAGGAGTGTGAGATCAGAAGCTCTGCACTGATGCCAAATAATGAAACTTTGTTGAGGTACAAACTGCAAACTGCCAGGATGTCTCTGAGAGAATGGTGAGCAGCACTGACAAAAAGAATTGAAGTGTTTATTGGATGGTTTAAATTGGGAAGGAGACTGGCTGAAGAGCATTTAGGGGGAAGGGGTCTGCTACAAAAAAAAAGAAACTATGGTAAACAGAAACAATGTAACGTGACCTCTAATCGTTAATATAACAGGATGCTGTGGCAGTAAGGTAATAGGATATGGTGCTCTTGGGTCAAATTCCCAACATGAAGAATGGACAATTTTATTTCCCTGAAGGGGCTAGTTTCATCTTGGTCAGGGACTTAGGTGAGCCTAAAATCCCAGCCTTTTTATTTTTTTAGGCAGCATTGATGGTCACTTCTAGCTAATTTCTGCTAATCAGTCTGGGAGCAGAAAGGCTTGGATTTACTGGTCCAAGTCTTAGAGTGGCCTCTGCCTAATGGAGGGCCTAAAGGATGCCATGGGCTGGAAGAAGGACATGTTAGGAGTTGGTTAAAGTGTGGTATATGATTTGGTTACCTCACTTTTAATGCATTTTGTGGGGAGCCACAGCCCCAAGATGGCACCTGGCTGGATGCCAGGGAGATTGAACTTAGCTGTAAACAAGCCTTATTTGGAAGCGCTTAGTGGATCTGGTGTGCCTCCTCCAGCTGTGACCTATCCAGGATCGCCAGGTGGCGTGAGCTAATTGGGTAATGAGCTTGCTATCAGGGATTGCCAGGTGGCGTGAGCTAATGAGCTTGCTTTGAAGGGCTTGCCGGGTTGGGGGGGGGGCTAGTAGATATAGAAGCTGAGATAGAAGCTGAGATAGAGGTAGAAGTAGAAGAAGATTGTTCAAGGTTTCTGAATAAACTGCTTAAAGAAGAGTCGTGGTCGTGTCCTTCTTGCTGGTTGAGATAGGTGCAACAGCATTTGAGGATACACTAGCTAAGAGGAAGAGGAGGAAGATCCCAGTAAAGGATGGTGCTGTCATTAGGTGGTTTTTGAGAGGAATGCAGAGGAAGCAGGTAGTGGGATGAATGCTAGGTTAAGTGAGAAGTCTCAGGGAGGCATTGGGGCATCCTTCCAGGATGCTTACTCAAGGATGATCTGAGATTTTGCTGGAACTGGGTGCCATCAGCTGCTATAGCCCAAGTACTTCAGTTAAGCTATCAACAATCAGTCTGGGAAGTCTGGAGAGAGCAAAGAATTTTTATGTTTACTACTTTATGTATCTTATGCAAAGCCACAATCCCTTTAACCTTCAACAACCACACGTATCTAGGGGACATGTGATCAAAAAGGTGACATATTGGTGAGCTTGAAGGGTTGAGTGTCCATCCCCCTCATGGGTAAATTGTAGTGGCACTTCCAGGAAGAACATCCTGCTCACTAAGGTTGATGTGTGATACACCATGGTTGTGTATGTTCTTTTGTGAGACAGAGGTGTTTTGCTAAGTTCTGTGTCTCTTTTAGTAAGGCTGGATACCACCTGTCTTACTGAATTGACTCACAGAAAGAGAAGGTTACTTTAATTGCTTAGAGCACCCAGAGAAAGGACAAAAAGTGGAATAGAGGACTTCACCACCATCTCTACCATTTTTTTTAAAGTAATGAACACATCAAAACAGCAACCATGTGTATAAGTAGAAAATAAAGACACATAGAGGGCCGAGAGTATCGGTCTTTTAGCAAGCATTTTTGTACTGGAAGCAGTGTGAAGACTAGGAAGACCTTAAGTTGAAGAAGCCAGAGCCCATTCCACTCCCTCAGCCTATTCACAGGGGAAGGCCTAGGCCCTGTCCCAAAGGATATGACAGACTCTGAAGACCCCCTATGGAAGGCCTCACCCTCCCTTGGGAGAAGAAAGGGTATGGGATAGTTAGGGTGTTAATGGGGGTCAGGGGAGGAGGAGAGGGAGAGGGAACTGGGATTGACTTGTAAAACAATCTTGTTTCTAATTTAAATTAAAAAATGGGAAAATAAACATTTAAGAAGCCACAGAGAGTGGAATATTACTTATCTCCCAGTGAGGTGGAGTTTGGCTCTGCTGCCTTGGCCCTTTTGAGCTATGAGAGATGAAACCAGTTGATAACACTTTGGAGCATGGCAGCTATCAAAGAGTGAGGATTGCTATGTGAGGTCCAGTCCAGAGGGGCGCAAGAAGTTTGGGAATGAAATTATTTAAGGTAGACCTGATCTCCAGGGTTTAGAGATAGATTAGTGAGATTTGCTATGGGCTGACTGAGAAGCTGTCTGAGAAGGTAACAGAAGGTGAGTATTCACTTAAGGGTATAGACTCTAGAGGAGAAGATAACCCAGCAGGTAGGGGCATCCACACATGGCTCAGATGGGCTGAGGAGAAAAGGAAAGTGGGGTTCCATCTTATCCTGATTAGAGGAAGAAAACAGACACAGATCCAGTGGGTTTTAATGATGGTGTTATTTATTTTTCCCATCTTCCTGGGTGTTTGGGATCAGTAGATGAAAAGAAGGCATAAGAGTCTGGATCGAGCTGTATAGAGCAGAAAGTATCATCTAAACCTAGGATAGAGAAAGGGGAGGTAGATGAGGAGGTGTGACATAGAATCATGGATGGCTTGGGACCAACAGGGTGAACAGGGTGAACTGCAGTGTTAATGTGGCAGAGGTCTGGACCAGCTAGTAGGAGCCATCTGACTTAACTCACAGAAGGATAGTGGTACTGTAGGGAGAGAGCTGGAATGAGGAGTCTGGCAGGTGATAGTGGTTTTTAGTCCTAGTTGTTGTTTAAGTGATGAGACATTGAGAATGGCAAGGCAAGGCTGAGGGATCCTTGATGAATGTGAGTGTGTGGGCGATGGGAAGCTAGAGCAGGTGTAAAGATGCCTTGGGGTTAATTAGTGAATGAGAAAGTGGGGGTGTGGGTTCTGGTTCTAAGGAGGTATCAGAGACAACAAAGTATTATATTAATTATAAACTATTTGGCCACTGGCTCAGGCTTCTTACTGGCTAGCTCTCTCTTGCCTGGACTGTTTGTTACTATATAAACTAAACATACAGGACCCACAAAAAAGTGACTGCTAAACTTACAAAACAAAACATTACTAAAGGGTTCCTGTTAAAATAGAGAAGTGTGCCAGACACACTATGGCCTATGGGCTGAAGATGGATGCCCCAACGTTACAGAGAAACTTTGGGTGACTGTCCAGGTAGCGAGATATCTCTGTCAGTTCTAGAGTTTATATATTATCCTTCTGTGGTCTTTGATAGAATTAAAGACAGATAGTTATTGTTATAGTTTCCTTCGGTTATTATAAAAGATAATTAGAAAAGAAGTTATCCTTTTATTTAGACAGAAAAGAGCAGATGATGGAGAATGTACTGTGTATGTTTTTCTTATTGATTGTTAAATAAAATACTGTTTGGCCAATGAGACAGCAAGTTAGACGCGACTAGGAGTCAAAGAGGATTCTGGGAAATGTAGCTGAGAAGTGGTGATCCAGGCAGGAAGTAACATAACAAGGAGACTCATATTTAAAGAAGGAGAAAAAGGAAGCGTCCCTTTCCCCTTCGCCTTCTCCAGCAGGATGTGAGCCACCAGCAAGGAGGGACACCAATAATGCGTCTGATAAGATAAGCCTTATAAAATATTTAGATCTATGATAATTGAGACTGAGCTAACAGATGAGAATCCTAGTCATTGGCCAAGCAGCTTTGAACCTAATACAAGTTTCTGTGTATTCTTTTGGGCCTAACTCGGGCGGGCATCTGGTGTAAAGCTCACACGTGGAGGTGGGGCTCAGACGGCTTTTGTTGGAAAGATTTACTGTAACTGCTCTCCCTTAATTATTAACCCATTTCCTTTAAACTAAGTATTTGTGCATGGCCTTATCTTACTGGAAAATGTCCAGACCTGCTAATCCTTCATGGGCTACATGGCATCTGTGCATGGCTTCTCTCTGCCTCCTTTCCCCAGCAATCTCCTTGTGTGGTAGCCCTGCCTATGCTGCCTGCCTGAATACTGACCAATCAGTGTTTTATTCATCAACCAATAAGAGAAACATATATACAGAAGGACATTCCCCATCAACTACGCATTTTTCAAAACATGTCACTCCCAAGAATATTCTCTGTTTCAAGCTGAACTTTAAAGTTAGTTAATTGAAATGAATTTAATGTTCTAAGAGAAACTAAGTAGAATTGGGTTAGGCTTAAAATTGTTTATAAATGAATTTAAAGTAAAAATAATCTTTTTAAAAAAAAGTTCTCATTTTTTCTTTTCATTGAAGTATTATGGCCTATTCAAGAAATAAGAATCATAGCACCTGGTGTGGCAGCTGAGGGAGCTGAGACCCAAGTTCTTCACATTTGCTTTTGAGCCTTGCCTCTACTGGCTGAATTATCTCTATACCCCATCCCACATCCTGCTCAAGGCCTTGCTATCTTTCCATGAAGCATGAAATAAACACCATTGTGAAACAACATTTCTGTTGAGCACATTCACATGTCGGTTTCCTGATGAACTGTGGAAACTGGATATTCCTCACAGCATTAAGTGGACTGCAGTTTGTTCCTGCAATCTAGATGCTTAGAGGAAATGAGCAAAATCCAGGCCTTTAAGAGAGATGACCACTTCCTTCTTCACTGAGGCACTATTCATAATAAAGTTGCATGACATTCAGCCAGCCTAGATCCCTGTGTATAGCTAAGTGTGGTGTAGTCACACAGCAGAATATAGTCAGCCTTTAGAAAGAAGGGACGTGTGTCTCAGGAACCTGGAGGATTTTACACTAAATGAATAGGGGACTTACAGAAAAGAAAATACTGCCTGATTCCACACACCTGCAGTAGTCAAATGTAAACATCAAAGAAAGGCGAGATGGTCACCAGGGCATAGGGAGGGATAGTGAATGACTAAAGGTATGTAGAAGCTCAAACAGGTTCAGTAAACTCTAGAGATTGCTGTACTATATTGCTCCTGTCATCCCCAGTTATCTCCTGTGTACTTAAAATTTCAAAAGTAAGGGGCTGGAGAGATAACTCAGTTGTTAAGAAAACCCAGAATAAGTTCCCAGAACCCACAAGGCAGCTCGCAGTCCCCTCTAACTCCAATGCCAGAGGACCTGGCACATGTCTCTGTCCTTCCTGGGTACCAGGCTTGAAAGTGGTGTCCATGCATACAGGCAAACACACATGCACATGAAACGTATATTTAAATCTTTAAAAATAAACATTGAGTTGTACTCCTGCAATAAGGTAAATACAAAGAAAGTGAACTACCATTGTTACATAGTAAGAATCTGTTTAAATAATGCAGCTTTGCAAAGTAGTCAGCAAGATATCAAGTGTTAAAACATGCTGGGCGTGGTGATGTACATCTTTAATCCTAGCACCCAAGAGGCAGGTGGATGTCTGTGAGTTCCACTCCACTCTGGTCTACATAGTGAGTTATAGGATAAAAGGGATACATACATACATACATACATACATACACACACACACACACACACACACACACACACACACACACACAGAGAGAGAGAGAGAGAGAGAGAGAGAGAGAGAGAGAGGAGAGAGGAGAGGTGGAACAATAGCTTTTTTGAAATTTAAAGAAAAAATTCATTGAAGACCTGAAAAACAACTCCTATAAGATTGACTTTTCAATAAAACTTTAACTACACAATGCATTGTGTTATCATGGTACATCGGTGGTGCACACCTTTAACCCCAGCACTCGGGAGGAAGAGACAGGTGGATTTCTGTGAGTTCGAAGCCAGCCTAGTCTACAGAGCAAGTTCGAAGCCAGCCTCCAAAGCCACAGAGAAACCCTGTCCCGACAAAAAAAAAAAAAAAAAAAAAAAAAAAAAAAGAAAGAAAGAAAGAAAGAAAGAAAGAAGAAAGTACATTGGACACAAATGCAAAAACCATGAAACAATTCTTTAACATTTAAGCAAAGATAAAATGCCTAAGGAACAAAAATGCAAAGGATGGGCTCTTTAAGCACCATAAAAAAATAGCACAGATGGATGAGTGTTCAGTTAAATACACTGAAGTGAACCTTTGGCACTAGGAATCAGAGCATTTTGTCATGGAGCGTTAACACATATTATAAAAGTGTGTAGTGTCAAAGGAACAGAACCACCAGTGCTCAAAAGCAGCTTTGACAACTAGGCAATAAAACACTCTGTATCCAGCGATACAGAGAGATATCACTGAATACACTGGTAGAAACTTTGAAATAAAAAGAAAGAAAAAAGGACCGCTGACTCCTTTTATTTTCTCTGTGCAAAATAAAACCAAAAACAAACATCAATTCTGTTACACACTAACAGCCTTCAAAGTGCATCATTTGTACAAGAGAAGGACTAAGAACCAAACTGTCTGCAGAGATCCAAGCACGAGTGAGAGAGAGCAAGCCCCTCACACGGTTTCCGATGGAACTCAGAAGGAGCCACTTCATAATCACTGGCACTGAACAAAGTTGCACAATTCCTCGTCTGGTACTTGAGGAAACCATGTAGATAGTTCAGTAATAAAGCAAGGCTTTTCTCATCTAGAGGTGTATAGGCCAACATCGCTCCAATTCGCACAAATACTCTCAGCCAACGTGATGCTCCATACACTGGGACATGGGTGTATCATTCTGCAAGAATGTCAGCATACTGCGGTCTCTCAAATCTGTAGAGCAGCTGAGTGCCCAGCATTACACTGAAGTACCCCTTTATCCCTGCCACAACCTCATGAACAGCATACTCCTTATGATCTGTATTTGCTCTAGACTTCTTATAATTTACATAATACTCCAAAATGGAATCTACATTCCTCTTGGCGGGAAGATAAAACAGCTGTTTTTGTCTGGTGATCAAGTCCCAGTCATCCACAAGCCACGGTTTCAGCTCTTCCAGGATCTTTAACTTCAATTCTGATCATGAATGTTTCTTCCTTTTCAACGGTTGGATCTACCCCGGCTCTTTTCTTCCTAGCAGGCTGGGGTGTCACACTTGTACTGCCACCATCTCCATTTCAGAGTGTTTTCTGCTTGTTCTTTTTTGTTTTCATTTTAACATTTTTCTGTTGCAGAGACCAGGTGTCTTCTTTCCTGGAGCAGCCCCTCTCATCTTGCCCTCTGCATACTGTTCCTGACTGGCCTTTTGAAGCTCTTGCTGTTTCTGCAAATTGGTGTCCACATATTTGAGTACTCTGCTTTCTGGAACCCATTCATTCCAATTTTTATTTCAACCACTGTAATGGATAAAGTATTTCACTTGTTTGTCCTTTACGGCAACCTTTACACACTTTGCTTCATAGAGAAGAGGCCCATGAAAGCACAGCACTCTCTCGCCCTCCTGAAATTTGGGCTTCGGGTCCTGCTTGGGCGCCATTTGTGATTCGCCACCTCCTCCTCCTTCTCCCATCACCCCCAACTACTGCCCCCTACTCTTATTCCACACAACATAGCGTCCAGAACAATAGCTTTTAAGTAAAGGAAAGCTGACAAGCCCAGAAACTGATAGAAGAACAATAAAAAAAAACTTTGAAATATTTTTTTAAAAAAAAAAACCAAATGACAGTGGAAATACTACAGCTCATTGACATTAGGTACCTTTGTCTGGGCCTATGAGGTTACCTCTGGTAACTTGGAAAGATGTAATAACAGGTAAATGGTAATCACCAGCCCCATTACTGAGCAGTGGGAGAGGCTTCACTTTGTCTTTCCAGAAAATAGACTGCAGGACATCTGAATACCACCAGCTGACCAGATCCTGACAGCTGATATGAGCAATGAAGCAGAAGAAACTGAGCAGCTGCAAGAGCAGGCAGAAAGCACGGATCCTAGTCATGTGTTTGTTTACTTCATCTAAGTCCAACTGATGCCAATTCTGAGATGTATTGGGCATTGGTACCTAATCCTCCCTTTTTATCAGGGGTAAAGGTCAGATGACCTGGCCCTCAGCTGTTTGCTAATAGATTCAACATATTTCTTGATATGAGTCCTAACAGAGAAGATTCTACAGTTTGAAAGAACACCATTCCCACACCCAGATCCTCTCTTTGCTATTACAACACTTCTTGTTTATATTTATTATGTATATACGCTTCTGTCTGCATGTGTGCCTGCAGGCCAGAAGAGGGCACCAGATCTCATTACAGATGGTTGTGAGCCACCATGTAGTTGCTGGGAATTGAACTCTGGACATTGATCCCTGGAAGAGCAGCAAGTACTCTTAACCATGGAGCCATTATATGCTTATGTTACTATCTATTTAGTTGTAATGTATTGCTTGACATATTCTCCTTGATCAGGAGGCTCTGCTTGCAGGAAAGAAAAATGATATAGTGGTGACAATGCAGAAAAGGCAGGCATGACCAGGAAGCCAACCTACCTGTCTCACTGGGATTATAAATAAGACTCATGGTGCACTATGCTCCTGAGTATTCCCCGAATTCAGAACACTGAATTCTGAACCAGTGTGAGCTAGTAGCTGGCCTGCTGAGTGGGGTACACTCTAAAACTCTCCCTTTGTGTGCTTTTTTAACATAAAGCCCACAGAATGGGAAAAGATGTTCACCAACCCCACATCTGACAGAGGGCTGATTTCCAAAATATGCAAAGAACTCAAGAAACTAGTCATCAAAAAAAAAAGATAATCCCATTAAAAAGTGGGTATAGAACTAAATAGAGAATTCTTAATAGAGGAATCTAAAATGGCTGAAAGACACTTAAGAAAGTGTTCGACATCCTTAGCCATCAGGGAAATACATATCAAAACAACTCTGAGATACCATCTTGCTACTGTCAGAGTGGCTATAATAAAAAAATAAAATATAATAAAATAAAATAACAGTTTATGCTAGAGAGGTTGTGGAGAAAGGGCAACACTCCTCCACTGCTAGTAGGAGTGCAAATTTGTACAACCACTTTGGAAATCAGTATGGTGGTTCCTCAGGAAAATGGGAATCAGTCTGCCACAAGATGCAGCAATTCCACTCTTAGGCATATACCCAAAATATGCACATTCATACAACAAGGGCATCTGCTCACCTATGTTCATAGCAGCAGTATTTGTATTAGCCAGAACCTGGAAGAAACCTAAATGCCTCTGAGCTGAAGAATGGATGGAGAAAATGTGGTGCATTTATACAATGGAGTACTACTCAGTGGAAAAAAACCAAAATGATGGAATCTTGAAATTTTCAGGCAAATGGATGGAACTAGAAGAAACCATCCTGAGTGAGGTAACCCAGTCACAAAAAGACAAACATGGTATGTACTCACTCATATATGGATTTTAGACACAGAGCAAAGGATTACCAGCCTACAATCCACACTGCCAGAGAAGCTAGGAAACAAGGAGAACCCTAAGAGAGACATGCATGGTCCCCAGGAGAAGGGGAAACAGACAAGATCTCCTGAGCTAATTGGGAGCATGGAGGGAGGGGAGAGGGAGTTAGGAGAAAGAGAAGGGGAGAAGAGGAGGGGAGAGGAGGACATGAGGGAGCAGGAAGATTGAGTCATGGGAAGACTAGAGGGGAGCAAGAAAAGAGATACCACAATAGAGGGAGCCATTATAGGTTTAAGGAGAAAACTAGCACTAGGGAAATGTCCAGAGATCTACAAGGATGACCCCAACTAACAATCTAAGCCATAGTGGAGAGGCTACCTTAAATGCCCTTCTTCAGTAGTGAGATTGATGACTACCTTTTATGCTATCCTAGAGTCTTCATCCAGTAGCTGATGGAAGCAGAAGCAGACACCACAGCTAAACACTGAGCCAAACTCCTGGAATCCAGTTGCACTAAGGGAGGAGTGATGAGCAAAGGGGTCAAGACCAGGCTGGAGAAACCCACAGAAACAGCTGACCTGAATAAGGGGGAGCTCATGTGCCCCAGACTGATAGCTGGGAAACCAGCATAGGACTGAGCCAGATCCCCTGAACGTTGGTGTCAGGAGGCCTGGGAAATCTATGGGGCCAATGACAGTGGATCAGTATTTATCCCTAGTATATGAATCGACTTTGGGAGCTCATTCCACATAGAGGGATACTCTTTCAGCCTAGACACATGAGGGAGGGCCTAGGCTCTTCTCCAAATGATATGACAGACTTTAAAAATCCCCCATGGAAAGCCTCACCCTCCCTGGGGAGCAGAAAGGAGATGGGATAGCAGGTTAGTGGGGGGAGGGAAGGAGGAGAGGGAGAGGGAACTGGAATTGACATGTAAAACAAGCTTGTTTCTAATTTAAATTTAAAAATCACCATAAAAAGACAAAGTGACATGTGTTCTCACTGTCCAATCTGAGTTAATGTACTAACTAATCACAGTTCATAGGCTTCCACTATATATTAGTTGTTCACTTACAACAAATCACAGGCCATTCCCTTAAAATGTCTCCAGATGGGGTTCATCTTTATTAAGCCACTGGAATTTCGGTCTTGTGAGGGACACTTGGGCAATGATAGCAAGAAAGCATCTGTAACCCTAGGGTGGTCCTATAGGGAGAGGGAAGTCAGAGGCAGGACAGCCATCAGAAGGTCCTGAGTCAGTTAGTGTGGCTAGTGAAGAATCAAAATGACCTTTCACCCAAGGTAGAAGAATGAAGAGGACTGCTCACTGTCATCCTCTGACCTCCACATGTGTGCTCTACCACATGTGTGTAGTATGAGGATATAGGTATGATAGGATGAAAGAATACGTTATTGAATCTACTCTGCAAAGAAAAAAAAAAGAGGATATACACAGAAGGTAAAAAGATAGATTATTGAATCTACTTCTAGTAGTATAGATATGATGAGATACAAAGGTAGATTATTGAATCTACTTTTAAAAAGCAACTGCTAGTTTTAAATATTTTATATTGGGTCAGACTTTTATATATCGTATACAAATACTGTATGTTGATACAAATTTGAGATTAATTTGTTAAGACATATTGTATATACATTTCTAATATCATTCAAGATATTGTATCTATACAGCTTATTTATCAATGCAACACAAATTTCTAGTGCTTGAAAGTTGTGATTGCCAACTGTGTAAGATAACAAGGAAACATAGGTGAGTAATTAGTCACCTATTACAATCGAACTTGTAATCACATTAGGTACATTTTCAAAGTCCAACAGAGGTATATTTTACATAGATATCTCATCTCCAAACACTTCAGAGAGCTCCAGAATACGGCATTCAAAATGTTTTAATAACATGGGTTAATTTGTCTGATAATGACACATATCTGCCCCTGGCAGCACCAATCTACTTCAGAGAAAATGATGGGCATTGAAGAAACTCCACATGGAGTTTACTTTCTTTGTGGCAATAGTAGCCACTGGGCAAGAAAGTGCCCTTACCGCCGGGTGTTGGTGGCGCACGCCTTTAATCCCAGTACTCAGGAGGCAGAGGCAGAGGCAGGCGGATCTCTATGAGTTCGAGGCCAGCCTGGTCTCCAGAGTGAGTGCCAGGATAGGCTCCAAAGCTACACAGAGAAACCCTGTCTCAAAAAACCAAAAAAAAAAAAAAAAAAAAAAAAGAAAGAAAAAAGAAAGAAAGTGCCCTTACCTTGACTGTTGACAATGTGCTGTCCAAATTGGACAAGGAGGACACAAAAGAGAGTGACTGCAAACTTTGCCAAGACAAAGTGGGACAGCCCTTCAGAAAATTCTGCTTCACCGAAAAATCTGCCAGAGATACTGGGCCTAGAGGCCAAAGATGAATACCCCAATGTTGCAGAAAAAATAATCTTGGGTGAATGTTCAGGCAGCCAACTGTTTTTATCATTTCTCACGTTTTCTGGAAGTTGCTTGCTTGCACTTCCTGCTTACTCAGTTAATATTATTTCCTTCTTGAGATTCTGAGGGAGTTGAAGACTAATTAGCATAGTTACAGTTTTTATAATTTACCAGACTCAGAAAAGAAACTCACTAAAGATGTGTAAAGTGCAAATGATTTGAAAGACATTAAAAGATAATTTGATAATGCAAATTGGAATAAAAAGTAAATTAGGCACCAGACTTTGGACTCACCAAGATAGGATAGAAAATAAAGTATTTTCTCTGAATTTGTCAAATGCAAATGGACTAGACATTGCTGACAAACATATTGCATGTATATATTGCATATACTTATTGCATTTATAGTACATAGTTTTTCTTATGTTACCTGTAGCCTTCTTTTTGTATCAGACCAAAAAGGGGAATTGCAGTGATATATTATTTGTGATTTATTGAAGCTTACCAGAGATTCCAGAAAGCAAAGTCAGCCACAAGCCACAGAAGCCAGGCACACACCTTTAATCCCAACAACCAGAAGCTAGGAGGTGGTGGTGCACACCTTTAATCCTAGGATCCAGTATTAAATGGAAACAGATCTCTCTGAGTTCAAGGCTGCCCAGGTATACATGAGTTTGGATCAGTCTAAAGGTGTAACAGATCATACCCCTATAATCCTAGCAGCCAGAAACTAAGAGGTGGTGGCACACAACTTTAAATTTGGACTCAGGATTTAGAGGTAGATAGATCTCTCTGAGTTCAAGGCCACCTTGGGAAACAAGAGATTGAATCTAAAAGAATAACAAATCACAAACAGTTTAATCCCAGTACTAGAGGGTTATAAATGATAAAAGCAGGGTTCTCAGTATTTAGTATGAGGCAATCATTCTCCAGCTATACCAAAGATAGGAGCATTCAGTCTCCTGTCATGCTGAGGAGAGCTTATGGGTCAGCCCTTATAGCCTGAGGTAGAGGTAAGGATCAGTGGCTGGCTGCTTTGCTTTTCTGAACTTCAGCTGTAAACTTGAACCCAAATATCTGTCTGTGGGTCTTTTACTTTTTCAATTTTCATATGTGTGCCTATACTCAAGAGTGAAGAACACACACACACACACACACACACACACACACACACACACACACACACACACACACTGCATTTGATGTATTAAATCGCTAAGTTAGGTTTAGCTCTTGGGAAGAGTTTAAACCACACTGTTTGCTATCAGAAGGTTCACTGAGCTCCACATGACCCTGCAGTGATTTTCACCAAGGGAAGAGGGGAATACCTTTCCTGATTGTCTAGCAAAAACACTTTTATGACTGATGCTAACAGGCCAGGCTGTGCTTGGTAGAAAACATAAGCCTCATAGGCTGTGGTTGGTGCAAAGTCAAGGTTGTGATTCATCTAATTGAAGGGTGACTGGTCAGAAACCAATGGCCATGACCATAATTTTTTTAAGTTATTCAGGAATATCGCTCTGCCTCGTCATGTCTGCTGGATACCCTCCTGTGTTGCATCCGCAGCTATTTTAACATCAGTCCTCAAAAAAGGCTTCCCTGCTGTATGCGTTTCTTGCCTCCTCTAAGCACATCATGCTAAGCTGGTAAGACCAGGGAAGTATCAGCAGGGATAGCTGAGAGCAGTGACGACTGCACAGACCAAAGAATGGCAGAGGCAGGGACAGCTGAGTGTAGTCAGGCCATGCTGTGAACACAGCAAGGCAGCTGATGATTGGCAGCTTGTCAGTTTGTGAGCATCTAGGGCAGAAGAGAGAAGGAGAAAGAGGACAAGGGGTGCAGGGCTGAGGCTGAAGACGGATAAAGAGCTGTAAGGAGCAAGTGAAGAGAAACAGCAGGTCTTTGTTGCCATAAGAGTTCCAGAGAGCTCCCAAGTCTTCACAGACAAGAGTCTCAGACCGGGGCTGAGAGCTGTAACACAGGCTTCTGCTAAGCACTAAGAGAACTGGGAACTGGGAACTGAGAACTGGAAACTGAACCCTGGAGGGCTGAGACCCAAGATCATTGAGGTCTGCACTAGGACTGAACACTAGAGGGTGCCAGTTGCTGCTGATTCTCAACATTGGCTGTGGCTCACTTCTACAAACAGAAATGGAAGCCCTTATTTCCATCCAGGTGGAGGACAGAACCCTCAGGTCTCTGACATCTCCATACACAATGTGCACTACATGTAATTACAAGAATAGCTTTCTTGAGGGCTTTTCATAAACATAGCACTGACATTCTTTTACCAAAAACTACAACAGAACCTGGGGAAAATAAATCTGTAAGTTGACAAAGAATTTACATTAGAATAACATTTTAGGATAAGTAAAATATACTCATAGGGAAAGCTCTTCATACTCCAATAACTCAGAGGCAACTTCAATAAAAGAGCACCCATAGAAACTTGAATTAAGATAATAAAGCACCATGATGGAGAGAAGAAATGTCTGTGGCTAGCAGAGGCATGAAAGACAATAAAGACTAAAGAGAGGAGGACTACATTAGAAATGGTGACTATGAAGTTGATCCTGCCAGCCAAGTTAAAGTGATGAAAAGGATAATTGTTGAAAGACTTAGGTCTTGTGAGTACAAAGTTGATATCCTTGAAGAATAGACAGCAGGGAAAGAAGCCGGACGTTAATACAGCAAACGTACTACAAATGACAAACAAGCGTGAGAAATCCATTGCACCCAGAGAGTCTGGGAAGTTCCTCATTTTCCGTATGTGGAGCAATTGAGTTCAAATCAGTGGAAACATCAGACATAATTCAGACTTTCTGACAACCACCTCAATGGCTTACCATACTGTCCTCTGGTGTTTGGTAAGCACTTTTGGCTGCCACTTGACATAGTGGAAAGGGAACAAAAGGCAGAGGGATGAATGCTCTGTCCCACAAAGCAGGACTCAGAAAAATAATAAAAGTATCATAAGTTGCTTCACCCCTTATGTTAAATACTGATCCATATGTGAGTCATGACTAAATCACTTCACAAGAGAAAAATGGGCCATCACTGTGAAAACTGAGGTGAGTCCTCAAATAAGAGAACAAAAGGTAAGAAGGGAGAGGGAGGAAAGGAAGGAGGGAGAGAAAGAAAGAAGAAAGGAAGTAAGGAAAGGAAGAAAGAGAGAGAGAGAGAGAGAGAGAGAGAGAGAGAGAGAGAGAGAAAGGAAGGAAGAAAGAAAGAAAGAAAGAAAGAAAGAAAGAAAGAAAGAGAAAGAAAGAATAGACTGGCATGATACCTATGAACCTACTTCTTGACATTTGACCCTAAGTATTGAAAGTGGGGTCTCTATTCTGTCCCCTCCAAAATTAATATTGAAATTGGGTACCATGGTGTAGTAATTGGAGGTCAGAAAGTCTCTATGAAGGAACATACTAGTGATGTTTACCTAAATGGACTTGTAGACAAATGCCTTCTAAGTAATTATTTATGCAGAAGAGTCACCTGTTGGCCTTGGTCAGACAAGTATCTTTAGAGAATGGGTGGTGGACAAAGTGGTGACTCAAGGTGGTCCAAGTACTGAGAATAAGTAAGTGTTTAGTGTAGACTCAAAGTCATCATCAATGTCACCATCACCCTGAGACCTTCCTTGTCTCCGTGGGTGAACAGTTATCAGCCCCTGGTCTGAGACCCTTTTCCATGAAGACTAGGTAGCTCTCCCACTCTTCCCACAGCAAAGACCCACTTTTTCTCTTCATTTGTTCCTTATCGCCCTTTATCCTTCTACAACCTCAGATCAGCACCCAGTCCTCTTTCTCCTTCTCCCTTCTACCCTGGCTGCTCACAAACTGATCAGCTGCTATTCTTCAGCTGTCAGTCATCAGCTGCCTTGCTGTGTTCACTGCATGGCTGCCTGTATCAGCTTCCCTGTCTCTGGTGTTCTCTGGCCTGGGCCAACATCACTTTTGCTCTCAGCTGTCCCTGCTGCTTTTTACCCATTGTTATCAGCTCAGCCTGACCTGGTTAGAGAAGACATGAAAAGGGCACTCAGGAGAGGTCTTCGGACAGGCCTGAGGGGCAGCACTGACCGTATCTTCCAGCCGACTTGGTACGGCAGAGCAACCTTACATGGTCAAAGTACTGAGTATGAGTAAGTGCTGAGAGCTCAGCTTCAAACAAGACATCTAATGTCACCTTCTCCTAAGTCAAGAGAATACTGCCAAATACGGGCAGAGGGACTGACTGTAGAGCTGAAGGATATGGAGGACTGTGGTTGGATGCTGTCTTCTGGACATGGTGTGGTCTTTCTCCCCCATCTTTGGCATCATAATTACTCTTCCTTGCAAAGAGATTTTAAATATTTAGTGTCATCAAGAGGAAGAACATTTGACTCCAGAAGTTTACTATCCTGCCTTTTAATCTATGGCCTCTTTCCTCTCTGCCTTCTTGTCAGGGTCTTATCTGCCTTCACTTTTATTATTTGTAATTTCAGTCCTTACAACATATACAGACCCAGTGTGGGTCACAGTCTCAGACAAAACATTAAAAGTGATGACAGTGTCTATGTACAGAGCTGGATTCCTACCTCGTTCCTATTTGAACCAAGGTTTTCAGAGGAGACAGACAGTATCCAGGCTATGTGAAAAATTAGTGATTTTGAAGTCAAGTGAGAGTTAGAGGAGGTGAAATTGGTGCAGGTATTGGCTTTGCCATATTGGCTAATCTTGGTAAAGCTGCAGCCTCAAGAAACAGAATCTATTTTGAGTTAGGAGCTGGCTTGAGTCTCATTTGTCATAAGCAAGTGCTCCAGTATTCTTGGGATGACAAAATTACTAAAAAAAACCCACTGTTTTCAGAGCATCTATTTCTCTTGACTCTTCCTTTTCATGCACTGTATACTTATGATGTGTTTACCATTTGGAACTTGGTAAAAATGAAACTGTTTCCCATGTATTTCTTCCTATTAGGATTTTGAGGTTGTTCATGCTGTTGCCTTGCATGAATGGGTTCTTCTTCAGTGATGCCAGCTATGCACACCACATAAATACAGCATAGTTTCTATTCTGCTAATAATGCGCATGTGAGTTTCTAGTTTGCCTGTTAAAATAATACTCATATGTCTTTTTCGTACATGCCCATTGTGTACATGTAAACAAATAAGATTATTACAGCATGATTTGATTATGCTTAACATTAATAATGATGTCAAAGCCTTACAACATAGTTACAAGTATTTATTCTTCCATCAGGTGTAACATGTCACCTCTGAAAATTTATATATTGGTCTGTTTTAGTCAGAATAATAGATACACAATGTTCTCAAGAGAATTTCTTCTTGCTATCTATAAAAAAATAAGGCAAAGTACACAGGGAATGTCAAATATTGCTGGGTGTAGCAGGACCTTGCCCTCTGTTATGACTGCCCATCCCATTAGGAATATAGCACAGCACATTTTTCTAGCACTCTGAATATATTAACTTCTCAGCATGCACTGTGTGCTCATTCCCCCTTTACCTGATGTATTTAGTTCTTTGTTGCTGTGACCACACTGCTGACAGGAATGTTGTATCATTCCAATTTACTTATAATAAATCATAATGCAGTGAGTCCTCTCATACAGATGTATTTCTGTAGTCTTGGAAATATCCTGTTCTACTAGGCATTCTTATCTGTGGGTGATTATGAAGACGATTTCCTCCTCAGTGTACTGTTTAACTGAAACAATGTCTTTATATAATAGTGATGCTAGTTCAAGTAGGATTTTATCAATTGGTGGTCTTTAGTAAATACAGTACGCAATTATGATAGAGTTTAGTTTAGTGGAAAATTCACTATAGGTAAAGGTAGGACAAAATGTTGCCTCTGCCTCTGATAAATCACAGGCTGCAAAGGATAAAAAATGAGACAAGAAAGTGTCACACAGCTAGATCACATGAGTTTCTATTGAGGAGCCATATAGACTGTGGTTTAGGTTAATGATTAAGGAAAACAGTTGAGTCCCAGTAGCCTAGCTAGCTTAAATTATTTTAATCTTAATGTTGGGAGATGTGTTCACAGGTTTTGGAGTGCATCATAGCTGAAACAAAACTTTGAATATAAGTTGAAGTTAGACTAAGATGTTTTGTTCAATAGCTTTGAGGTTATAAACCCAAGAAGACATATTAAAGTTTAGAAAGGCACTTAGCTGAGTGAGGGACTCGTTAAGGTCAGGGAACAAGAACAAAGCAACCCCATTATTACTAGCTGATATGCCTTTCTTGATAGGATGTGTTGGTGATCAAAGGTGAGGATTAATTCTTGGTGCCCATTTCTGCTCTCACCTTCCTGCTATAAAAACTGTTGACTAGTGTGTATACTCCCTGAGGTTTTCAGTAGAGCTGACTGGTTTTTATTTTTCTTCTATATACAGAGATTTAGATTTGTGATTTTTCTAAGATTCCTTGTATTTTACTATTTGAAATTAAAAAAAAATGATCCTTTCTTTGTAACCATAGAATACAGAATGCCAGCAAAAGAACTGGCTGAGAAAAATAACTTGATTGCTCACACTCTGTTAACCTATGGCAAATTGTTTAGACACAAATGTAGGTGGTTTCTTGGGACATTTTGTATTTCACCTGTAATATATAAATGTTTAATTATGTGAGGGATATGGAAAACATGCTGGGTTTTGCTTGTATTCATTGTAATCTTACACTTAAAAATATAATGAAACCACGTTGTAATTTTTGTGTTGCTTGTAAGGTCTGCTGTCGTATATAAGATGTCAGGGAAAAACTAAAGAGAGTTAGAAGAAAAACATCAACAATGAGAGAAAGAAATCACCAGGAAAATTAAAAAGAGAGAATACAGAAGAAGAATGAAGAAAAGGCCAGAAGGAAGCCATCAAGAGAGTCTATGAGTGTTTATACATCTTCCCCTTACCCACTCAGATAAAAAATTCTTAGCCTACTCTGTGGATCCCTTTGAGCCCTGCTCTGCTGGAGACTGGTCCTCACAGTGGTGGTACCTAGCACCAGGAGCAGGGATATTGAAGGGGTAATCAAGAAGACTGTCTGTGGGAGAGAGGCAGCTCTCCTTGGAGATTGTCCAGAGTGTAGCATTCTCCTGGGGATTGTCCACAAAGGAGATACATTCCTCTAATGATGGCCACAGATAGCATCTCCCTCATGATGCTGTAGCCCCTTGGCTAGTGACTGTCAAGTGAAGAAAGGGGAGTAGCCCAATAGTTTCCTATTTTCCCCTACATTTTCTCCTTGTGTAGTCTCCTTCAGCATGGGTCAAGGAAAGTCTAAATAAAAACAATGCTTTATTGATATTATTAAACCTATGCTTTTAAAAAATGAATTGAGATGAGCATAGGCCAGTTGAATAATTTTCTTAAATTTGTGCAGACAGTCAGTCCCTGGTTTCCATACTGGCTGATTTTAGATGTAGAAAATTTGGATACAGTAGGGAAAAATATTAAGAACTTGTGTACAGAGAAAGGAGGGAAGGACATGACTCTTAGAGCATTTTCAACTTGTAGCAGATTGGCTTAGATTGATCCTCACAGTGGCCACAGATTGCTTTGTAATTCTGTTTCTGGGAGATGATGATGTGTTCAGTACTGATAGGGAGTGTCTTATGAATCACGCAGAAGGCTGGACTGTGCTAATAAAATGCTTATTAGGAACAACATACAGAATACAAGGTTCCTTCTCACTCTCCCCAAGTCCAAGTTTCAAACCCCCTCCTGGATTCAGTTGAGTCTCTTCCTCTCAGCTCACAGATGGGTGCTGTAAAGATTGAAGAGGCTTCCATGAGCATGATAAAGACTGACCTCATTACTCCAGAAAAGCAGAAAGAGGTAAAAATAGGTATGTATTTTAATCTTACTTGACTCAAAATAAATGAGATTCACCTGGGGCCCTCAGAGGAGCTGAAACACTTGCCTGTTAGACTCTGACAGTGGGTCTCTGTAGAAGTGGAGATTCGAGGAGGGCTCTCTTCGCTACTCTCTCAGAGTACATAATATTCAAGTATTTTTAGGCAAGAGAAATGAACAGTAAGTTAATTACAAAAGCCTGAGACATGGTTTTTGTTTGTCTGGTTGGTTAGGTTGGAGTGTTTTATTTTTTAAATTTACTTTTGGTGTTTATGAACTAGATTAGGGACCTGTGGGGACAGCAAGCTGAGGATCATTTAACCAGCATAAAATATGGGCAGGTGCAAGCATGATGTCCAGGGTTGCTTTTTTTTCAATCCTTTTCCCCAGTGCTGAGTAATGTTGCTTTATTTTATCACAAGCTCAGGGATATTTGAGCTGTTGCAAAATACAGTGTTAATTCATAAAGCTGCTGTCAACACAGACAGGTTTTTTTTTATCTAAACACAGGAATTTCCCTTAGATACAGAGCAAGAGGGAAATATGGCCTCTTTGTAACAAAATGCTAAAGTATTTTTCAACTATATTCCCCAGATTTTGGTAATATCAAGCACAGTTAATGCATGTAGGTACTATGTAAACAAAATTTTATTCCAAAATATGGCATATTTTTCTTTTTAAAAATCAGTGTGTGTTTATTTATAGCACATAGGCACATGTACTATGGGGAAGGTGCACAATTCTCAGGTAGAGAAAGGATTAAAACTCATCTGCATATGATACTTAGTGTTTTTTCATGGTAAGACTCACACCTCTTCCTGTGTATTATAACAGACTCAAAATGGATCACAGACCCAAACATGAAGCCTAGAACTTAAATCTATTTGAAGAAAAAAAATAAAAGACATCTTAATGATAGGAGCTTGTCTTAGGTAAAGATTTCCTCATCTAATACCAATACCTAAGGCTTTACTAATACACCAGAAAAGTAAATTGGATTTAGTGCAATGAGAACTCTGCTCTGGTTGCTAAAAAGGAATAAAAAGATAAACAGTGGGCTAGTAGGTTAGCATCCCCTCCACCCCTCCACCCCCCACCCTGGTAGTGAGATATCCACCCTGCCTCTCCTCGACTAAACCTACTGGTCTCTTGGACAAAGAACTGCCCCACCTCAACCACAGACTTTGGTCATGCTGTCCTACTGTGATTGCAGGAGATAAACCTAGAAGACTGCTAAACCTTGACAAGTCAGGGTAAGACAACCTTTTTACCTCTCTGCTTCTGTGTTGGTCAGTCAGATACTCTAGTCATTAGCCAAAGCTGGTCGCCCCTACGCTGCTGTGAAACTTTGGGTGACTGTCCCCGCTGCACCTTTGGAAGTTGCTCACCTGCACTTCCTGTATACCCTAGTATTGTTATCCTCCTTCTCAGGTCTTTGATGAGGTTGAAGATTTAGACTGTCACAATTATTGTTCTCTCTTCCTAGATAGAAATTTTATATGCAAGACTTAATCTTTCCAGCTTAGGACAACTCTATAGCAATCTCTGTTATACCCTTACCCTAGGACTGGATATGTGGTTCCTGCCATTTGCTCTAATTGTGTCACTGGCGATAGGCTTTAAGTGTGTATGTTCTTACTTTTCCTTCTCCTAGAGCACACCTGATATTTGCTATCTTTGCATGTACTTTTGTATCACATATAAATCTTTTCTTTAAACTAAAAGGGGAATTGTAGTGAGATATCCACCCTGTCAGCACCTGTTGCATTGACCACAACCATTTAGGCATGGTCACAGGTGCAGATGTGACAGGGAAAGGCTAGGTCTGGGGTCCCGGACCTGAACTCACTCTGTCTTGGTTCCTGATCCAGTCACGGAGGGCATCCTGGGTGTGGATCCTTGGAGATAGAACTTACAGGTCATTGGTTTCTTATGTAAGTGACTTCTCCCTGGATAAAATTAACCTATATTTAACCAAGTCCCATGTGTCTTAATCTATGCTTCTATACCCCACACTCTCTGTGTGTGTATGTCTGTCTGTCTGTCTCTGTCTCTCTCCAAAGAAATCATACCTACAATGTACTAAGAGTTTTAAAAACCCAATGTTTCAATAGATGGGTAATTGTGTATTTAGACATGCTTGGAATATTGCTATCCTTGTTTGCACTTGACAATTGCTGGCATATGAAAATGAAATTTATTTTGCTTCTTGACATATTTTCCTGCAACATTGTAAACACTTCCATTATTTTTACAGCCCTTTTAATAGACTTCTTAGAAATTTATGTGTAGATATATCCATGTTGTCTGAATAGCAAGACTTTTATCTCTATGAAGCCTGACTGTTTTTTCTTATGCTTGCCCTATTGTACTGACTAGGGTCCCCAGAGCCACACTAGAATATTGAGCAAACACTCTTACCTTTTTCTATGTTATCTTTACCTGCTCTTGCAGGTTCTGAAATTAATGTTCTAACATTTATATTTTCAGGCAAAAAGTATAATGGAAAATGTCTCAGAATCATCTCCATTGAGTCTTCTACTAAGCTATATTGCTGCTATGTCTATGCAGTAATTATGGCCCTCATTGTAGCTGTAGTTTCACTTAAATTTACTTTGTCATTGTCAGGTGAGTGACTTGTTCTACAAATTTCGTAGCATTTTCTACACCTGTATGTTGTCAGCAAATACTTAATTACCACTTTGAGCCAGGCACTGTGTGAAGGGCTGGAGAGAAAAGACATTGTAATTCCTGTTCTCTGGGAACTTATTGTCTAGCAGGAAGATGCAGTTAAGGGTCAGCACAGGCTGTGGTGAGCCCAGGAGGCCGGGCTCAGCATCCCTGGGAAGATGGCATTCAGCAATCTCTAGAAAGAGATGCAGGAGACATATGTCCACCTGTGAGAACTACTCAACACAGAGAAAAAGGAGAGGAAAACCTGAAAAGAGACTCTCGAGATGGCTACAGCAAAGGGAAGTGAGAACAGTGAAGAGTAATAAGGTGAAGGAAGGTAGAGAAACCCCTACCCCCATGACCCATGGTTTCAGTTAATATCCTCAACCCTGATGTGAAAATATTAACTAGAAACTTCCAGAATATGTTATTCCTAAGCTTTTAGTTATAGAGTGCTCTGAATACTGTGATAAAATCTTGTACAACTTGACTGCCATAGCTGGAGTAAATGTTCATGGTGAGTGTGTGTGTGTGTGTGTGTGTGTGTGTGTGTGTGTGTGTGTGTGTGTGTGTGTGTGTGTTTTCTGTGACAGGGTTTCTCTATGTACTCCTGGCTGTCTTGAAACTCACTATATAGACCTTGCTGAGCTTGAGCTTGGGGATTCACCTGCCTCCTCCTCCCAAGTGCTGGGATTAAAAATATGCACCACCATCACCCATTATGAAATCATCTTTAGCCATGCCAAAAAAAATAATACACACATCTAAACAGGACAAGCATTTGCCAACAAGTCTTAGTCAGTGTAAGCTAAACTATTATGTAGCTCTGATAAGAGTCAGATGAAAAGAAGCGACAGTCACCCTCACTGCCCCTTGTGTTTGTCTGGTTCACTAAAGCCTCATAGTACTGGGTATAGGAGCTGGGATAAGTAAAACAAATTTTCTTCAACTAAAAATAATTGGGCAGTCATTTTTGGTATTTAATATTTCTCATCAAATCATTTGTTTCTAGGGCTCAGCAGACCATTTAAACAGCAGCAGTTTCATTCTGACCTGCTGAAGGAAGAAAAGTTTGAAGGTATGAAAGCAAAGTGTCTGTTATTCTTCTAAGCTGTCCTCTAAACCCTTGCTGTACTCAGAGCTTCTTACCCATACATAATCACACACACACACACACACACACACACACACACACACACACACACACACACACACCACTTTATTGCAATGGACTCATAAATGAAAACATCACACAGCTCCATTAGCATAGCCATTCCAACATTTGTCAAGTCCCAAACTCTATGTATCCCAGTGAACTTCCACATAGTTACAATAGCCTTTCTGAAGCCATGGAGCTTTGGTTATGGTTTTAGACCTTTACTGTCAATCACATTTTTATGCACTTATCTGCCACAGAAAAGAAAAACCAAGGCAAAGTTAAAACTAGAAAAACAATGCTATTCATAACACATTTTCAAAACTCTTATTCCCTTTCCTGCACGCTGTCCTTCCTCATTGAATTACACCACTCTTCCTTGTTCTCATTTCTATGTATTATGGGATGCCCACACTCACAGGGGTTTACACTGTGCATCACAGGCTGGGATTGCATGTGAGAGAGTACATGGGTCGCTTTCTTTCGGAGTTTGGGTGACCTCACTCAGTATTATGCTTTCCCAAGCCACACACTTTCCTACAAATTTCATTTTTTATTCACAGCTGAATAACATTCTGTTTTGTATATGTAACACATTTTCACTATCTGTCCATCAGGAGATGGACAGCTAGGTCAGGTCCATTTCCTTACTATTGTAAATAGGGGAGCAATGACCACTGATGTACAAGTATCCTTGGTAGGATGTGGAATTCTCTTCTTACATACCCAAGAGTAAAGAAATGTGTCACATGGCAAGTTTATTTTTAATTTTTTTCTGAGGAACCTCCATGCTGTCTGTATCAGTTTGTACTCACAACCAGCAGCAAACAAGTGTCCCTATTTCTGCGCATGCTTCTAAACAAGGTGGCCTTACACTCACAGAGTTCTACCTGCCTCTGCCTCAAAAGTACTGGGATTAATGTCAAGCCTGATCATTGTCCAGCATTGTTGTCAGATTTTTTAATTAATTTTTAATTAAAAAATCTTACTTTGCATACCAATCCCAGTTCCCTCTCCCTCCCATCCCCCCATTTTCCCACAAACTCCCAATCCCACCTCCATCCACTCCTCAGGTGGGGTGAGGCCTCCTATGGGGAACCATCAAAGTCTGAAACATAATTTGGGACAGGACCTAGGCCCTCCCCTGTGTATTTAGTCTGAGAGAGTATCCCTCCATTGGGAATGGGTTCCCAAAGCCCCTTTGTGCACTAAGGATAAATACTGCTTCTGCTTCCAGAGGCCCCATAGACTAACCAAGCCACCCCCCCAAATTGACTGCCACATTCAGGAGGGCTGGTTTGGTCTTATGACAGTTCCCCAGTTGTCAGTCTGGGATCCATGAGCTCCCACTTGCTCAGGTCAGCTGTTTCTGTGGGTTTCCCCAGCATGGTCTTGATCCCTTTGCTCATCACCCCTCCCTCTCTATAACTGGATTCCAGGAGTTCAGCTCAGTGCTTAGCTGTGAATCTCTGCTTCTGCTTCCATCAGCTACTAGATGAAGGCTCTATGATGGCATTTAAGGTAGTCATCAATCTCATTATAGGGGAAGGGCATTTAAGGTAGCCTCTCCACTATTGTTTAGATTCTTAGTTGGAGTCATCCTTGTGGATTCCTGGAGATTTTCCTAGTGCCAGGTTTCTCATTAAGCCCACAATGGCTCCCTCTATTAAGACATCTCTTTCCTTGCAGTCTTTCTCTGTTCTTCCCCCAGTTCCACCTTCCTGATTCCTCATGTTCTCCTCCCTCCCCTTTCCCACTCCTCTTTCTCCTCCCTCCCTGCCCCTCCCCCTGTGCTCCCAAATTACTCAGGAGGTCTTGTTCCTTTTCCCTTCTCCAGCGGGATCATATATGTCTCTCTTAGGTTCCACCTTGTTTCCTAGCTCTTCTGGGGTTGTGGATAATAGACTAGTTATCCTTTGCTCTATGTCTAATATCCACTTATGAGAAAGTACATACCATGTTTGTCTTTCTATGTGTGGGTTACCTCACTCAGGAAGGTTTCTTCTATTTCCATCCATTGCCTGTGAATTTCAAGATTTCATTTTTTTTTTTTTTGTACCGCTGAGTAGCAGCCATCGTGTAAACGTACCACATTTTCTTTATCCATTCTTCCATTGAGGGGCATTAGATTTCTTCCAGGTTCTGGCTATTACAAATAATGCTGCTATGAACATAGTTGAGTTAACTCACCCAGAAGGAGTAGATCAGGAAAATATCAAATTAAAGGCTGAAATCAATAAGTAGAAAGAAAGAAAACAATACAAAGAATCAATGAAACAAAGAGTTGTTTCTTCAAGAAAATCAACACGATAGAACTTTATCCAAACTAACCAAAAGGCAGAGAAAAAATATGCAAATTGACAAAATCAAACACAAAAACTGGGACATAACAAGTGATATAGAGGAAATCCAGAGAATTATCAGGTGTATAGTTTGAAAACCTTTACTCCACAAAATGGGAAAATTTAAAGGAAATGGACGATTTTCTGAATAAGTATCATGTATTAAAATTAAATCAAGAAAATTTAAGCAATTTAAATAAGACCTATAACCCCTAATGAAATAGAAGTAGCCATTAAAGACTCCCAACCAAAAAAAGCCCAGGACCAGATGGTTTCACTGAAGAATTCTACCAGAAATTCAAAGAAGAGCTAATACCAGTACTCCTCAAAGTGTTCCACACAATAGAAGCAGAAGGGTCATTGACAAACTCTTTTTATGAGACTTCAATTACATTGGTACCCAAGCCACACAAAGACACAACTAAGAAAGAGGACTACAGACCAATTTCCCTCATGAACTTTGATGCAAAAATACTTTATAAAATACTGGCAAATCGAATCCAAGAACATATCAGAAAAATCATCCACCATGATTCAGTAGGCTTCTTCCCAGAGGTGCAGGGATGGTTCAACATAGGAAAATCTGTCAATGTAATCCATCATAGAAACAAACTAAAAAATAACAACCATATGATCATCTCACTAAATGCTGAAAAAGCCTATGATAAAATACAACACCCCTTCATGATAAAGGTTATAGAAAGATCATGGATAAGAAGAACATACCTGAACATAATAAAAGCAATATACAGTAAACAAACAGCCAACATCAAACTACATGGAGAGAGACTCAATGGGATTACTCTAAAATCAGGAACAACACAAGGCTGTTATCAGATTTTTTAATGTCAGTCATGCTGACTGACTCTAATAAGAGCCAGCATGTGATATACACATTTCATGTGTATATGATAGCATTATAGGAAACCCATGACTAAAATTCTTGCATTTAAGAGCTATTTTGACCCTGCCATGTTTTGCAGGCTGGCATTTCTCTATAGTAAAATCTAGACAAGATCTGGGATTTTGTTTTTTACATTTTTGGTTTTTGTTTTGTTTTTGATTTTTTTAAACAGAGTGTGCTGGATGTCTCTACAATTTTGTTCAAATACTGCAGAACCTGGAAAAGCTGTTGTTGCTATTGATGCATAACATACTGCTATTATTGGTCTTTCTATATCAATATAAATATATACACATATATAATCTGAATTTTTGGAAACTTTAGCTGTGCTGTCAACTTTGGAAAAAAGTATCCCAGTTTACCATGTTGACTTGGCATTGTACAGAAATTAACAGTCATATTGGTCTAGAAATGTTGAACTTATTTTTTTTTCCATTTGTACAGGGGTAACGCACTGTATTAAATATGTAAGGTCTTATCTACATGGATTTGATTACAAAACTAATAAGGTATTCTCTAAATAAAAAAATAAAATAAATCTAGACAAGATAGGAGTTTTCTTTCTCTAGTCAAGAGAAAAGGAAAATGTGAAGGATTATGTGAGAGTAGGCTACAGGATTCCAGGAACAAGGAACAGATGGCAGGAGTTGATGGCCTAGAAATTATTTCCTCACAGCATACACATTCAGGAGCCACAGACAGCAGGATTACTACAAGATCTAGACAAGTACAGTCTACATAGTGAGATCCAGGCTAGGAAGGGAGACATAGCAAGATTCTGTTTCAAAATATAAAATAAAAGAAGAAAATCAAGCATTTCCTTTGAGCTCACTGGAAGGCCCTGACCGGGGACCACGATGCTAGGAGGGGTGTCCTAGACATCAGTTATGAAAGTACAGTCCAAGTGCACCACATTGAGATTTAGATGCTAGACAAAGGGACCAGACATGGAAATGTTTCTTATTGTATTTCATGACACTGCATTTTAGGGAGACCAGTCATTAAGAGTCCTAGAACTTGCTATACCACTTGCCCAAGAGACTGGATTGGATTTGGAAGTAAATGCTTTTATTTTTCTGAAGACATGAGAAACTGGACATTCAGCCAGACCTCCTGCATGGAACTAGAGGCCCATCTAGCTATATTTAACAGCCTGAAGGAGCTGGTAAGAAATGGTCCGGACTTCGTTTGTTGTTTGACCTGCTAAACATGTACTGCCTTGAGATAGAGATCTTAAAGCTGAAACATGAGGAAGAAACCCACTCCAGGCAGATTGGGTATGTGGGGCATATGGGTAGCACGTTAGTACACACAATGTGGTAGTGTTCTTGCTCCTGGTTGGAGCCCTGAGACATCCCAGAATCATGCTCTCAAGTAGTGCTCATAGTAAAACACGCAAAGGACAAACATACAATCTATAAGATACCTGTGATTATGTATGTTTTCCTCCAAGAATTTACATGTTGTATACAAAAATGGCATCTGTTAAAAACTCCAAGAACATTTTAATCAGCTGTAGTGGGATGCTGGTCATCAGTGTACTTTGGATTACACATGTAAAATGCATCCACTGAGAACTGAGTGTTTTTATGGCTCCATTTCAATGACCCTCAGCTGCCATCGCTAGAGGAGGCTGTAGGTTGGAGACACTCAACAGTCATCTGAAGCTCAGAAACTCATGAATTTGCTTTCTGTGTTTTATGACAGAATTTCCTGAAGAGGTACAAAGGGCCTTCTGACCACTGGATTGGCCTGCACAGAAAGTCATCAGCGCACCCTTGGATGTGGGCAGACAACACTGAATATAACAATTTGTATGTTTTCAAAACACTATTCCTTCTACTGTGTTCATCTCTCTCCCTCCCTCCCCCTCCTCTCTCTCTCTCTCACACACACACTCTTTGTGTGTGTGTGTGTGTGTGTGTGTGTGTGTGTGTGTGTGTGTGTGTGTGTGTGTGTAAGAGATTATTGGCAGTGTCATTTGAAGCCAACTGTACTAGGAAGGAAGTACCATAAACCTTCCAAGTGGAGTTGTGGCTCAGAGGCAGGGTATGTGCTTATACACAGAGCCAATTCTCAGCAAATTTTATGTCCCTTTAAAATTAAAACCTTTGGATGTTCTCCCATTTATTGGTTATTGTTTTCAAAGCTTTTAGTGTGATTTCACTCAAAAACTTTAGCATGATGATAGCATCTGGGGTAGATGCTCCACAACCAATTGAAAATTCTTCATTGTTGAGAAACACCATTGTCAGATGTAGACAGAGCCTGGGATAGGCAGTGAGGGCTCTGAAACCCCAGGAAGTCACTGCAGAACTCCTGGGGTAAGACTTGTCAGCTCACTGTGTGCACCGCTGCACTTGTCACAGAAGCAGAGACTCCAGGGCATTGGGGACCTCCTCTAATTCTCATCACCAATGAGCACTGAGACAGCTCTTTGTAACATGAAAAATAAAAGACCCAGAGACAGATATTGATGGTCAGGGAAGCAAAGCAGCCAGCCCCTAGCTTGTTACTTCTACCTCAGTCTAAATGTGTTGACCCTGTCTCCACGAGCTCTCACCAAGCCTCAGACTGAAACCTCTCCTCAGTGTGTCTGCAGAATGAATGTTTCTATCTTCAGTGTGGCTGGAGAACGAATGCCTACTGCTAATTAATAAGACCCTGCTTCTATCATTTATACCCCTATAATGCTGGGATTAAAGGGATATGATCTGTTACTCTTTTAGACTGATTCAATCTCAAGTATCCCTGGGCAGCCTTGAACTCAAAGAGAACCATATATCTCTTAATACTGAGTCCTAGGATTAAAGCTGTGTACCACCACCTCCTAGCTTCTGGATGCTGGGGTTAAAGGTGTGTGCTTGGCTTCTATGGCTTGTGGCTGACTTTGCATTCTTAATCCTAAGGCAAGGATCTAATAAATCATAAATAATATATCACTACAGCAATTGGAAGTGAGAATAGCCATTTTGAGTGGAGTCATTCACTGGAACCACAAAACACAGACCCAGGCTGTGATCAATAAAGACCTTACAGAATTTTACTAAGAAATGGGTTTTCTCCCACCTTTATACATGTGTATACTGCTTCAAGTTAGAATTAAAAATCATGCTCAGTGAAGCTATACATGGCAGAAGGCCATATGGACATGGCAGCAAGCACCAGTCAAATTCCTCGGACACACTTTACAGGGTCAACATTGACAAATAACAAAAATATGTTGCTCAAATTGAGACCTGAGTACGTAAAAGTTGATAGGTGCAAAACTAGTTCATGTGTTTGAATGCAATGTTGGCCTGTGCAGAATTTTTTCATTTGTTTTTTGTTTGTTTGTGTGTTTGTTTGTTTTGATTCAGGGTACCCACCAGAGGAGAAGGACAATGTGGCTACCTGAGTGACATGGGGATCAGCAGTGCAAGGGACTACACACACAGGAAGTGGATTTGTAGCAAGTCCAACAGATGTATTTAACTGGTTCCAAAGATTTTAAAAGGAGGATAGGGAATGCGCCAAAGCCTTCACGAGAAACAGATGCTCTGTGACCTGTTATCTGCAGTTGCTGTTCCACTCCTGATCTGCTAAAATTATCATCAAAATCCATCAATAATATGTGTTTACACGGAAGATGAAAATTCACTTAGAGGATCACAGATAGATGGAATCAGAAGAACACAGATGATTGTAAATTAAATAGTTGTTTGAGTATGAGCTAGTACTCATATCTTAAGTACAGTCACATCCATATTAGTGAGCTCCACTTTTATGACCCTATTTGAATTCTTTTACTGGTTCTTGCTTTAAAGGCATGGAAAGTAAAACTGTAGGTGACTGAAACCATGGGAATGATTCAATAATCACAAGAAAGCTCATAATTAGTCTGCAGCCTCCAAATATTTTGTAAACATTGCCATCACTCTTTTACAAAATTCAGTGACCAACATGAAGAGAGATCTAGACAGGATAAAACCAATGCTGAACACTCTGAGATTCAATACCATTGTCAGAAAGGTTACACTTTATTCTCGGTGTTCTTTATAAAATTAAAATAGACTAAGGGTAGGTTATCAGCAAATGTCATTTTAATTTTCTAATTGGATCGTTTGAAAGTTTCATATATGAGTATGTCATTTGAATTTTATTCTTTACTGGGTTCTTTTCAGATCAGGAGACAGTTAATTCCTGAATCTCATGCATGTCTGAGTTTCAGGAGCAAAACATTGAAAAATTTTTGGTTATATGCTACACTGTACTGATGAGTCCCAAAGAGGATGAAATAACAGGCCACAAGCATCTCTTCTGTTAACTCTGTCTTCTTACTTGATTGACATTTGAATTGATCCTTCTCACTGGTGCTGGGCAAACACTGCCCTACTGATATTTACCACCAACGCTTTCTGTAAATTTAATTTTGTGACAAGGCTGCTATGTGTACCTAATTTCAAGATGGCTATGCATCACCACAGAAGAATGGTTTATTCTTTAATAAAGAACAAACTTATTCTTTATTATAGTATTTGTTTGGGTCCAAAAACATGGCTCTGAAGGTAAAGTCACTGGCCACTAAGACTGATACCCTGAGTTTAATACCTGGACTCACAAGCAGAAAACTGTTCACAGCAAGTTGTTCTGTGACCTTCAAACTTGTGCTATGTGTATAAAAATCCACAAATAAATAATGAAATGAAATAAAAATACTTGAAGTTCATTTTTATAGAAGATTACTTATTTTAGTTTGTATTTTTTCTTGATTCCTTTCAATTGCTTGGTTCTTTGTTTTTTTCAAGACAGGATTTCTCTGTGTAGCCTTGGCTGTCCTGAACCTTCTTTATAGACCACTTGGTCTTGAAATCAGACCTGCTTGCCTCTGTCTCCCAAGTGGTGTGTTTATAGGCATGTGCCACCACCAGTCGGCATAAACTGTGTTATTTCTTAGATAAACACAGGCAGATCTCATTCAGGAAAATACTTTTCTCAGTGAAGCTCCTTCTTCATTTAGCCCTTTTTGCTTTGCAGTCCATTTTATTTTCTACAAATATTTACAATAACAAATTATTTTATATCATTAATCTGTGTGTGGTTGTTGTGAGGCAGACTTTCCTGGCATAGTACAGGACACACACGTACTCATCTAAGAGAGGGAGCCCACTGTAGACCAAAGTACAGATATCACCAAAATCTAAATTGTTGCACCAATGACTTTTATTGGGGTTACTTAGAGAAATATGGGTGAGGTGTTACTAACGAGAGCAGAAATGACTCAAAGAGAGATGCATCACATCACCAAAACCCAACCCAGCATGGGTGATGATCACAAAACCTAGAAACCTGGGACACTGAAAAGCCTACAGGCAGTTCAGTTAATTTTTTTTTCTGTGAAGAGTCTCCATGACCAACTCAAATTTTACTAGAGTTTACTGGGATCTTGTTTACAGTTTCAGTGGGTGAGTCCATGACCATCTTGATGAGGAGTGTAGCTGGGGCAGTGGCTTAATAGCTTACAAGATGAGAAAACAACCACAGAGCAAGAAAGTTAACTGGGAGTGGTGTGGGTTTATTTAATCCCCCAATTCTGGTGGCACACCACCTCCAACAAGGCCACAGTTCCTCCAGTAAATTATACATCCTCTAACAAATTATTCTGCAACATTTCCATCAACTGGGGATGAAATATTCAAACATATGACCCCATGGGAGCTGTTCTCATTCAGACAACCATCGTGTCCTTTGGTAGTGGCGCAGTTGCTATATCAGCATTGTGGATGATTTTTGCTTGTCTCTGCTTCCTTCAGACAACTGTTCTTGTCTGATTATGACACTCAGCAGTCCTTACTGTAAACACTCTTGGGAAGGGAGTTGTCTGGTGAATGTGGTCAGGTTCAGGGATTTCCAGGTGTATTTTGAGTTGTTTACTTCATAGCTTCCTTGCAGGAGGTAATGATTTAAGGAACCTGCAACATTGCAATATTCATTCGAGAAAATATTACTTAATCTCCCTGACCAATATTCATGTAAAAACTGGCTTATAAGTGACATAATAACAAAGTTTAGATTACTCTATTGTTAAACCACTACCTTGATAAATTGTGTAGTGCCAGTCACAGGGTTTCTTCATATGTAAAATGGGTCTAAGAATGGCAGTGTTACTGACAGAATTATCCATGTATATATTTTACCAGTCTCAGGAAAGCTGTAATGTGTTTGTCTTCCAATATTGCAAGCTGGAGATGAAAATCAAAAGAAGAGCTATGGTCTTCACTAGGCTGAAACCTCCTAGTGACATTGCTGCCACTAACAAGTGACAGCTTTTCAAACCATCTTGTCACACTCACTACAACTCACCAGTAGTTTTAGGAAATGAGATGTGAGTTTATTGTGTCCCTGGCTGGTGGTAAACAGTATGTATGCTTCTGTCCTGCAAGGCAACAGCAGTGAGACACAGCACCAAGGCACAGTGTTCTCTCTTGCCAATATTGTTTAGATGGGATTATTGAATAAATTCCAGGAAATATACAAAACCATACTGTAGAAGTTTTTTGTTTGTTTGTTTGTTTGTTTTGGGTTTTTTTTTCCGTGACAGGGTTTCTCTGTGGATTTGGAGGCTGTCCTGGAACTAGCTCTTGTAGACCAGGCTGGTCTCGAACTAACAGAGATCCGCCTGCCTCTGCCTCCCAAGTGCTGGGATTAAAAGTGTATGCCACCAACGCCTGGCTTAATATTGAAGTTTTATGGACATATATAGTGGTGCATGCCTTTAATCTCAGCTCCAGAGGGGCAGAAACGGGAATATCTCTGTGAGTTAGAGGCTGTCCTGGACTGCATAAGAAGTTCCACGGCAGCTAGTGCTACACACAGAGACGCTGCCTCCAAAAGAGAAATCACAACAACAAAAAACCCAGTTTTATTTTAGTCTGTCAGTTAAACCAAAATCTCACTGAGGGACTAGAGACATAATTCAGCAGCTAAGAACACAGCTGCTCTTGCAGAGGACCCACACGTGGTTCCCAACACCCCAAGGTGTTCCCAACAATCCTTAAATAAAATTCTAGGGGATCCAATGGCATCTTCAGACCTCTGCAGGCACCGGAAATGCAAATGGTGCACATACATGCATGTATGCATGTAAATATTCACATACATGAAAAATGAAGAAATAAATCTTAAAAATATACAAACAGACATAGAAAAATAACAACATAATTCTCTGTTACAGTTCTGAAGGCCAGAGTTTCAGAAGAGACCTTACTGCACAAAAATTTACTTTTGTCTCAATTGTAGTTTAGACCACCTACTTGATTCAGAAAAATCTCTCCATCTCAAGGTCTTTAATCCTACCAGAAAAGTCAGATTGACTAATTAATTTACCCCGTATGTAAGATTGTGGAATTGGGACAAAGATAATTTTGGGAACATTGCTCTTATAACTGCATGTGTGTATTTTTTACAGGAGTGTGAGATCACTGGAGCTGTGCCACAGACCACGCAAGCCTGGTATGGGGGTCCCAGGGCTGAAGGTCCTTAAAGACTAGATGGGTAAGGATTTGGTGGTGCCAAACAGAAACAGACACAGAGGCAGTTTGAGTATGAGTGCATTTTGAAGCTCTAAAGCAAGTCCTTTTATCCAGAATAAAAAATATTTTCTCTGGGCATGTGTAAGTGAAGCAGACCCATATAGAACAAATAGCATTAGTGTTCCTAGGCACAATAATACACAAATTATCCAAAATTAACCAAAGCAATAAATCAGAAAATCATTCAAGGCTAACCATAGCACAATTCATCCAAGGCTACCTGCCAATTTTTACATCAGGTTAATAAATTTTTATGGTCAGTTATTGTTTAACTTTTATTACCTAGATTGTGTCTTTGAAATATTGAGCAATTTTGAATCATTCTTATTAAAAACATTTTTTTTACCAAACACTTAAGCCCTTTCTTGATAACACATGTACAGCCATATGAAATTTTATTATTGGAAAGTTTCTGTTGAGGTACAAACTGCCAGGATGTCTCTGAAAGAAGGGTGAGCAACACTGCCAAAGGGAGTTGAAGTGTTTATTGGATGGTTTAAGTTGGGAGGAGACTGGCTGGAGAGCATTTACGTGTAACGGATCTGCTACAATGAAAGAAACTGTGGTAAACAAAAAACAATGTAAGGTAACCTCTGGTGTTACTATAACTTTGAGGGTCCCCCATGGAGGGCCTCACTATCCCTGGGAAGGGAGTGGAAAGAGGGTTGGTGAGGAGCATGGGAGGATTCGCGGGCGAGGTAATGGGGAGATGGATATGTAAATAAGAGTGCTTCTAAAATAAAAAATAATATTCAAAAAAGAAAAAAGGATTGAGAACATTGATAATGGAATGGTGATTTGACAAACAGAATGCAAAATATGGAACATAAAACTGACCAGCTAATAGAAAAATTTGTTCCATGTCTGAGACTAATGACAGGCTAGAAGATAGAACATCGTTTTTGGAAGGCAATTTACATGCCATTCAGATAATCTCTAAGGATGAGAATATTAAATCTTTAGAATCATATGCAAATGAAGAGAACAACAAACTGACTGATTTCATTAACTCCCTAGAAATGTATACTGTCCAGGAAATTCAAACACTCGGAGAAAAACAATGGTGAATAGATTACAGGCCAAAGAAAACTTTCAAACTGGTACACCAGAAGTAGAGGCACAAATAATAGAGAATGAAAGTGATTTAACATTACCAGAACCTTTCAGAATCAGAGATGACTAACCAAAGGTAGTTACATCATCCCCTACAGTTTCCTCCATTACTGTTACTGAGAAACCAGTAACTAAAAAATACCCAAAGGGATTTGTTGAATGTCATTGGGAGCCACTACACATGAAAAGATTTAAAAGGTGTAAAGGAAGCAGTAGTCTCTTGTGGCATGCATTCACCATATGTGTGGCAGTTAGTAGAGTCATGGGCAACAAGAAATAGGGTGACCCCTAGTGATGTTCTTAGAAACTGCATCTCAAATCGGATGGCTTGCTTTAAGGAGGGAAGAGGCCAAAGCACTTGAACATCAAGGCCAAAAGAGAGGTTATAAGGCTCCCCAAGATAAAATTCTTGGTGATGGTCTTCATGCTGATGCAGACACTCAAGTTGCATAGGTTGAACAATCTTGCCACTATGCCACAGCAGCTTTCACTACTTGGGATAAGATTCAAGACCCAAGAACCAGGGGAAAGAATAGACTCCTATAATAAGGTGTGACAAGACCCGAAGGAAAGTTATAATGCATTTTTGCAAAGATTGACTAAAGTGGTTCAAATAGGAGTAGCTTATCTAGACGCTGGATGAATACTCATTGAATCTACAGCTTATGACAATGCTAATTCACGATTGAAACGGGTGCTTTGACCCTTAAAGATCAGCCCTGAGATACCATCTTACACCTGTCAGAATGTTAAAATCAAAACCACTAATGACAGTATATGCTGGAGGGGTTTGGAAAAGGGGGAATACTCTTTCACTGCTGGTGGGATTACAAATTGTACAGTCATTTTGAAAAATCAGCATGGCAGTTTCTAAGAAAATTGGGAATCAATCTGCCTCAAGACACAAAGATATTTGCTTGGACATTTAATCAAAGGATGCTAAATCATACCATAAGGACATTTGCTCAACAATGTTCATAGCAGCATTATATATAATAGAACCTGTAAACAAACTAAATGCTCCCCAACTGAAGAATTGATAAGCAAAATGTGGCACATTCATACAATGGAGTCCTACTCAGCAGTAAAAATGGTGACCTTGTGAAATTTTCAGGTAAATGAATAGAACTAGAAAAAAAATCGTGATGAGGTATCCCAGACTCAGAAAGACAAACACGGTATGTATTCACTCAGAAGTGGATATTATATGTAAAGCAAAGGATAAGCAGACTGAAGTCCAACTCCAGAGAAGCTAGGTAAAAAGAAAGACTCTAAGAGGGACACATGGATCACGCTGAGAGGAGAAATTAGATGATATCTAAAGGGCAAACTGGGGAGGAAGAGAAGGGATGAGAACAGGAGGGAATGAGATGGACTAGCTGGGGAGGGATGCAGTGGAAGAGCAATCAAAGAGATGTCTCAAGAGAGAGAGAGCCACCGTGGGCTTAGTGAGAAACCTGGTACAAGGGTAACACCCAAGAATCCACAAGGGTGACCCCAGCTAAGACTCCTAGCAATAGTAGAGAGGATGCCAGAAATGGCCTACTCCTGCAATCAGATTGATGAATACATCCACTATCATCATAGAGCCCTCATCCAGTAATAAATGGATGCAGATGAGGAGATCTGCAACCAATAACCAGATCAAGCTCCAGGGATTCAGGCTAAGAGAGGGAGGAGGGAACATATAAGGAAGGGAGGTCAAGA
The DNA here is from genome assembly GCF_003668045.3 of Cricetulus griseus. Classification (NCBI taxonomy): domain Eukaryota; kingdom Metazoa; phylum Chordata; class Mammalia; order Rodentia; family Cricetidae; genus Cricetulus; species Cricetulus griseus. The sequence continues at coordinate 17,239,542 of NC_048601.1, forward strand.
TCATAATGGGGAAATCTACAGAGACTACTGACCCAAGCTTGTGGAAACTCATGGACCCTAGACCTAGAACTGTGGAGACTGCAGAGGACCAAACTAGGCCCTCCACATGTGGGAAACAGTTCTGAAGCTTGGACTATCACAGGGACTCCTGGAAGTATGACCAGGTTCTAGCTTGTTGGAGCCCATTCCCTGCTGTTGAATGCGGTGTTCAGTCCAATGCATGGGAAGGAGACAGGCTCTGGCCCAGCCTATTGTACCAGACTATGTTGACTCCTCTTGGGAGCCCTTAACTGTGAGGAGGAGTGGAATGGTTGTGGGCAAGGGGAGAGATGAGGGGGGGTGGAAAGAGGAAGCAGGGTGTGGGAGACTCATAAGGAGTAGTCCATGAATCACCAGACTGTGCTTGTGAAATGCTCACTTAGAGCAATACACAGAATACACTGTTCTTTCTCTTCCACAGTTCCAACTTTCAAACCTCCTCCAGAATTCAATTCAATCTCTTCCTCTCAGCTCAGAAATGAGAGCTGCAAAGAGTGAAGAGGCTTCCATGGGCATGCTAAAGACAGACCTCATTACTCCAAACAGCCTGCAAGAGGTAAAAACAGGTATGTATTTAATCCAATTTAAGTAAAATAAAAGATAGAGATGGGATTCACCTGTAACCCTCAGAGGAGCTGAAATACCTGCCTGTTAGCCTGTCACAGTGGGTCTCTATAGAAGTAGAGATTCGAAGAAAACTCTCTTATATTAGCTACTCTGTCAGAGTACATAATACTCAAGTATTTGTAGGCAAGATAAATAAACAAAAACTTAATTATAAAAGCCTGAGACATTGTTTTTGTTGGTTGTTCAGTTGGGTTGGTGTGGATTTGTTTAATTTATTTTTACTGTGTTTGGCCTGTGGGGACAGCAGGCTGAGGATCATTTAACCAGCATAAGATATTGGCAGGTGCAAGCAGCATGTACAGATTTCCTTTTTCAGTCATTTTCCCCAGTTCTGAGTAATGTTGCTTGACTTTGTAACAAGCTTGGGGATATTTGAGCTGTTGCGAAAGACACGGTTAATTCATAAATCTGCTATAAGCATAGGCAGGTTTTTTTTATATAAATGTGGGCATTTCCCTTAGATACAGGGCATGAGAGAAACACAGTCTCATTATAACACAATGATAAAATATTATTCAACTCTTTTTCCTAGATTTTGGTAATACTAACCATAGTTAATGCATGTATTTATTATATAAGCATCATTTTATTCCATAATATGACATATTTTTCTTTTTAAAAATCAATGTGTGTTTATTGTGCATGTGTACTGTAGACTGGGGAAGACAGACATTCTTAAGTAGAAAGAGGACGAAAACTCTTCTGTATATGATGCTTAGTCAATTGGTTTTCATGATAAGACTCACACTTCATCCTGTGTATTATAACAGACTCAAAACGGATCACAGACCCAGGCATGAAGCCTAGAACTTAAATCTATTTGAAGAAAAAAAAGAAAAAAAAATCTTTATGAATAAGAATTTGTCTTAGGCAAAGATTTCTTGCCTACATTACCAATAAAAATAAATTGAATTTAGTGCAATGAGAATTCTTCTCTGGCCCTAAAAACTAATAAAAAGATAAGAAATGGGCTAGTTCGGCCCCCTGCCCCATGATCTGTGTATGTACCTTTATAACTGTCTGTCTCTCTGTCTGTCTGTCTGTCTGTCTGTCTGTCTGTCTGTCTGTCTTTCTGTCTGTTTGTTTCTGTGTGGGTGATAACTCTGTCTTTATCTGTCTACATGTCACTCTCTCAAAAGAAATTGTACCTACAATGTGCTAAGAGTTTTAGAAACCCAGTGTTTCATTAGATATGTAATTGTGTATTTAGACATGCTGGGAATATTGCAATTCTTTGCATTTGACAAATGCTGGTATATAAAAATGATATTTATTATGCCCATTGACATATTATCCTGCAACATTATAAACTTGTTCATTATTTTTAGTGCCCCTTTAATAGACATCTAGGAAATTTATGTGTAGATATATCCATATTGTCTGAATATCAAGATTTTTATCTCTATGAGGCCTACATGTTCTGTTTTATTCTTGCCATATTGTCCCAGCTAGAAACTCCAGAATCACACTAGAATATTGAGCAGACACCCTAACCTTTTTCTGGCTCTTTCTGGCTCTTGTAGGGTCTTGAAATTGATGTTCTGGTATTTATATTTTCAGGTACAAAGCTCCAAGGAAAATGTCTGAGAATCATCTCTGTTGAGTCTCCTGTTAAGCTTTACTGCTGCTATGGAGTGATGGCTGTTCTCTTTGCAGCTGTACTTTCACTTTCTGTTGCTTTGAAATTGTCAGGTGAGTGACTTGTTCTACAAATTGTGCAGCATTGTCTACACATGTTGTCAGCAAACACTTCATTACCACTGTGAGTCAGGCACTGTGTGAAGGGCTGGAGAGAAAACACTGGAAATTCCTGTTCTCTGGGAACTTAGGGTGTAGCAGGAAGATTCCTTGAAACGACAGCACAGGCTGTGGTGAGCACAGGAGGCCAGGCTCAGCATCCCTGGGAAGATGACATCCAGCAAGCTCTAGACAGAGATGCAGGAGACGTATGCCCATTGGGAGAACTTTTCAACACAGAGAATAAGGAGAGGAAAACTCGAAAGGAGACTCTCAAGGAGATTTCTACAGCTGAGGGAAGAGAGAACAGTGAAGAGCAACAAGGTGGAGGAAGGTAGAGAACCCTCCACCCCCCTGACCCATGGTTTCAGTCAACATCTTCACCATGATCTGAAAATATGAATTAGAAAGTTTCAGAATATGTTATTCCTTAGCTTTTAGTTGTAGATTGCTTTGAATACTGTGATAAAGTCTTATACAACTTCATATCTATATGAGACAGGGTTTCTCTATGTTCCTGGCTGTCTTGAAACTGCTTTGAACTTGCGCATACACCTGCCTCTTCTTTCCAAGAGCTGGGATTAAAGGTGTGAACCACCACCACCCAACATTGTTATATGAAATCAACTTTAGTCACACCAAATAATAATACACATATATCAAAACAGGACAAGCATTTTCAAACTAGTCTTGGTCATTGTACCCTAAATATTATGTAGCCCTGAAAAGACTCAGATAAAAAGAAGCAACAGTCACTCTCACCGCCCATTGAATTTGTCTCTTTTACTAAACCCTCATGGCATATCAACTAGGACAACTACAGCAAATTCTCATCCACTAAATAAAACTTGGCAGTCATTATTTGTATTTAATATTTCTAGTCAAGTCATTTGTTTCTATGACTTAGTAGAGCACTGAAACAGCAGAAGTTTCCTTCTGACCTGCTGAAGGAAGAAAAAGGTAAAGGGATGAAAGAAAATGTCTCTTATTCTTCTAAGCTGTGCTCTGAACCCTTGCTGCATTTATAGCTTTTTACACACATATTCTTGCACACACAAACACATAAACACACACACACACACACACACACACACACACACACACGTTACTTTATTTTAATGGACTCATTAATGAACACATCTCGCATCTTCATTAGCATAGCCACTCCAACTTTTGTCAAATCCCAAGCCCTATGTATCTCATGGAACTTCCACACAGCTAGAAAAGCATTTCAAAAGCCATGGATCTTTAGTTATGGTTTTAGACCTTCACTGTCAACCACATTTTTATGCACTTATCTGCCACAGAAAAGAAAACTATGGCAGAGTTAAAACTAGAAAAACATTGTTATTCATAATTTTTCATAACTTTTGGGTCCTTTGCACGCTGTCCTTCCCATCACCTTACATCTCTCTTCCTTGGCCTCCTGTCTATGTGTTACACCATGCACAGTCCCAGCTGTGCACACTCTACATCACAGTCTCAGATTGCGTGTGAGAGAGTACATGGGTCTCTTTCTTTCTGAGTTTGGGTGACATCACTCAATATCATACTTTCCCAGGCCACACACTTCACTACAAGTTTCATTATTCATTTGATGCTGAATAACATTCAGTTTTGTACATGTAACACATTTTCACTATCTGTCCATCAGTTGATTGACATATAGATCAGGTCCATTTCCTAACTATTGTAAACTATTGCTCAATGGAGAGCAATAACCATTGGTGCAAAGTGTCTCTGTGCTAGGATGTGGAATTCTCTTCTTACATACCCAAGAGTAACAGACTGGGTCACATGGCAAGTTTATTTTTACATTTTCTGAGGAACCTCCATACTGGCTGTATCAGTTTGTACTCACACCAGCAGTAAGTGCTTGTATTTCTGCACATGCTTCTAAACAAGGTGGCCTTAGACTCACAGAGATCTGGTGCCTCTGCCTCCCAAGTACTGGGATTTAAGCCATGCCGGACCATTGCCCAGTATGTCAGTTTTTTGTTTGTTTGTTTGTTTGTTTTGTTTTGTTTTGTTTCTCCAGACAGGCTTTCTCTGTGTAGCTTTCAAGCCTATCCTGGCACTCACTCTGGAGACCAGGCTGGCCTTGAACTCACAGAGATCCGCCTGCTTCTGCCTCCCAATTGCTGGGATTAAAGGCGTGTGCCACCAATGCCCAACTGCTCTCAGATTTCTTAATGCAGTCATTCTGACGGACTCTAATAAGAGCCAGCATGTGATTATATGCATTTAATATGTGTGTGATAGAATGATAAAAATTCTGGCATTTAAGAGCTATTTCAAAGGTGCCATATTCTGCACGCTTGCTTTTCTCTATAGTAAAATCTAGACAAGTGAGGCATTTTTCTAGTCAAGAGAAAGATCAAATGTGAAGGAGGATTATGGGAAAGGAAGCTACAGAATTTCAGGAACCAGGAACAGTCCAAAGGAGCTAATAGCCTAGAAATTATTTCCTCATGAGGAAATATTAGTACCAGTACTCAGGAGCCACAGCCAGTACAAGTAGAGTCCACAGACTGAATTTCTGGCCTGGCCAGTGGAAACAGCGAGATTCTGTTTCAAAACACAAAATACAAAGGAGAAAATAAAAGCACATCCTTAGAGCTCACTGGAAAGCCCTGGATTGGGAACCAGCATGATAGGAGGCGTCTCCTTGAGATCAGTTATGAAAGTACAGTCCAAAGACACCCCTACCATTGAGATTTAGATGCTAGACGGAAATGTTCTTATTATATTTCTTGGCACTGTTTGCATCTTAGGGAGACCAGTCACAGAGAAGTGTGGACCTTGCTATGACACCTGCCCAAAAGACTGGATTGGATTTGGAAGTAAATGTTTTCATTTTTATGAAGACATGATAAACTGGACATCCAGCCAGACCTCCTGCATGGAACTAGAGGCCCATCTAGCTATATTTGAGAGCATAGAGGAGCTGGTAAGTAATGGTCAGGATTGGTTTGTTGTTTGTTCTGTTGAATGTGTTTTGCCTTCAGATGGAGACCTTAAAGCTGAAGCGTGAGAAGAGCCCACTCCAAGCAGATGGGGTGTGTAGGGCACATTAGTACACTCCATTTGCTAATGTTACTGCTTCTGGCTGGAGTCTTGAGACATTCTAGAGTCATGCTTTCATGTAGTGCTCATAGAAAAACATGCAGGGGCAAATATAAAATCTACTAAGATAACTAGTGGTCATGTTCCCTCTGAGAATTTACATGTTGGATACAAAAATGGCATCTGTTAAAAACTCCAAGGACATTCTTAATCAGCTGCAATGGGATGTCTGGTCATCAGTGTACTTAGGTTTATACACATAAGATACATCCACTGAGAACTGAGGGTTATCGTGGCTCCATAATCAATGACTCTCAGCTGCTATCCCTAGAGGAGGCTGTACGTTAGAGACACCCAATGGTCATCTATAGCTCAGAGACACATGTATTAGCTTTCTGTGTTTTATGGCAGAATTTCCTGAAGAGACACAAGGGGCCTTCTGACCACTGGATCGGGCTGCACAGGACGTCACCAGAACAGCACTGGATGTGGACAGACAACACTCAATATAACAACATGTATGTTTTCAGCACACCTTTCCTTCTACTCTGCTCATCTCTCTCTTTCTCTCTCTCTCTCTAACTCTCTCTCTCTCTCTCTCTCTCTCTCTCTCTCTCTCTCTCTCTCTCTCTCTCTCTCTGTGTGTGTGTGTGTGTGTGTGTATATATAAGAGATGAATGGCTATGATATTTGAAGCCAACTATACTGGGAAGGAAATAACATAAACCTTCCAAGGGGATTTGTAGATCAGAGGCAGGGTGTGTACTTATATGCAGAGCCAATAACCAGGAAACTGCATGTCCTTACAAATTTAAATACTTTGGATGTTCCCCCATTTATTGGTTATCATTTCCAAAGCTTTCACTTAGTGTGATTTCACCTGAAATCTTTAACATGATGATGGCATCTGGGGTGGATGTAGTCTTCTCCATCACCAACTGAAAACATTTCCTTGATGAGAAACACACTTGTCAGATGTCAGCAGAAACTAGGATGGGCAGTGAGGGCTCTGAAACCCCAGGAAGTCACTGCAGAACACCTGGGATAAGACTTGTCAGTTTACTGTGTGCACAGCTGCGCCTGTCACAGAAGCAGAGACTCCAGGAGCATTGGGGACTTCCTCTAAAGTCTCATCATCAATGAGCTCTGAGACAGCTCTTCGTAACATGAAAAATAAAAGACCCAGAGTCAGATATTGGGATTCAAACCTCAAGCTGATGGTCAGGGAAGCAAAGCAGACAGCCCCTAGCTTCTTACTTTTACCTCAGGCTACATGGGCTGACCCTATCTCCACAAGCTCTCACCAAGCCTCAGAACCGCTCCTAAAAATGGCTGGAGAATAAATGTTTCTGTCTTCAGTGTGGCTGAATACTAAGACCCTGCTTCTATTGTTTATACCCCTCTAGTGCTTCAATTAAAGGGGTGTGATCTGATTCAATCTCATGTATCAGCGTTGAACTCAAAGAGATCTGTCTCCCTCTTTATAATGGGTGGTAGGATTAAAGGTGTGTATCACCACCTCATAGCATCTGGCTGCTGGGATTAAAGGTGTGTGCCTGGCTTCTATGGCTTGTGACTGACTTTGCTTTCTGGAATGCCATGCAAGCTTTAATAAGTCATAAATATTATATCACTACAGCTCTTGGAAATGAGAATAGCCATTTTGAATGGAGCCATTTACTGGAACCACAAAACACAGACCCAGTCGTGTGATGATTAAAGACCTTTCAGAATTTTACTGTGTGTTTTGCCCCACCTTTATTTATGAGTAAAATGCTCCAAGACAGAATTAAAAATCACCCTCAGTGAAGCCACACATGACAACAGGCCATTTGAACATGGCAGCAAGCACCAGTCAAATGCCTTGTACACACTTTACAGGGTCAACACTGACAAATGACAAAGATATGTGTAGGGGAATATATCAGTACATGGGATATGGGTATTGTTGGATAACTTTTTCTTTTCTTTTCTTTTTTCTTCTTTTTTTTTCTTTTTGTTTTTCAAGACAGGGTTTCTCTGTATTGCTTCAGAGGCTGTCCTGGAAGTTACTCTGTAGTCCAGGCTGGCCTTGAACTCACAGAGATCTGCTTGCCTCTGTCTCCCAAGTGCTAGGGTTAAAGGCCTGTGACACAAACTTTATTGAGGGGAAATCACTTACATGAGAAATGATAGCCCAGGCTAGTGCTCCCAGTGCCCAGTCTCAGCAGCTCTCTGAGACCCGACTGGAACTCTGAGAGGAGGAGTGGCCCCTCTCCTCAGTCCTTTATCCCACAAGCCCTGAATGCACCTGTGGCCATGCCCAAATGCGCATGGTCAGTGCCACAGGTACCTAGAGATCTCTCTCTCTACAGATTTGTTGCTCAAATTGAGAGCTGAGTATGTAAAAGATGGCAGGTGCAAAACTAGTTCAGGTGTTTGCATCAATGTTGGCCTGTGAAGATTTTTTTCATTTGTTTGTTTGTTTTCCTTCAGGGTTCCCATCCGAGGACAAGGAGAATGTGGCTACCTGAATGACATCGGAATCAGCAGTGCAAGGGACTACACACACAGGAGGTGGATTTGTAGCAAGTACAAAAGACATATTTAACAGTTCCCAAGATTTTAAAAGGAGGACATGCAATGTGCTAAAGCCTTCATGAGAAACAGATGTTCTGTGACCTGCCATCTGCAGTTGCTGTTCCACTCCTGAGGTGCTAAAATTATCATTAAAATCCATCAATAATATGTGTTTTACACTGAAGATAAAAACTCAGAGTGTACAGAGAGATCTCTTGGTACCTATGGCACTGACCACGCCGCTCCCTTGGGTGTAGCCACAGGTGTGTAAAGAACATGAGGGATAAAAGACTGAGGAGAGGGGTACTTCTCCTCTCTCAGGGTTCTGGTGGGGTCTCAGAGAGCTGCTGAGACTGGGTGCTCAGAGTGCTAACCTGGGCTATGGGTTTCTCATGTAATTGATTTCCCCTCAATAAAGTTAACTAACAATACCCACATCCTGTGTATGGATATCTTCTGACTACATCTGGTGTCAGAAGTGAGAAATTCCCAGCCCTTCCCAGCAAGGCGAGCACTCACTACCACAGCTATGCTCACTGTCTTTTGCCCCACGCCCCCAGAGTCCCTGAGTCTCTGAGGTACCTGGGTCTTCCAGCTAAGCAGCATGGTTCTCCTGAGCTTGCCCCACCCTCCACCCCCCACCCCTGCTCCACATCCCTGTGTGCTGCAGGTTGTTATAATTAAGAATTTCTCTATTATATCAAGAAGCCAATTGATGTAAGACAAAACAAAATCTAGGGACTGTCATTTGTCTATACTCGGGTTCTTTCTCTGAAATCCTAATTTCCCTTATATTTATTATCTTCCTTTCCTGGTATGCATGCCTATAAAAGTTGAAATTTCTATGTTGACATAAATGTTTGATCCCCCACATTGAACAAAGAATTACTTATTGGCAATCTTTGAACTATCCCAAAAGGAAATGGGACCCCACTTCATCAATTCCACTTGATTCAACTTGATGTCTTTGAACTGACAATTGCCACCCTAAAACCGGTTCGGGACTATATTGCTCTACACAACTCTGGACTAGCTAGCTGAAATGGTGTGCCTTCTTATTACACTTGGCCAGAGCTTCAGATAAGAACTTCAGTCAAGCATCCCCCACCAAACAAAGACTAGGTACAAATGTTATAGCTAATCTGATCAAGACTTTCCTTACTCTAAGTCTTTCTTCCTACAGGATCCCATGAGATTATCATTGTTCCATTTCAGCAGGAAGTAATTCTAAGAATACCATGCCCCCTTTTCCCTACTGTTGACACTAGGGATAATTTACACCTGTTTAGGGTTGGTTTTCAGTTGTTTAGGGTTGGGTTTGGAAGGAGGTGTTCAGAATTGGGTATCTCTTTTGGATGAGTTCAGGGTTTGGATGGGAAAGATGTGGTTAGAATGGGATATAGATGGATAAATATATCTTCTTGTGATTTGCCTTAGTAATTGTTAGCTATAGACAACTTACATTGTTATAGATTCTCATTTGATGTGACTTATGTATAATCAAGTTGTATTCTTATTTTGGATAATTTGTGTATCTCATTTTGTCATACTGTGCAAGGTATTGTTTCTATTCAGGATGTTTGGTGCATAAATATCCTTATCATTTTCTATGTAGATATGCTTTTATGTATCTGTAAGATACTTTGTCTTTTGACACAATTTAGTGTATTTCTATCATGTTGCATATACAGTTCTACCTTTGATTAAGGCACTTCTACTACCTCTGTTTTAGAAAATCACATATATATGTGTATATAGTTATATTGCTATAATCTTTTTTATCATTTTTTATTTGAATTAGAAACAAGATTGATTTACATGACAATCCCAGTTCCCTTCTCCCTCCCGTCCTGCCCTACCACCCCCCAACTAAAACCCTACCTATCACCCTTTCTTCTATTCTTCCCCTGACTCAACCTTTCTGCTCCCTCATGACCTCTGCATCCTTCCTCTTCTTCCTTTCTCATTCTCATAGCTCCCTCCCCCTCTTCTAATTTTAAATCATGGTGGTCTGATAAGATACAGGGGCTATTCCAATTTTTTTTGTAACTGTTGAGGTTTGCTAGGTTACCGAGTATGTGGAGGAGGATTTTAGAGAAGGTTCCATGTGGCACTGAGAAGAAAGTATATTCTTTGTGTTCAGATGGAATATTCTATAGATGTCTGTTAATCCCAATTGAGTCATAACTTCTGTTAGTTCCTTTGTCTATTTGTTAAGTTTCTGTCTGGTGTTCCTGTCTAGTAGTGAGAGTGAGGAGTTGAAGTCTCCCACAATAAATATGTGGGGTCTTATGAGTGATCTGAGTTTTAGTAATGTTTCTTTTATGAACATGGGTACCTTTGTATTTGGGGCATAGATGTTCAGAATTGAGACTTCTTCCTGATGTATTTTCCTTGTGAGGAATATGAAATGACCTCTTTCATTTCTTTTGATTGGTTTTAGTTTGAAGTCTAATTTCTTAGATATGAGGATAGCTACACCAACTTGATTCTTGGCTCCATTTGATTGGAAAATCTTATCCCAGCCCTTTACTCTGAGGTGACATGTGTCTTGAAGGTGAGGTGTGTTTCTTGTATGCAGCAGAAGGTTGTATTCTGTCTTTGTATCCATTCTGTTAGCCTGTGTCTTTTTATAGGCATGTTAAGACCATTACTATTGAGGGAAATTAAGGACCATGGAGCATTAATTCTTGTTCTTTTTTTTTATTTGTATGTGGTGGTGGTATTGTATGTGGATTTACCCTGCTGTTTCTTTTGGCTGTAGGTAAAGTGGGATTATCTATTGCCTATGTTTTTGTGAGTGTAGTTAACTTCCTTACATTGGAGTTTCCCTTCCAGTACTTTCTGTAGGGCTGGATTAGTGAATATGTATTGTATCTTGTTTTCTCCATCTATAGTGGATGAAAACCCTACTGGTTTATTATTCTGGCCTGGCATCTGTGGTTTCTTAGTGTTTGTAGAATATCTATCCAGGAACTTCTGGCTTTCAGAGTATCCATGGAGAAGTCGGGTGTAATTCTGATAGATCTGCCTTTATATGTTACTTGGCCTTTTTCCTTTGCTGCTCTTAATATTCTTTCTTTATTCTCTGTGTTTGGTATTTTAATTATTATGTGACGAGAGAACATTTTTGTTGTCCACTCTATTCAGTGCTCTGTAGACTTCTTGTACTTTCATTGCTATGTCTTTCTTAGGTTGGGAATGTTTTCTTAAATGATTTTGTTGAATATGTTTTCTGAATCTTTAAGGTGGGTTTCTTCACCTTCTTCTACACCTATTATTCTTATATTTGGTCTTTTCACAGTGTCCCATATTTCCTGGATATTTTCTGTTAGGGATTTGTTGGACTTAAGATTTCCTTTGGTCAAAGAATCTATTTCTCCTAGTATATCCTCAATGCCTGAGATTCTCTCTTCCATCTCTTATATTCTGTTGGTTACTCTTGCATCTGTAGTTCCTGATCGTTTACCCATCTTTTCTAATTCCAGCATTCCCTCAGACTGTGATTTTTCTATTGTCTCTATTTCAGCTTTCAAACCTTGCACTGTTTGAATTGTTTCTTGCAATTTTTGGTTTGTCTTTTCTTCAATTTCTTTAAAGATTTTCTCATTTCCTCTCTTAGGTTCTCCATCATCTTCATGAAGTTGTTTCTAAGGTTGCTCTCTTCTGCTTCATCTGTGTTGGGATATTCAGGTCTCCTGGTGTAGAGTCCCTAGACTCTGGCGCCATCATATTGGTTTTTCTGTTGTTGAATGTGTTCTTATATTGTAGTCTTCCCATCCCTTCTTCCAGTGGGTGCAGGTGGTCTCTCTTCCTCTCCTCTCCCCTGGGGTGGGCAGGAGTAGCCCAGCAATCTCAGCAGACTTTTGGTTGCTTGGTCCACCTGGGGGAGTCAACCTGCCTGTAGATCCCAGGCCTGGAGTTCTCCAAAAGGGCAGATGGAAGTCAGATCCAACACAGGGGCCGAAGCTCACCTCTTCCCTCAGTGGGGGCTGGAGTAGCCCAGCGATCTCAGCACACTGGAGGTTGCTTTGTCCACCAGGGGTATCCCCACATTCTCATATCTACAGGATTAGTCAGACATAGATTTTGATCTTCAAACACTTCATAGACCTGCTAAATATGGCATTTAAATGTTTTAACATTAGTACTCTGTTGACATGAGACACATTTGCTCCTGACAGCACTAAGCTATTCCCAAGAACATGTTGGGCACTTACATCACTCCTTCTGGTGTTCGTTCTTTGCTTGGGTAATGGTCTCTTGGGCAAAGAACTGCCCCCACTTCTACCACCGACTTTGAGCCAAACATAGAATTGTCATCTTCCTTCTCAAGTCTTTGAGGAGGATTTTCTCGTCAAAGATTAGACTCACAATTATTGTTCTCTCTCCCTAGGTAGAAATTTTAGGTACAAGACTTAAACTGTCCATCTTAAGATAGCCTCATGGCAATGACTAGATGGGCAGTTCTTGCCATTTGCTCTAGTTGCATACTGGCAACAGGTATCAGGTGTGTTTGTTCTTATTTTCTTCTCCCAGAGCATACTTGAATTTTGCCATCTTTGTATATAGTTTTGTATCAAGTCTGAATCTTTTCTTTAGATTAAAAGGGGAATTGTAGGGAGAGATCTCCAGGCACCTGTGGCGCTGACCAAGCCCATTTGGGCATGGCCAGAGGTGTGTACAGTGCACGTGGGTAAAGGACTAAGGAGAGAGGTACTCCTCCTCTCTCAGGGTTTTGGTTAGGTCTCAGAGAGCTGCTGAGAATGGGTGCTTGGAGCACTAACCTGGGCTATCGGTTACTCATGTGATTTCCCTTCAATATAGTTAACCAACAACACCCATACCCTGTGTAAGTGTATCTAGCTCAGTGGCTTCTCCTGTGTGCCACAATCCACATCCCTGAGCACCACACACTGCACTCATCTCTCCAGCCCCCTCAATGTGCCACATATCCTGGCTTCCATTCTGAGGTTGACACATCTTTAAAGTATCTAGAGCAAAATGTTGAACCCTGTCCCAAGCATTTAAGGCTGCTGCATGGCACAGGGACAACGTGTGATCATCAAATGCAGCTTGACCGTCCACATCAGCATAAGGACCCTCACCAAGGATTTTATCTTGAGAAATCCTATAACCTATAAACCCATCTTGCTGTTCAAGGGATTTACCTCCTTTTCTCAACCAATTGTTCCATTCCAATTGAGAACCACATTCCAATGCTACTTTAATGAAAAATTCTCAGTGATGTGGAGTAATTTTGTTGTGAGTGGACCATGTATTCAACATCTGTCTCATAAAAGGTGAATGCATACCATTGGAAACTACTGTTTCCTTAAATCTCCTTAAATCTGAAATTTCTAGAGGACACCATTTTTCTTCTGTATAGCCTTGGGGATGCCTGTCATCTGTCACTCCTGAGCTACTAAAATTATCATCAAAATACATCATTTATATGTGTTGACACTGAAGTAGAAAACTCGCTTAGAGGATCACAGATACAGGAAATTGGAGGAACACATATGATTGTAATTAAATAGGTGTTTGGGTTTGAGTTATTACTTATAACTTAAACCAAAGTACAGTCATATCCATATTAGTAAGATCCACTTTTATGATCATATCTGATTTTTTTCCTTTGGTTCTTGCTTGAAAGCCTTGGAAAGTAAAAATGCAGAATGACTGAAACCATGGAAATGATTCAGTAATTACAAGAAAGATCATAATTGGTCTTTGGCCTCCAGATACTTTGTAAACATTGCCATCATTCTTTTACAAAATTCAATGACCAACAAGAAGGGAGATCTAGACAGGATTAAAACCAATGCTGTGCACTCTGTGATTCAATACCATTGTCAGAAAGGTTACACTTTACTTTTCAATGTTTTTAAAAAATTAAAATAGACTAAGGGTATGTTATAAGCAAATGCCATTTAATTTTCCTAACTTAACTTTTCTGAGAGTTTCATATATGAGTATGCCATTTGAATTTCATTCTTTATTAGACTCTTCTTGGATCAGGAGACAGTTTATTACTGAACCTCCATCAAAGCTACTGTTTAAACATCTCTGAATTTTAGGAGCAAAACATTGAAAACTTTTTGATCATATGCTATACTGTACTGGTGAGTCCCAATAAGGACAAAATAATAGACCACCAGCATCTCTTCTGTTAACTCTATCTTCTTACTTGATTGGCATTTGCATTGAACCTTCTCACTAACCTGGGAAAACATCACACTACTGATGTTTTTGTAAATTAGTTTTGTGGCAAGGCTGATGTGTAATCCTAATCTCAAAATGGCTGGAATTAGAGCTATGCATCACCACATAAGACACACATTTATTCTTTATTAAAGTAATAATAATGCTGATGCTGTGGGCTCTGTCTCCCAAGTGCTGGGTTTATAGGTGTGTGCTACCACCACTCAGTGCCAGTAATGCGTCTCTGAGGGTAAACACTCCTGCCACTAAGACTGATAACCTGAGTTTAACACCTAAACCCACATGTTGGAAGCAGAAAACTGTCCACAGCAAGTTGTCCTGTGACCTTCAAACTTGTGCTATGTGTATTAAAAACCACACATAAATAAAGAAATGAATATTTAAGATCACTTTTCATAGTAGACTCCTTATTTTGAGTTTGTATTTTTTCTTTCTTTCTTCCTTTCGACTGTTTGGCTCTTTGTTTGTTTGTTTTTCAAGAGAGGAATTCTGTGTAGCCTTGGCTGTCCTATACCTTCTTTATAGACCATTTGGTCTTGAACTCAGATCTGCTTGCCTCTGTCTCCCAAGTGCTGGGTTTATAGGTGTGTGCTACCACCACTCAGCTTAGACTGTGTTTTTATTTATTAGACAAACACAAGAATATCTCACTCAGGAAAATACTTTTCTCAGTGAAGCTCCTTCTTCATTTATCCCTTTTTGCTTTGCAGTATATTTTATTTCTAGTAAACAAATAAGAAAGACCTATGTGTAATTCACTTCTGTATTCTCAGAGAACAGCACAGTGTGTTGAACACAGGAGTGTTCAAATCATGTATGTAAAGGAGTTCTCATGACAGTGACTGTGGGATTCCCTGTTAGATTATATATATTATTAATTGCAGCTAGGCCCCTGCACACATGAGAAAAAACAACTGCTCTGCACCATGCCTTGTGCCTGGGCCTGGAAGGGCTCAAACATGCACCTCCAGTCACTCCAGGAGGTAGTTGGACCCACTATAGTAACTGAGTACAGGGTGATGAAATGGAAAGAGAAGAACAGAATGGTTCACCGACTGGAGGAAGCAGCATCTCTGAAGCAGTGAGGACAGAAAGGAACAGGCTGATGTGAACGGTCTGCTAGCCTCCCTAGTACAAGATGATACATGGCCTTGGGCTATTGCCAGTGTCAGGTCTTGATCTAAGGCTCTGAAGCAGCCCAGGATGTCTGTGTTGATATCTGTGCCTCCTGAGACTGTTGAAGGTCATTCTGATACCAGGGAACTGGGCTGGCACCTCTCTTGGGCCATTTCAGTGTCCTAAGGCACTGATGCTGTGGGGGCCGTGACAGCCTAAGTGACTTGTGCTGTCACCTGGTACCATGGTGACATCAGTGCTCAGGTTTCTACCTAGAACCGTGTCCATTTCCTTGGTCCTACCACAACCATTGTCTGTATTAATATCTATGGCCATGTTGCCACCAAAGGCCACAGCTGTAACCTGTGGCAATGTAGATGTCTGAGGGCCATGCCACAACCAGAATCATGCAGATTTGAGTGGCCTGCACTGTCACAGGTCTGCTTCCTAGGGCCAAATCTAGATTCTTGACCCTGCAGAGGACAGAGTTTGGGGAGATGTCCATTGTTCCTGTTACCAGTGAGAGCTCTGCAGATGCCCAGGGTCTGGTCAGCCATTGAAACGATGTTGATGTCTGAGAGCCTGACTGCCTCCAGAGCCATTCTGATTTGCATAGCCTGTGCTGCCACTGGTGCCATGGTGACATAGAGACTTTAGCTTTCAGCAAGGGCCATGAAGGTCCTGCTGTAGCTGGGGTCTGTGTTAATGCACATGCCCTGTGTTAACATAGGGGTCTTTAGGAACCATGCCTGTAGAACTCCAAGGGCTTTATTGAGCTGGCTCCTCCTTTCACTGGCCATGGGATAGCTGGCTCTGCCCCTCACTGGATACTGTAGCAGGAGAGTTGGCCCCCACACTCCGGAATGATGGCTCCCCCTTTCACCACAGGTTGCACTCACCTGGGCATCGCACTAGAACTGACCCTGTAGTTGGGGGTGCAGGTGAGCTAGCCCTGAGGGAATGAAAGCGGGACCTAACCCTTCCCCTACCTGCCTGCCTTGTGTTGGCATGGTTGAAAGAAAGATACCCTCTTAAGGTAGTATCTGTCTTTGATCTTGAGGTTTGTTTCTTGAAGAACAATCCTTGAAGAAAAATATATAGAAAAATCCTCTCTTTTAAGCCAACCTGCCAGTCTGTTTTCTTTGATTGGGGGATGCAAAGCATTGACTTTCTGGTAGTAATTTGAATATTAATTAAAAGTTGTCTATTAGTTACTTTCTTTTAATAATGCTGTTTTCCTCATTTCTTTCTTATCCATTTTCACACATGGTTTCATTCTTCCCAGTGGCCTCATGGGTATGTTTGTCTTCATCTTCAGGCTGAAAGGTTCCCTTATATATCTTCTGGGGAACTTTGTTGGTGGCCAAGAATTTCTTTAGCTAGTTTCCTTTTATTTATATTCATCAGCAACATTTTCAGGATTAATGAATGCATTAATACCTAGCTATCTAAATTTTAGAACATCTCATTTTTTACATCAAGGATATGGAGAGAATGAGATTGTTTGATGGTCCAATGGATGCATTTTTAATTTCTGAGAGGAGGAACCCAATGCTGTTTTACATGACAACCATTGTATGGAGAAATGCTGTCCACGCCCACTTGGAGGCTGACACAGGTGATGTAGCAAGGCTTTAAATATCAGGGAAGCATGCATGCGACCTTCTTTTCCCTCTCATACCTGGCTGAACAAGACTGGCTCTGTCACATGAGGACTTTCTTAATAAAGTATCTGTTGTCAATCTAGTTCTGACTCCATTGCATTCTACTTTAACTGGTGTCAGGAGTAGTTTTGATTCTGAACCCATGTGTGGGTCATGAGCTTTGGCGGGATTTATTTCCCTGTTCAGCACTCTCTTCCACCCAGCCAGACCACAGTTTTTACCCCGTGGCTTCTGCAGCTTGGGACTGAGACAAGCTGGCCCATGTATGCCTTTTGCGGGTTTCCTCCATTTTTAGAAACCCAAAGCTCCTCCCCTTCTGTGTTAGCCTTTGCAGCCACAGTACACACTGCCAAGCACTACAGCTGCATGGTGCCAGCTACAGCTCGATCCCACCGGGAGAGGTTTTTTTCTCTGCAGACCTCCAAACCCACAGCTGCTACTTGCAGGACAAGTGCTGCTGATCACAGAAGAGACAAACTCACTGCTGCCACCATTTCCGCCCGGTTGAGCAGCGCCATCCAAGTCATCCGCTGGTATCCGGAACCCGGCTATGGCCCTGCAGGTTATCCAAGGCCTTTTTTCTGCTAACAACAGCCAATTCCTTCCGTCCGTTCTAACACAGGT
This sequence comes from Cricetulus griseus, assembly GCF_003668045.3. Lineage (NCBI taxonomy): Eukaryota > Metazoa > Chordata > Mammalia > Rodentia > Cricetidae > Cricetulus > Cricetulus griseus. The sequence continues at coordinate 17,257,199 of NC_048601.1, forward strand.
CGGAAAGTGTTCAGATATTTTTCAGGTAGTCTTAAGACAGGACTTCACCTCCTCAGCTGAACACTGTGTCATCTCAACCATCATACTGCGCCACCTGCTGGTCAAACAGTTACTGCAGCTGGATGGCAACTGCAGTACAGGTAAACTTGCAGAATGGCAGAGTATCTAACCCTGCAGAAAATTGGGAATATTCTCGCTACTTATGTGAATTCAATGTTAGAGGAGGCTTATGCGTTGCCAGTGGTATACCTATATGCAGTCAGCACTATATTCCATATGATATCTCTAACCAGATGATTAGGGAAAAGGACAGTTTAGCAAATTGGATGCAGGATATAAAAGCAAGCCAGGAAACTTTGATTTCAAAAATCGAAGACATGGAACGTTTACATAAAGAATTTGAGAATACTCAGTCTGGCCATACTACATTACTAACACAGGTGGAAAAGACTCATGGCAAAATAGAAACCAAAATTTGTTCCATGTCTAATGCTTTGAATGCAAAAATAGCTAAGAACTGAGACAAGATTGGTGACCTACCACAGGCAATTCACTCCATGTCTAAGGAATCTACCACCACAGGCCAAAAGCTGGAGTCTAGGATTGTATATTTGGAAGGCAATTTACATGCCATTCAGATACTGTCCAAGGATGAGAGTATTAAAGATTTAGAAGCACTTGTAGATGTAGAAATAAAGAAATTTACTGATTCTATGAAACTCTTAGACTCTAACATGACTCATGAAATTCAATCTCTACATGGGACTATGGTTGCCAGGCTACAAGCTTTGGATGGCACAGAATCGGAGTACTCCCAATCCAATGCACCTACTCTGTTCAAACATCAGGAAAACTTTCCTAAGGTTGTTATGCAAACACTAATGTTGTTCCAAGCAACTATGATAGAAAAACCACCATCCAAGAAAGCATCCAAATGACCAGATGGCATATGAATGGGAACGCATACAATTAAAAGACCTTAAAGGAATTAAGGAGTCAGTTATTTCATATGGTCTCCATAGCCCTTATGTGAAAGAATTATTAAATTCATGGACAACCTTTAATAGGGTGATGCCCACAGATAGGGAATGCCTAGTATCAGCTGTGCTGGAAAATTGGTCTCAGATAGAGTGGAGAGCTCTGTGGAAGGAGGTAGAAAAGCCCTCCAGCTTTAAGGCATAAAGAAAGGTTATAAAGCTCCCCAAGATTCTTGGTGAGGGTCTTTATGCTAACCCACAAATTCAGGCTGGATATGATGAGCATAATGTCCTTATGCAGGTTGGCAGTCTTAAATGCCTGGGACAAGATTCGTGAACCAAGAGAAAGAGTAGAAACCTATACAAAGATAGAACAGGGAATGACAGAACAATTTCAATATTTTTTACACAGGCTATCCAGGCCAGTGAAGTTACAGGTAGCAGATACAGAACTTAGAAAAATGATCATATACTCTCCAGCAAAATGCTAACCCGATATGCAAAAGAATATTTTTCCCTTTAAAGATCAGATCAGCACCAACGGAAGAAAGGGTTTTGCATACAGCTAATCTCAACTATAATGTACAAGATACAGGAGCTTTGGTAGGAAAGGCAATCTCAAAAGAATTAAAGAGACACCAAGAGGTTAAATGTTCTCATGGTAATGACGCAGTTGCTTGGGAAGGAGAAGCAACTTACAAAGATCAAAACAGTAACCAAGAGGCCAGATGCGGTCACTGAAATGGAACAAGAACTTGCGTAGGAAGAGCAATCCCCAAAGGGCCAAGAAGGCACCAGGAAACTAGATATTTCAAATGTGACAGAATAGGACATACTAAGGAATTGTAGGCAAGGAGATTCCAACAATGTCCCATATAGAAGGTCTCTGCCTTCTGGATTTATGCAGGAGATGTGGTAGAGGCAGGCACTGGACCAATAAACGCAGATCGACCAGACACATACAAGGAAAAAGTTTATAATTGGGAAACTCCTTGAGGGGATTCTCAGAGGCCCCCACATCAAGAAAGGTCCAGTCATTCCCAATCACTGTGGAGGACAATCTCTCACAGGACGAATAGATAGTACATTGCCTATTATAAAAAATGATATTTACTCTAGATGGTAGTTTGACTAGTGATGAGGAATCAAACGTGATTAGAGGAGATGAGAAACACATATCTTGGCAAACCTCTATTAATGATAAGAGGCCTCAGTTGAAAGTAAGAATTAACTAGGAAAACACTCCAAAGACTCAATGAAACAAAGAGTTGATTCTTCAAGAAAGGCAACAAGATAGACAAACCTTTATCCAAACTAACCAAAAAGCAGAGAGAAAGAGAGCATGCTAATTAACAAAATCAGAAATGAAAAGGGGGATGTAACAATGGACACTGAGGAAATACAGATAATTATCAGGTCATACTTTGAAAACCTGTACTCCACAAAATTCGAAAATCTAAAGGAAATGGACAATTTTCTGGATAGATATCACTTACCAAAATTAAATCAAGAACAGATAAGAAATTTAATCAGAACTATAACCCTAATGAAATAGAAGCAGTCATCAAAGGTCTACCATCCAAAAAAAGCCAAGGGCCAGATGACTTCAGTGCAGACTTCTACCAGAAATTAAAAGAAGAGCTAATAACAGTACTCCTCCAATTGTTCCACACAATAGCGACACAAGGGACATTGTCAAGCTCTTTCTATGAGGCTAAAATTACCTTGGTACCCAAGTCACACAAAGACACAACGAAAAAAGAGAATTACAGACCAATATACTTCATGAACATCAATGCAAGAATATTTGACAAAATACTGGCAAAGCAAATCCAAAAACACATCAGAGAAATCATCCACCATGGTCAAGTTGGCTTTATCCCAGGAATGCAGGAATGGTTCAACACATGAAAATCCATCAATATAATCCACCATATAAACAAACTGAAAAAGAAAAAGCACATGATCATCTCACTAGATGCTGAAAAAGCCTTTGACAAAATCCAGCATCCCTTCATGATAAAGGTCTTGGAGAGATCAGGAATAACAGGAACATACCTAAACATGATAAAAGCAACATACAGCAAACCAACAGCCAACATCAAATTAAATGGTTAGAAACTCAAAGCTATTCCTCTAAAATCAGGAACAAGACAAGGCTGCCCACTCTCTCCATATTTTTTCAATGTTGTACTTGAAGTTCTAGCCAGAGCAATAAGACAACAAAAGGAGGTCAAGGGGATATAAAGAAAGGAAGAAGTCAAGCTCTCACTATTTGCAGATGATATGACAGCTTATATAAGTGACCCGAAAAACTCTACAAGAGAACACCTACAGCTGATAAACACCTTCAGCAAAGTGGTAGGATACAAGATTAACTCAAAAAAATCAGTACCCTTAGTACATATGCATGATAAATGGGCTGAGAAAGAAGGCAGAGAAACATCACCCTTTACAATAGCAACTAACAGCATAAAATACTTTGGGGTAACACTAACCAAAAATGATAAAGACCTGTATAGTAAGAACTTTGAGTCTTTATAGAAAAAAATTAAAGAAGATACCAGAAAATGCAACGATCTCCCATACTCTTGGATAGGTAGGATCAACATAGTAAAAATGGCAATCTTGCCAAAAGCAATCTACAGTTTCAGTGCAATACCCCTCAAAATACTGGCACAATTCTTCACAGACCTTGAAAGAACAATACTCAATGTCATATGGAAAAACAAAAAAAAACCGTGATAGCCAAAACAACTCTGTACAATAAAGGAACTTCTCAAGGCATCACCATACCAGACTTCAAGCTCTATTATAGAGCCATAGTCCTGAAAACAGCTTTGTATTGGCACAAAAATAGACAGATACACCAATGGAATCAAATTAAAAACCCTGATATTAACCCACACACCTACGAACACCTGAGTTTTGACAAAGAAGCTAATGTTACACAATGGAAAAAGGATAGCATCTTCAATATGTGGTGTTGGCATAACTGGATTTAGACATGTAGAAGATTGGAGATAGATCGATATCTATCACCATGCACAAAACTTAAATCCCAATGGATCAAAGACCTCAACATAAATTCAGCCACACTGAACTTACTAGAAGAGAAGGTAGGTGGTATCCTCTAACAAATTGGTACAGGAGACTGCTTTCTGAAAATAACACCAGTAACACAAACATTGAGATTGACAATTAATAAATGGGACCTCCTGAAACTGAGAAACTTCTGGAAAGCAAAGGACATAGTCAGCAAGACAAAATGCCAGTCCACAGAGTGGGAAAAGATATTCACCAACCCCACATCTGACAGAGGGCTGATCACCAATAAATAAAATATTCAATAAACTCAAGAAGCTAGCCACCAAAATCCAAGAAATGCAATTAAAAAGTGGAGTGCAGAGCTAAATAGAGAACTCTCAACAGAAGAATCTAAAATGGCTGAAAGACACTTGAGAAACTGCTTAACATCCTTAGCCATCAGGGAAATGCAGCTTAAAACCACTCTGGGATACCATCTTACTCTGGTCAGAATGGCTAAAATCAATAACACCAATGACAATCTATGCTGGAGAGAATATGGAGAAAGAGGAACACTCCTCCATTGCTGATGGGAGTGAAAACTTGTACAACAACTTTGGAAATCAACATGGTGGTGTCTCAGGAAAATGGGAATCAGTCTACCTCAAGATCCAGCAATTCCTCTCTTGGACATATACCTAAAGAATGCACATTCATACAATAAGGACATATGTTCAACTATGTTCATAGCAGCACTATTTGTAATAGCCAGAAACTGGAAGCAACCTAGATGCCCCTCAACTGAAGAATGGAGAAGATGTGGTATATATACACAATGGAGTTCTACTCAGTAGAAAAAAATAATGAAATCTTGAAATTCACAGGCAAATGGATGAAACTAGAAGAAATCATCTGAGTGAGGTAACCCAGTCACAAAAAGATAAACATGGTATGTACTCACTCATATATGGACATTAGACATAGAGCAAAGGATTACCAGCCTACAATCCACACTACCAGAGGAGCTAGGAAACAAAGAGGACCCCAAGAGAATATTGCATAGTCCTTTGAAGAAGGGGAGGGTGACAAGAACCCCTGAACAAAGTGGGAGCATGGGGCCTGGGTGGAGAAGAAGGAGGTGGGAAGGGTAAAAGGGGAGGGGTGAGGAGAACAAGAGGACTGAGACAGGGAAGGAATAGAGTAGGGCAAGAAAGGAAATGCCTTTTTAGAGGGAGACAATTCAGGTTTTTGGAGAGGTCTGTATAGTGAGAAATTACCAATACAGAGTCAGGTAGAAATATAAGGGTATTTAATAGGGAAAAGCCTTACTTACAGAGTGACCTAGCCAGCCAGAGTGGCAGCAGTCTGTACAGCAAGGCCCAAAGAGCAACCAGAAGCAAAAACGCAGTCACACTACATCACTCTGACCATGCCCTCACAAGCATGGTCAGACACACCTGTAGCCAGCCCCTAAGAAGGCGTGGCTACAGCTTCCCCTACAATTCCCCTTTTAGTCTAAAAGAGAAATAAAACTTAACGGTGTAAAATATCCAAAATTAACAATCATAAAGATAAAATATAAGAAGATACAACAAACTGTTTATGTCACATCCTAACTATCTATTTTAACTAAACCCTAAAGTCATCTGAAAGAGGTGTTCAAGCCTGAACACCTCCTTCCAATCCCAACCATAAACAATAGGAAGCTATTCCTAACTAGGTACTCACTATCCTAAGTGAGAACAATGGGGAAAGGGGGCGTAGCATTCTCTAAGTTACTTCCTGCTGAAATGGGACAATGATAGTCATGTGGGGTCCTGTAGGAAGAAAATGTTAGTATCCAGTCCATGTTAGATGGGATTCACTTGATTGAAGATCTCGTTTGAAATCCTCAACTTGATTGAAGTCAGTACCCCAACCTCTGGCTGGAGATTTATCATAACAGGTCTGGCACAGGGGAAATGTTAGGGGATCCACTTTGATGACCCCAACTAAGAAGCTAGGCAGTGGTGGAGAGGATGCCTTTGATGCCCTTCCCATATAAGATGATTGGTGTTTACCTTGGTAACCATTCCTAGAGCCTTCATCCTGTAGCTGTTCGAAGCAGAAACAAGCACCCATGGCTAACCATTGAACTGGCTGAGAAAAATAACTTGATTGCTCACACTCTGTTAATCTATGGCAAATTGTTTAGACACAAATTTAGGTGGTTTCTTGGGACATTTTGTTTTTCACCTGTAATATGTAAATGTTTAATTATGTGAGGGATATGGAAAACATGCCGGTTTTTGCTTGTGTTCATTGTAATCTTACACTTAAAAATATAATGAAACCACATTGTAATTTTTGTGTTGCTTGAAAGGTTCTGCTGTCGTATATAAGATGTCAGGGAAAAACTAAAGAGAGTTAGAAGAAAAACATCAACAATGAGAGAAAGAAATCACCAGGAAAATTAAAGAGAGAGAATACAGAAAAAGAATGAAAAAAAATGAAAAAAAAGGCCAGAAGGAAGCCATCAAGAGAGTCTATGAGTGTTTATCCATCTTCCCCTTACCCACTCAGATAAAAAAATCTTAGTCAGCCTACTCTGTGGATCCCTTTGAGCCCTGCTCTGCTGGAGGCTGGTCCTCACACTGGTGCTACCTAGCACCAGGAGCAGGGATATTGAAGGGGTATTCAAGAAGACTGTCTGTGGGAGAGAGGCAGCTCTCCTTGGAGATTGTCCAGAGTGTGGCATTCTCCTGGGGATTGTCCACAAAGGAGATACATTCCTCTAATTATAGCCACAGATAGCATCTCCCTCATGATGCTGTAGCCCCTTGGCTAGTGACTGTCAAGTGAAGAAAGGGGAGTAGCCCAATAGTTTCCTATTTTCCCCTACATTTTCCCCTTGTGTAGTCTCCTTCAGCATGGATCAAGGAAAGTCTAAATAAAAACAATGCTTTATTGATATTATTAAACCTATGCTTTTAAAAAATGAATTGAGATGAGCATAGGCCAGTTGAATAATTTTCTTAAGTTTGTGCAGTCAATCAGTTCCTGGTTTCCATACTGGCTGATTTTAGATTTAAAATTTTGGATACAGTAGGGAAAAATATTAAGAACTTGTGTACAGAGAAAGGAGGGAAGGACATGACTCTTAGAGCATTTTCAACTTGTAGCAGATTGGCTTAGATTGGTCCTCACAGTGGCCACAGATTGCTTTGTAATTCTGTTTCTGGGAGATGATGATGTGTTCAGTACTGATAGGGAGTGTCTTATGAATCACCCAAAAGGCTGAACTGTGCTGATAAAATGCTTATTAGGAACAACATACAGAATACAAGGTTCTTTCTCACTCTCCACAAGTCCAAGTTTCAAACCCCCTTCTGGATTCAGTAGAGTCTCTTCCTCTCAGCTCACAGATGAGTGCTGTAAGGTTGAAGAGGCTTCCATGAGCATGATAAAGACTGACCTCACTACTCCAGAAAGACAGAAAGAGGTAAAAATAGGTATGTATTTTAATCTTACTTGACTCAAAATAAAAGATAGAGATGAGATTCACCTGGGGCCCTCAGAGGAGCTGAAACACTTGCCTGTTAGACACTGACAGTGGGTCTCTGTAGAAGTGGAGATTCGAGGAGGGCTCTCTTCGCTACTCTCTCAGAGTACATAATATTTAAGTATTTTTAGGCAAGAGAAATGAACAGTAAGTTAATTACAAAAGCCTGAGACATGGTTTTTGTTTGTCTGGTTGGTTAGGTTGGAGTGCTTTATTTTTTTAATTTACTTTGGTGTTTATGAACTAGATTAGGGACCTGTGGGGACAGCAGGCTGAGGATCATTTAACCAGCATAAGATATGGGCAGGTGCAAGCATGATGTCCAGGGTTGCTTTTTCAATCATCTTCCCCAGTGCTGAGGAATGTTGCTTTACTTTATCACAAGCTCAGGGATATTTGAGCTGTTGCAAAATACAGCGTTAATTCATAAAGCTGCTGTAAACACAGGCAGTTTTTTTTTTTTCATCTAAACACAGGAATTTCCCTTAGATACAGAGCAAGAGGGAAATATGGCCTCTTTGTAACAAAATGCTAAAGTATTTTTCAACTATATTCCCCAGATTTTGGTAATATCAAGAACAGTTAATGCATGTAGTTACTATGTAAACAACATTTTATTCCAAAATATGGCATATTTTTCTTTTTAAAAATCAGTGTGTGTTTATTTATAACACATAGGCACATGTACTATGGGGAAGGTGGACAATTCTCAGGTAGAGGAAGGATTAAAACTCATCTGCATATGATGCTTAGACAGTGGTTTTTCATGGTAAGACTCACACCTCTTCCTGTGTATTATAACAGACTCAAAATGGATCACAGACCCAAACATGAAGCCTAGAACTTAAATCTATTTGAAGAAAAAAAAGAAAAACATCTTAATGAATAGGAGCTTGTCTTAGGTAAAGATTTCCTCATCTAATACCAATACCCAAGGCTTTACTAATACACCAGAAAAGTAAATTGGATTTAGTGCAATGAGAACTCTGCTCTGGTTGCTAAAAAGGAATAAAAAGATAAACAGTGGGCTAGTAGGTTAGCATCCCCTCCATCCCTCCACCCCCCCACCCCGGTAGTGAGATATCCACCCTGCCTCTCCTTGGCTAAACCTACTGGTCTCTTGGACAAAGAACTGCCCCACCTCAACCACTGACTTTGGACATGCTGTCCTACTGTGCTTGCAGGAGATAAACATAGAAGATTGCTAAACCTTGACAAGTCAGGGTAAGTCAACCTTTTTACTTCTCTGCTTCTGTATTGGTCAGTCAGATACTCTAGGCATTAGCCAAAGCTGGTCGCCCCTACGCTGCTGTGAAACTTTGGGTGACTGTCCAGGTAGCCTGCTGTCTCTATCTTCGCTGCACCTTGGGAAGTTGCTCACCTGCACTTCCTGTATACCCTAGTATTGTTATCCTCCTTCTCAGGTCTTTGATGAGGTTGAAGATTAGACTGTCACAATTATTGTTCTCTCTTCCTAGACAGAAATTTTATATGCAAGACTTAAACTTTCCAGCTTAGGACAACTCTATAGCAATCTCTGTTATGCCCTTACCCTAGGACTGGATATGTGGTTCCTGCCATTTGCTCTAATTGTATCACTGGCGATAGGCTTTAAGTGTGTATGTTCTTACTTTTCCTTCTCCTAGAGCACACTTGATATTTGCTATCTTTGCATATACTTTTGTATCACATATAAATCTTTTCTTTAAACTAAAAGGGAATTGTAGTGAGATATCCACCCTGTCAGCACCTGTTGCATTGACCACAACCATTTAGGCGTGGTTACAGGTGCAGATGTGACAGGGGAAGGCTAGGTCTGGGGTCCCGGACCTGAGCTCACTCTGTCTTGGTTCCTGGTCCAGTCACGGAGGTCATCCTGGGTGTGGATCCTTGGAGATAGAACTTGCAGGTCATTGGTTTCTTATGTAAGTGATTTCTCCCTGGATAAAATTAACCAATATTTAACCAAGTCCCATGTATCTCAATCTGTGCTTCTATACCCCACACTCTGTGTGTGTGTATGTCTGTCTGTCTGTCTCTGTCTCTCTCCAAAGAAATCATACCTACAATGTACTAAGAGTTTTAAAAACCCAATGTTTCAATAGATGGGTAATTGTGTATTTAGACATGCTTGGAATATTGCTATCCTTGTTTGCACTTGACAATTGCTGGCATATGAAAATGAAATTTATTTTGCTCCTTGACATATTTTCCTGCAACATTGTAAACACTTCCATTATTTTTACAGCCCTTTTAATAGACTTCTTAGAAATTTATGTGTAGATATATTCATGTTGTCTGAATAGCAAGACTTTTATCTCTATGAAGCCTGACTGTTTTTTCTTATGCTTGCCCTATTGTACTGGCTAGGGTCCCCAGAGCCACACTAGAATATTGAGCAGGCCCTCTTACCTTTTTCTAGGTTATCTTTACCTGCTCTTGCAGGTTCTGAAATTAATGTTCTAACATTTATATTTTCAGGCAAAAAGTTTAAAGGAAAATGTCTCAGAATCATCTCCATTGAGTCTTCTACTAAGCTATATTGCTGCTATGCCTATGCAGTAATTATGGCCCTCATTGTAGCTGTAGTTGCAGTTAAATTTACTTTGTCATTGTCAGGTGAGTGACTTGTTCTACAAATTGCGTAGCATTTTCTACACCTGTATGTTGTCAGCAAATACTTAATTACCACTATGATCCAGGCACTGTGTGAAGGGCTGGAGAGAAAAGACACTGTAATTCCTGTTCTCTGGGAACTTATTGTCTAGCAGGAAGATGCAGTTAAGGGACAGCACAGGCTGTGGTGAGCACAGGAGGCCGGGCTCAGCATCCCTGGGAAGATGGCATTCAGCAGTCTCTAGAAAGAGATGCAGGAGACATATGTCCACCTGTGAGAACTACTCAACACAGAGAAAAAGAAGAGGAAAACCTACTGTGTTCATATCTCTCTCTCTCTCTCTCTCTCTCTCTCTCTCTCTCTGTGTGTGTGTGTGTGTGTGTGTGTGTGTGTGTGTGTGTGTGTGTGTGTGTGTGTGTGTATAAGACATTATTGGCAGTGTCATTTGAAGCCAACTGTACTAGGAAGGAAGTACCATAAACCTTCCAAGTGGAGTTGTGGCTCAGAGGCAGGGTGTGTGCTTATATGTAGAGCCAATTCTCAGCAAATTTTATGTCCCTATAAAATTAAAACCTTTGGATATTCTCCCATTTATTGGTTATTGTTTTCAAAGGTTTTAGTGTGATTTTACTCAAAAACTTTAGCATGATGATAGCATCTGGGGTAGATGTGGTCTGCTCCACAACCAATTGAAAATTCTTCATTGTTGAGAAACACCATTGTCAGATATAGACAGAGCCTGGGATAGGCAGTGCAGGCTCTGAAACCCCAGGAAGTCAATGCAGAACTCCTGGGGTCAGACTTGTCAGCTCACTGTGTGCACCCCTGCACTTGTCACAGAAGCAGAGACTCCAGGGCATTGGGGACCTCCTCTAAGTCTCATCACCAATGAGCACTGAGACAGTTCTTTGTAACATGAAAAATATAAGACCCAGAGACAGATATTGATGGTCAGGGAAGCAAAGCAGCCAGACACTAGCTTGTTACTTCTACCTCAGTCTAAATGGGCTGACCCTTTCTCCACGAGCTCTCACCAAGCCTCAGACTGAAACCTCTCCTCAGTGTGTCTGCAGAATGAATGTTTCTATCTTCAGTGTGGCTGGAGAACGAATGCCTACCGCTGATTAATAAGACCCTGCTTCTATCATTTATACCCCTATAATGCTGGGATTAAAGGGATGTGATCTGTTACTCTTTTAGACTGATTCAATCTCAAGTATCCCTGGGCAGCCTTGAACTCAAAGAGAACCATATATCTCTTAATACTGAGTCCTAGGATTAAAGCTGTGTACCACCACCTCCTAGCTTCTGGATGCTGGGGTTAAAGGTGTGTGCTTGGCTTCTATGGCTTGTGGCTGACTTTGCATTCTTAATCCTAAGGCAAGGATCTAATAAATCATAAATAATATATCACTACAGCAATTGGAAGTGAGAATAGCCATTTTGAATGGAGCCATTCACTGGAACCACAAAACACAGACCCAGCCTGTGATCAATAAAGACCTTTCAGAATTTTACTAAGAAACGGTTTTTCTCCCACCTTTATACATGTGTAAACTGCTTCAAGATAGAATTAAAAATCATGCGCAGTGAAGCCATACATGGCAGAAGGCCATATGGACATGGCAGCAAGCACCAGTCAAATTCCTCGGACACACTTTACAGGGTCAACATTGACAAATAACAAAAATATGTTGCTCAAATTGAGACCTGAGTATGTAAAAGATGATAGGTGCAAAACTAGTTCAGGTGTTTGAATGCAATGTTGGCCTGTGCAGAATTTTTTCATTTGTTTTTTGTTTGTTTGTTTTGATTCAGGGTACCCACCAGAGGAGAAGGACAATGTGGCTACCTGAGTGACATGGGGATCAGCAGTGCAAGGGACTACACACACAGGAAGTGGATTTGTAGCAAGTCCAACAGATGTATTTAACTGGTTCCAAAGATTTTAAAAGGAGGATAGGGAATGCGCCAAAGCCTTCACGAGAAACAGATGCTCTGTGACCTGTTATCTGCAGTTGCTGTTCCACTCCTGATCTGCTAAAATTATCATCAAAATCCATCAATAATATGTGTTTACACGGAAGATGAAAATTCACTTAGAGGATCACAGATAGATGGAATCAGAAGAACACAGCTGATTGTAAATTAAATAGGTGTTTGAGTATGAGCTAGTACTCATATCTTAAGTACAGTCACATCCATATTAGTGAGCTCCACTTTTATGACCCTATTTGAATTCTTTTACTGGTTCTTGCTTTAAAGGCATGGAAAGTAAAACTGTAGGTGACTGAAACCATGGAAATGATTCAATAATCACAAGAAAGCTCATAATTAGTCTGCAGCCTCCAAATATTTTGTAAACATTGCCATCACTCTTTTACAAAATTCAGTGACCAACATGAAGGGAGATCTAGACAGGATTAAAACCAATGCTGAACACTCTGAGATTCAATACCATTGTCAGAAAGGTTACACTTTATTCTCGGTGTTCTTTATAAAATTAAAATAGACTAAGGGTAGGTTATCAGCAAATGTCATTTTAATTTTCTAATTGGATCATTTGAAAGTTTCATATATGAGTATGTCATTTGAATTTTATTCTTTACTGGGCTCTTTTCAGATCAGGAGACAGTTAATTCTTGAATCTCATGCATGTCTGAGTTTCAAGAGCAAAACATTGAAAAATTTTTGTTTATATGCTACACTGTACTGATGAGTCCCAAAGAGGATGAAATAACAGGCCATAAGCATCTCTTCTGTTAACTCTGTCTTCTTACTTGATTGACATTTGAATTGATCCTTCTCACTGGTGCTGGGCAAACACTGCCCTACTGATATTTACCACCAACGCTTTCTGTAAATTTAATTTTGTGACAAGGCTGCTATGTGTACCTAATTTCAAGATGGCTATGCATCACCACAGAAGAATGGTTTATTCTTTAATAAAGAACAAACTTATTCTTTATTATAGTATTTGTTTGGGTCCAAAAACATGGCTCTGAAGGTAAAGTCACTGGCCACTAAGACTGATACCCTGAGTTTAATACCTGGACTCACATGTTAGAAGCAGAAAACTGTTCACAGCAAGTTGTTCTGTGACCTTCAAACTTGTGCTATGTGTATAAAAATCCACAAATAAATAATGAAATGAAATAAAAATACTTGAAGTTCATTTTTATAGAAGATTACTTATTTTAGTTTGTATTTTTTCTTGATTCCTTTCAATTGCTTGGTTCTTTGTTTTTTTCAAGACAGGATTTCTCTGTATAGCCTTGGCTGTCCTGAACCTTCTTTATAGACCACTTGGTCTTGAAATCAGACCTGCTTGCCTCTGTCTCCCAAGTGGTGGGTTTATAGGCATGTGCCACCACCAGTCGGTATAAACTGTGTTATTTCTTAGATAAATACAGGCAGATCTCATTCAGGAAAATACTTTTCTCAGTGAAGCTCCTTCTTCATTTAGCCCTTTTTGCTTTGCAGTCCATTTTATTTTCTACAAATATTTACAATAACAAATTATTTTATATCATTAATCTGTGTGTGGTTGTTGTGAGGCAGACTTTCCTGGCATAGTACAGGACACACACGTACTCATCTAAGAGAGGGAGCCCACTGTAGACCAAAGTACAGATATCACCAAAATCTAACTTGTTGCACCAATGACTTTTATTGGGGTTACTTAGAGAAATATGGGTGAGGTGTTACTAACGAGAGCAGAAATGACTCAAAGAGAGATGCATCACATCACCAAAACCCAACCCAGCATGGGTGATGATCACAAAACCTAGAAACCTGGGACACTGAAAAGCCTACAGGCAGTTCAGTTAATTTTTTTTTCTGTGAAGAGTCTCCATGACCAACTCAAATTTTACTAGAGTTTACTGGGATCTTGTTTACAGTTTCAGTGGGTAAGTCCATGACCATCTTGATGAGGAGTGTAGCTGGGGCAGTGGCTAAAGAGCTTACAAGATGAGAAAACAACCACAGAGCAAGAAAGTTAACTGGGAGTGGTGTGGGTTTATTTAATCCCCCAATTCTGGTGGCACACCACCTCCAACAAGGCCACAGTTCCTCCAGTAAATTATACATCCTCTAACAAATTATTCTGCAACATTTCCATCAACTGGGGATGAAACATTCAAACATATGAACAAATGGGAGCTGTTCTCATTCAGACAACCATCGTGTCCTTTGGTAGTGGCGCAGTTGCTCTATCAGCCTTGCAGATGATTTTTGCTTGTCTCTGCTTCCTTCACACAACTGTCCGATGGTGAAACTCAGCAGTCCTTACTGTAAACACTCTTTGGAAGGGAGTTGTCTGGTGAATGTGGTCAGGTTCAGGGATTTCCAGGTGTATTTTGAGTTGTTTACTTCATAGCTTCCTTGCAGGAGGTAATGATTTAAGGAAACTGCAACATTGCAATATTCATTCAAGAAAATATTACTTAATCTCCCTGACCAATATTCATGTAAAAACTGGCTTATAAATGACATACTAACAAAGTTTAGATTACTCTATTGTTAAACCAGTACATTGAAAATTTTGTAGTGCCAGTCACAGGGTTTCTTCATATGTAAAATGGGTCTAAGAATGGCAGTGTTACTGACAGAATTATCCATGTATATATTTTACCAGTCTCAGGAAAGCTGTAATGTGTTTGTCTTCCAATATTGCAAGCTGGAGATGAAAATCAAAAGAAGAGCTATGGTCTTCACTAGGCTGAAACCTCCTAGTGACACTGCTGCCACTAACAGGTGACAGCTGTTCAAACCATCTTGTCACACTCACTACAACTCACCAGTAGTTTTAGGAAATGAGATGTGAGTTTATTGTGTCCCCTGGCTGGTGGTAAACAGTATGTATGCTTCTGTCCTGCAAGGCAACAGCAGTAAGACACAGCACCAAGGCACAGTGTTCTCTCTTGCCAATATTGTTTAGATGGGATTATTGAATAAATTCCAGGAAATATACAAAACCATACTGTAGAAGTTTTTTGTTTGTTTGTTTGTTTGTTTGTTTTGGGTTTTTTTCCGTGACAGGGTTTCTCTGTGGATTTGGAGGCTGTCCTGGAACTAGCTCTTGTAGACCAGGCTGGTCTCGAACTAACAGAGATCCACCTGCCTCTGCCTCCCAAGTGCTGGGATTAAAGGTGTGCGCCACCATGCTCGGTTTACTATAGAAGTTTTATGGACTGTATATAGTGGTGCACGCCTTTAATCTCAGCTCCAGAGGGGCAGAAACGGGAATATCTCTGTGAGTTAGAGGCTGTCCTGGACTGCATAAGAAGTTCCACAGTAGCTAGTGCTACACACAGAGACGCTGCCTCCAAAAGAGAAACCACAACAACAAAAAACCCAGTTTTATATTAGTCTGTCAGTTAAACCAAAATCTCACTGAGGGACTAGAGACATAATTCAGTAGCTAAGAACACAGCTGCTCTTGCAGAGGACCCACACGTGGTTCCCAACACCCCAAGGTGTTCCCAACAATCCTTAAATAAAATTCTAGGGGATCCAATGCTATCTTCAGACCTCTGCAGGCACCAGAAATGCAAATGGTGCACATACATGCATGCATGCATGTAAATATTCACATACATGAAAAATGAAGAAATAAATCTTAAAAATATACAAGTAGACATAGAAAAATAACAACATAAATCTCTGTTATAGTTCTGAAGGCCAGAGGTTCAGAAGAGACCTTACTGCACAAAAATTTACTTTTGTCTCAACTGTAGGTTAGACCACCTACTTGATTCAGAAAAATCTCTCCATCTCAAGGTCTTTAACCCTACCAGAAAAGTCAGATTAACTAATTAATTTAATCTGTAAGTAAGATTGTGGAATTAGGACAAAGATAATTTTGGGAACATTGCTCTTATAACTGCATGTGTGTATTTTTACAGGAGTGTGAGATCACTGGATCTGTGCCACAGACCACGCAAGCCTGGTATGGGGGTCCCTGGGCTGAAGGTCCTTGAAGACTAGGTGGGTAAGGATTTGGCAGTGCCAACCAGAAACAAACACAGAGGCAGTTTGAGTATGAGTGCATTTTGAAACTCTAAAGCAAGGCATTTTATACAGAATAAAAAATATTTTCTCTGGGCATGTGTAAGTGAAGCAGACCCATATAGAACAAATAGCATTAGTGTTCCTAGGCACAATAATACACAAATTATCCAAAAATAACCAAAGCAATAAATCAGAAAATCATTCAAGGCTAACCACAGCACAAATCATCCAAGGCTACCTGCCAATTTTTACATCAGGTTAATAAATTTTTATGGTCAGTTATTGTTTAACTTTTTATTGCCTAGACTGTGTCTTTGATATATTGAGCAATTTTGACTCATTCTTATTAAAAACATTTTTTTTTTTACCAAACACTTAAGCCCTTTGTTGATAACACATGTACAGCCATATGAAATTTTATTATTGGGAAAGTTTCTGTTGAGGTACAAACTGCCAGGATGTCTCTGAAAGAAGGGTGAGCAGCACTGCCAAAGGGAGTTGAAGTGTTTATTGGATGGTTTAAGTTGGGAAGGAGACTGGCTGGAGAGCACTTACGTGGAACGGATCTGCTACAACGAAAGAAATTGTGGTAAACAAAAAACAATGTAAGGTAACCTCTGGTCTTAATATAACTTTGAGGGTCGCCCATGGAGGGCCTCACTATCCCTGGGAAGGGAGTGGAAAGAGGGTTGGTGAGGAGCATGGGAGGATTCGAGGGCGAGGGAATGGGGAGATGGATATGTAAATATGAGTGCTTCTAAAATAAAAAATAATATTCAAAAAAGAAAAAAGGATTGAGAAAATTGGTAATGGAATGGTGATTTGACAAACAGAATGCAAAATATGGAACATAAAACTGACCAGCTAATAGAAAAATTTGTTCCATGTCTGAGACTAATGACAAGCTAGAAGATAGAACATCGTTTTTGGAAGGCAATTTACATTCATTCAGATAATCTCTAAGGATGAGAATATTAAATCTTTAGAATCATATGCAAATGAAGAGAACAACAAACTGACTGATTTAATTAACTCCCTAGAAATGTATACTGTCCAGGAAATTCAAACACTCGGAGAAAAACAATAGTGAATAGATTACAGGCCAAAGAAAACTTTCAAACTGGTACACCAGAAGTAGAGGCACAAATAATAGAGAATGAAAGTGATTTAACATTACCAGAACCTTTCAGAATCAGAGATGACTAACCAAAGGTAGTTACATCATCCCCTACAGTTTCCTCCATTACTGTTACTGAGAAACCAGTAACTAAAAACTACCCAAAGGGATTTGTTGAATGTCATTGGGAGCCACTACACATGAAAGATTTAAAAGGGGTAAAGGAAGCAGTAGTCTCTTGTGGCATGCATTCACCATATGTGTGGCAGTTAGTAGAGTCAATGGGCAACAAGAAATAGGGTGACCCCTAGTGATATCCTTAGAAACTGCATCTCAAATTGGATGCTGTGCTTTAAGGAGGGAAGAGGCCAAAGCACTTGAACATCAAGGCCAAAAGAGAGGTTATAAGGCTCCCCAAGATAAAATTCTTGATGATGGTCTTCATGCTGATGCAGACACTCAAGTTGCATAGGTTGAACAATCTTGCCCCTATGCCACAGCAGCTTTCACTGCTTGGGATAGGATTCAAGAACCAGGGGAAAGAACAGACTCCTATACTAAGTTGTGACAAGACCCGAAGGAAAGTTATAATGCATTTTTGCAAAGATTGACTAGAGTGGTTCAAATAGGAGTTGCTTATCTAGACGCTGGATGAATACTCATAGAATCTACAGCTTATGACAATGCTAATTCACGATTGAAAAGGGTGCTTCGACCCTTAAAGATCAGCCCTGAGATACCATCTTACACCTGTCAGAATGTTAAAATCAAAACCACTAATGACAGTATCTGCTGGAGGGGTTTGGAAAAGGGGCAATACTCTTTCACTGCTGGTGGGATTTTAAATTGTATAGTCATTTTGAAAAATCAGCATGGCAGTTTCTAAGAAAATTGGGAATCAGTCTGCCTCAAAACACAAAGATATTTGCTTGGACATTTAAACAAAGGATGGTAAGTCATACCATAAAGACATTTGCTCAACAATGTTCATAGCAGCATTATTACTAATAGCCAATTCTTCCCCAACTAAAGAATTGATAAGCAAAATGTGGCACATTCATACAATGGAGTCCTACTTAGCAGTAAAAATCATGACCTTGTGAAATTTTCAGGTAAATGAATAGAACTAGAAAAAAATCGTGATGAGGTATCACAGACTCAGAAAGACAAACATGGTATGTATTCACTCATAAGTGGATATTATATGTAAAGCAAAGGATAAGCAGACTGAAGTCCAACTCCAGAGAAGCTAGGTAAAAAGAAGGACTCTAAGAGGGACACATGGATCACCCTGAGAGGAGAAATTAGATGATATCTACAGGGCAAACTGGGGAGGAAGAGAAGGGATGAGAACAGGAGGGAATGAGATGGGCTAGGTGGGGAGGGATGCAGTGGAAGAGCAATCAAAGAGATGTCTCAAGAGAGAGAGAGCCACCATGGGCTTAGGGAGAAACCTGGTACAAGGGTAACACCCAAGAATCCACAAGGGTGACCCAGGCTAAGACTCCTAGCAATAGTAGAGAGGATGACAGAAATGGCCTACTCCTGCAATCAGATTGATGAATACATCCACTGTCATCATAGAGCCCTCATCCAGTAATTAATGGATCCAGATGAGGAGATCCGCAACCAATAACCAGATCAAGCTCCAGGGAGTCAGGCTAAGAGAGGGAGGAGGGAACATATAAGGAAGGGAGGTCAAGATCATAATGGGGAAATCTACAGAGACTATGACCCAAGCTTGTGGAAAGTCATGGACCCTAGACCTAGAACTGTGGAGACTGCAGGGGACCAAACTAGGCCCTCCACATGTGGGAGACAGTTCTGAAGCTTGGACTATCACAGGGACTCCTGGATGTATGACCAGATTCTAGCTTGTTGGAGCCCATTCCCTGCTGTTGAATGCACTGTTCAGTCTTAATGCATGGGAGAGGGGCCAGGCTCTGCCCCAGCCTATTGTACCAGACTATGTTGACTCCTCTTGGGAGCCCTTAGCTGTGAGGAGGAGTGGAATGGTTGTGGGTTTAGGGGAGAGATGAGGGGGGGTGGAAAGAGGCAGCGGGGTGTGGGAGGAGGGGTAGGAGGAAGAACTGTGTTCATTTTGTAAAATGAAATGAAAACTAAAAAATGGGGGGCAGAAATAGTGTACAGAGAAAGGAGGAAAGGACATGACTCAGAAAGTGTGCTTAGATTGTTGCTCAGGATGGCCAAAGCTTTCTTTGTAATTCTGTTTTCTCGGAAACAGATAGCTAAGTTCTGAGAAGTGACCTGTTCAGGACTCACATGGAGTAGTTAATGAATCACCAGACTGAGCTTGTGAAGTGTTCATTCAGAACAATATGCAGAATACACTGTTCTTTCTCCTCCACAGTTCCAACATTCAAACCTCCTCCAGAATTCAGTTCAATCTCTTCCTCTCAGCTCAGAAATGAGAGCTGCAAAGAGTAAAGAGGTTTTCATGGGCATGCTAAAGACAGACCTCATTACTCCAGACAGCCTGCAAGAGTTAAAAAAAGGTGTGTAATTTAATCCAATTTGAGTAAAATAAAAGATAGAGACGGATTCACCTGTGACCCTCAGAGGAGCTGAAACACCTGCCTGTTAGCCTGTCACAGTGGGTCTCTATAGAAGTGGAGATTCGAGGAAGGCTCTCTTATATTAGCTATTCTGTCAGAGTACATAATACTCAAGTATTTGTAGGCAAGAGAAATAAACAAAAACTTAATTATAAAAGCCTGAGACATTGTTTTTGTTGGTAGTTCAGTTGGGTTGGGGTGGATTTGTTTAATTTATTTTTACTGTGTTTGGCCGGTGGGGACAGCAGGCTGAGGATCATTTAACCAGCATAAGATAGTGGCAGGTGCAAGCATGATGTCCAGGTTTCCTTTTTCAGTCATTTTCCCCAGTTCTGAGTAATGTTGCTTGACTTTGTAACAAGCTTGGAGATATTTGACCTGATGCAAAAGACAGGGTTAATTCATAAATCTGCTATAAGCATAGGCAGGTTTTTTTTTATATAAATGTGGGCATTTCCCTTAGATACCGGGCATGAGAGAAATACAGTCTCATTATAACAAAATGATAAAATATTATTCAACTCTTTTTCCTAGATTTTGGTAATACTAAGCATAGTTAATGCATGTATTTATTATATAAGCATCATTTTATTCCATAATATGACATATTTTTCTTTTTAAAAATAAATGTGTGTTTATTGTGCATGTGTACTGTAGACTGGGGAAGACAGACATTCTTAAGTAGAAAGAGGATGAAAACTCTTCTGTATATGATGCTTAGTCAATTGGTTTTCATGATAAGACTCACACTTCATCCTGTGTATTGTAACAGACTCAAAACGGATCACAGACCCAGACATGAAGCCTAGAACTTAAATCTATTTCAAGAAAAAAAGAAAAAAATCTTTATTAATAAGAATTTGTCTTAGGCAAAGATTTCTTGCCTACAATACCAATAAAAATAATTGAATTTAGTGCAATGAGAATTCTTCTCTGGCCCTAAAAACTAATAAAAAGATAAGCAATGGGCTAGTTGGACCCCTGCCCCATGATCTGTGTATGTACCTTTATAACTGTCTGACTCTCTGTCTGTCTGTCTGTCTGTCTGTCTATCTGTTTGTTTCTGTGTGGGGTTAACTCTGTCTTTATCTGTCTGTCTAGGTGTCACTGTCTCAAAAGAAATTGTACCTACAATGTGCTAAGAGTTTTTAAAACCCAGTGTTTCATTAGATGTGTAATTGTGTATTTAGACATGCGGGGAATATTGCAATTCTTTGCATTTGACAATTGCTGGTATATAAAAATGAAATTTATTTTGCCCATTGACATATTTTCCTGCAACATTATAAACTTGTTCATAATTTTTAGAGCCCCTTTATTAGACATCTTAGAAATTTATGTGTAGATATATCCATATTGTCTGAATATCAAGATTTTTATCTCTATGAGGCCTAAGTGTTCTTTTTTATTCTTGCCGTATTGTCCCAGCTAGAACCTCCAGAATCACACTAGAATATTGAGCAGACACCCTAACCTTTTTCTGGCTCTTTCTGGCTCTTGTAGGTTCTTGAAATTGATGTTCTGGTATTTACATTTTCAGGTAAAAAGCTCCAAGGAAAATGTCTGAGAATCATCTCTGCTGAGTCTCCTGTTAAGCTTTACTGGTGCTATGGAGTGATTGCTGTCCTCAGTGCAGCTGTACTTTCACTTTCTGTTGCTTTGTCATTGTCAGGTGAGTGACTTGTTCAACAAATTGTGCAGCATTGTCTACACATGCTGTCAGCAAACACTTCATTACCACTGTGAGTCAGGCACTGTTGAAGGGCTGGAGAGAAAACACTGGAAATTCCTGTTCTCTGGGAACTTAGGGTGTAGCAGGAAGATTCCTTGAAGGGACAGCACAGGCTGTGGAGAGCACAGGAGGCCGGGCTCAGCATCCCTGGGAAGATGACATCCAGCAAGCTCTAGACAGAGATGCAGGAGACGTATGCCCACTGGGAGAACTTTTCAACACAGAGAATAAGGAGAGGAAAACTCGAAAGGAGACTCTCAAGGAGATTTCTACAGCTGAGGGAAGAGAGAACAGTGAAGAGCAACAAGGTGGAGGAAGGTAGAGAACCCTCTACCCCCCTGACCCATGGTTTCAGTCAACATCTTCACCATGATCTGAAAATATGAATTAGAAAGTTTCAGAATATGTTATTCCTTAGCTTTTAGTTGTAGATTGCTTTGAATACTGTGATAAAGTCATATACAACTTCATATATATATGAGACAGGGTTTCTCTATGTAGTCCTGGCTGTCTTGAAACTGCTTTGAACTTGGGGATCCAGCTGCCTCTTCTTTCCAAGTACTGGGATTAAAGGTGTGAACCACCACCACCCAACATTGTTATATGAAATCAACTTTAGTCACACCAAATAATAATACACATATATCAAAACAGGACAAGCACTTGCAAACTAGTCTTAGTCATTGTAACCTAAACTATTATGTAGCCCTGAAAAGACTCAGATAAAAAGAAGCAACAGTCACTCTCACTGCCCATTGCATTTGTCTCTTTCACTGAAGCCTCGTGGTGCTGGGTATAGGAACTGGGACAACTACAACAAATTCTCATCCCCTAAAATAAACTGTGCAATCGTTATTCGTATTTAATATTTCTAATCAAGTCATTTGTTTCTATGACTCAGTAGAGCACTGAAACAGCAGCAGTTTCCTTCTGACCTGCTGAAGGAAGAAAAAGGTGAAGGGATGAAAGAAAATGTCTCTTATTCTTCTAAGCTGTGCTCTGAACCCTTGCTGCATTCATAGCTTCTTACACACATATTCCTGCACATACACAAACACACACACACACACACACACACACACACACACACACACACACACACACAGGTTACTTTATTTTAATGGACTCATTAATGAACACATCACGCATCTTCATTAGCATAGCCACTCCAACTTTTGTCAAATCCCAAGCCCTATGTATCTCATGAAACTTCCACACAGCTAGAAAAGCATTTCAAAAGCCATGGATCTTTGGTTATGGTGTTAGACCTTCACTGTCAACCACATTTTTATGCACTTATCTGCCACAGAAAAGAAAAACTATGGCAGCGTTAAAACTAGAAAAACATTGTTATTCATAATTTTTCATAATTTTTGGTCCCTTTGCACGCTGTCCTTCCCATCACCTTACATCTCTCTTCCTTGGCCTCCTTTCTATGTGTTACACCATGCACAGTCCCAGCTGTTCACACTCTACATCACAGTCTCAGATTGCATGTGAGAGAGTATATGGATCTCTTTCTTTCTGAGTTTGGGTGACATCACTCAATATCATACTTTCCTAGGCCACACACTTTACTAAATGTTTCATTATTCATTTGCTGCTGAATAACATTCAGTTTTGTACATGTAACACATTTTCACTGTCTATCCATCAGTTGATTGACATATAGGTCAGGTCCATTTCCTAACTATTGTAAATAGGGGAGCAATAACCATTGGTGCAAAGTGTCTCTGTGGTAGGATGTGGAATTCTCTTCTTACATACCCAAGAATAACAGACTGGGTCACATGGCAAGTTTATTTTTACATTTTCTGAGGAACCTCCATACTGGCTGTATCAGTTTGTACTCACACCAGCAGTAAATAAGTGTTTCTATTTCTGCACATGCTTCTAAAAATGGTGGCTTTAGACTCACAGAGATCTGGCTGCCTCTGCCTCCCAAGTACTGGAATGTAAGCTAAGTCTGACCATTACCCAGTATTGTTATCAGATTTCCTCTTGACAATCATTCTGACAGACTCTAATAAGAGCCAGCATGTGATTATATACATTTAATATGTGTGTGATAGAATGATAGGAAGCCCATGATAAAAATTCTGGCAATTAAGAGCTATTTCAAATGTGCCATATTTCAAAGGCTGTCATTTCTCTATAGTAAAATCTAAACAAGTAAGGAGTTTTTCTAGTCAAGAGAAAGAGCAAATGTGAATGAGGATTATGGGAAAGGAAGCTACAGGACTTCAGGAACAAGAAAGAATCCAAAGGAGCTGATAGACTAGAAATTATTTCCTCACAGGGAAATAATTAGTCCCAACACTCAGGAGCCACAGCCAGTACAAGTAGAGTCCACAGACTGAATTCCAGGCCTGGCCAGTGGAAATAGCGAGATTCTGTTTCAAACACAAAATACAAAGAAGAAAATAAAAGCACTTCCTTAGAGCTCACTGGAAAGCCCTGGATTGGGAACCAGCATGATAGGAGGGTTCTCCTAGAGATCAGTTATGAAAGTACAGTTCAAGGACACCCCTTATCATTGAGATTTAGATGCTTCCAAAGGGACCAGACACATAAATGTTCTTATTATATTTCTTGGCACTGTTAACATTTTAGGGAGACTAATCACAGAGAAGTGTGGACCTTCCTATGACACCTGCCCAAAAGACTGGATTGGATTTGGAAGTCAATGTTTTTATTTTTCTGAAGACATGAAAAACTGGACATTCAGCCAGACCTCCTGCATGGAACTAGAGGCCCATCTAGCTGTATTTGAGAGCATAGAGGAGCTGGTAAGAAATGGTCAGGATTGGTTTGTTGTTTGTTCTGTTGAATGTGTTTTGCCTTCAGATAGAGACCTTAAAGCTGAAGCGTGAGGAAGAGCCCACTCCAGGCAGATGGGGTGTGTGGGGCATATGGGGAGCACATTAGTACACACCATTTGCTAATGTTACTGCTTCTGGTTGGATTCTTGAGACATTCTAGAGTCATGCTCTCATGTAGTGCTCATAGCAAAACATGCCGGGGCAAATATACAATCTACTAAGATAACTAGTGGTCCTGTTCCCGCTGAGAATTTACATATTGTATACAAAAATGGCATCTGTTAAAAACTCCAAGGATATTCTTAATCAGCTGCAATGGGATGTCTGGTCATCAATGTACTTAGGTTTATACACTTAGGATACATCTACTGAGAACTGAGGGTTATTATGGCTCCATAATCAATGACTCTCAGCTGCCATCCCTAGAGGAGGCTGTAGGTTGGAGACACCCAATGTTCATCTATAGCTCAGAGATACATGTATTAGCTTTTTGTGTTTTATGGCAGAATTTCCTGAAGAGATACAAGGGGGATTCTGACCACTGGATCGGGCTGCACAGGAAGTCACCAGAGCAGCACTGGATGTGGACAGACAACACTCAATATAACAACATGTATGTTTTCAGCACACTTTTCCTTCTACTCTGCTCATCTCTCTCTCTCTCTCTGTCTCTCTCTCTCTCTCTCTCTCTCTCTCTCTCTCTCTGTGTGTGTGTGTGTGTGTGTGTGTGTGTGTGTGTGTGTCTATAAGAGATGAATAGCTATGATATTTGAAGCCAACAATACTGGGAAGGAAATAACATAAGCCTTCCAAGTGGAGTTGTAGATCAGAGGCAGGGTGCATACTTACATGCAGAGCCAATAACCAGGAAACTGCACGTCCTTACAAATTTAAATACTTTGGATGTTCTCCCATTTGTTATCATTTCCAAAGCTTTCACTTAGTGTGATTTCACCTGAAATCTTTCACATGATGATGGCATCTGGGGTGGATGTAGTCTTCTCCATCACCAACTGAAAACATTTCCTTGATGAGAAACACACTTGTCAGATGTCAGCAGAAACTAGGATGGGCAGTGAGGGCTCTGAAACCCCAGGAAGTCACTGCAGAACTCCTGGGATAAGACTTGTCAGTTCACTGTGTGCACAGCTGTGCCTATCACAGAAGCAGAGACTCCAGGAGCATTGGGGACTTCCTCTAAAGTCTCATCATCAATGAGCTCTGAGACAGCTCTTCGTAACATGAAAAATAAAAGACCCAGAGACAGATATTGGGGTTCAAACCTCAAGCTGATGGTCAGGGAAGCAAAGCAGCCAGCCCCTAGCTTCTTACTTTTACCGCAGGCTGCATGGGCTGACCCTATCTCCACAAGCTCTCACCAAGCCTCAGAACCGCTCCTAAAAATGGCTGGAGAATAAATGTTTCTATCTTCAGTGTGACTGAATACTAAGACCTAATACCCTGCTTCTATCGTTTATACCCCTCTAGTGCTTCAATTAAAGGGGTGTGATCTGTTACTCTTTTAGATTGATTCAATCTCATGTATCAGCGTAGAACTCAAAGAGATCTGTCTCCCTCTTTATAATGGGTGGTAGGATTAAAGGTGTGTATCACCACCTCCTAGCATCTGGCTGCTGGGATTAAAGGTGTGTGCCTGGCTTCTATGGCTTGTGACTGACTTTGCTTTCTGGAATCCCATGCAAGCTTTAATAATTCATAAATATTATATCACTACAGCTCTTGGAAATGAGAATAGCCATTTTGAATGGAGCCATTTACTGGAACCACAAAACACAGACCCAGTCGTGTGATGATTAAAGACCTTTCAGAATTTTACTACGTGGGTTTTGCCCCACCTTTATACATGAGTAAAATGCTCCAAGACAGAATTAAAAATCACTCTCAGTGAAGCCACACATGACAACAGGCCATTTGAACATGGTAGCAAGCACCAGTCAAATGCCTTATACACACTTTACAGGGTCAACACTGACAAATGACAAAGATATGTGTAGGGGAAGATATCAGTACATGGGATATGGGTATTGTTGGTTAACTTTTTCTTTTCTTTTCTTTTTTCTTCTTTTTTTTTCTCTTTGTTTTTCAAGACAGGGTTTCTCTGTATTGCTTTGGAGCCTGTCCAGAAAGTTACTCTGTAGTCCAGGCTGGCCTTGAACTCACAGATATCTGCCTGCCTCTGTCTCCCAAGTGCTAGGGTTAAAGGCCTGTGACACAAACTTTATTGAGGGAAAATCACTTACATGAGAAATGATAGCCTAGGCTAGTGCTCCGAGTGCCCAGTCTCAGCAGCTCTCTGAGACCTGACTGGAACTCTCCTCAGTCCTTTATCCCACAAGCCCTGAATGCACCTGTGGCCATACACAAATGGGCATGGTCAGTGCCACAGGTACCTAGAGATCTCTCTCTCTACAGATTTGTTGCTCAAATTGAAAGCTGAGTATGTAAAAGATGGCAGGTGCAAAACTAGTTCAGATGCTTGCATCAATGTTGGCCTGTGCAGATTTTTTTCATTTGTTTGTTTGTTTTCCTTCAGGGTTCCCATCCGAGGACAAGGAGAATGTAGCTACCTGAGTAGCTTCGGGATCAGCAGTGCAAGGGACTACACACACAGGAGGTGGATTTGTAGCAAGTCCAAAAGACATATTTAACAGTTCCCAAGATTTTAAAGGGAGGACAGGGAATGTGCCAAAGCCTTCATGAGAAACAGATGCTCTGTGACCTGCCATCTGCAGTTGCTGTTCCACTCCTGAGGTGCTAAAATTATCATTAAAATCCATCAATAATATGTGTTTACACTGAAGATGAAAACTCAGAGTGTACAGAGAGATCTCTAGGTACCTATAGCACTGACCACGCTCACTTGGGTGTGGGCACAGGTGTGTAAAGAACATGAGGGATAAAAGACTGAGGAGAGGGGTACTTCTCCTCTTTCAGGGTTCTGGTGGGGTCTCAGAGAGCTGCTGAGACTGGGTGCTCAGAGTGCTAACCTGGGCTATGGGTTTTTCATGTAAGTGATTTCCCCTCGATAAAGTTAACTAACAATACCCACATCTTGTGTATGGATATCTTCTGACTACATCTGGTGTCAGAAGTGAGAAATTCCCAGCCCTTCCCAGCAAGGCGAGCACTCACTACCACAGCTCTGTCTTTTGCCCCATGCCCCCAGAGTCCCTGAGTCTCTGAGGTACCTGGGTCTCCCAGCTCAGCAGCATGGTTCTCCTGAGCTTGCCCCACCCTCCACCCCCCACCCCTGCTCCACATCCCTGTGTGCTGCAGGTTGTTATAATTAAGAATTTCTCTATTATATCAAGAAGCCAATTGATGTAAGACAAAACAAAATCTAGGGACTGTCATTTGTCTATACTCGGGTTCTTTCTCTGAAAGCCTAATTTCCCTTATATTTATTATCTTCCTTTCCTGGTATGCATGCCTATAAAAGTTGAAATTTCTGTGTTGACATAAATGTTTAATCCCCCCACATTGAACAAAGAATTACTTATCGGCAATCTTTGAACTCTCCCAAAAGGAAATGGGACCCTACTTATTCAATCCCACTTGATTCAACTTGATGTCTTTGAACTGACAATTACCACCCTAAAACCGGTTCGGGACTATATTGCTCTACACAACTCTGGACTAGCTAGCTGAAATGGTGTGCCTTCTTATTACACTTGGCCAGAGCTTCAGATAAGAACTTCAGTCAAGCATCCCCCACTGAACAAAGACTAGGTACAAATGTTATAGCTAATCTGATCAAGACTTTCCTTACTCTAAGTCTTTCTTCCTACAGGATCCCATGAGATTATCATTGTCCCATTTCAGCAGGAGGTAATTCTAAGAATACCATGCCCCCTTTTCCCTACTGTTGACAATAGGGATAATTTACACCTGTTTAGGGTTGGTTTTCAGTTGTTTAGGGTTGGGTTTGGAAGGAGGTGTTCAGAATTGGGTATCTCTTTTAGATGAGTTCAGGGTTTGGATGGGAAAGATGTGGTTAGGATGGGATATAGATAGATGATATATATCTTCTTGTGATTTGCCTTAGTAATTGTTAGCTATAGACAACTTACATTGTTATGGATTCTCATTTGATGTGACTTATGTATAATCAAGTTGTATTCCTATCTTGGATAATTTGTATATCTCATTTTGTCATACTGGGCAAGGTATTGTTTCTATTCAGGATGTTTGGTGAATAAATACCCTTATCATTTTCTATGTAGATATGCTTTTACATATCTTTAAGATACTTTGTCTTTTGACACAATTTAGTGTATTTCTATCATGTTGCACTATACAGTTCTACCTTAGATTAAGGCACTTCTAATACCTCTGTTTTAGAAATTCACATATATGTGTGTATATAGTTATATTGCTGTAATCTTTTTATCATTTTTATTTGAATTAGAAACAAGATTGATTTACATGACAATCCCAGTTCCCTTCTCCCTCCAGTCCTCCCCTACCACCCCCCCAACTAAAACCTTACCTATCACATACTCTTTCTTTTATTCTTCCCCTGACTCAACCTTTCTGCTCCCTCATGACCTCTGCATCCTTCCTCTTCTTCCCTTCTCATTCTCATAGCTCCCTCCCCCCTCTTCTAATTTTAAATCATGGTGGTCTGATAAGATCCAGAAGCTTATTCCAATTTTTTTTGTAACTGTTGAGGTTTGCTAGGTTGCCGAGTATGTGGAGGATTTTAGAGAAGGTTCCATGTGGCACTGAGAAGAAAGTATATCCTTTGTGTTCAGATGGAATATACTATAGATAATAGAATTGTTAATCCCAATTGAGTCATAACTTCTGTTAGTTCCTTTGTCTATTTGTTAAGTTTCTGTCTGGTGTTCCTGTCTAGTAGTGAGAGTGGGGAGTTGAAGTCTCCCACAATAAATGTGTGGGGTCTTATGTGTGATTTGAGTTTTAGTAATGTTTCTTTTATGAGCATGGGTACCTATTAGCCTGTGTCTTTTTATAGGCAAGTGAAGACCATTACTATTGAGGGAAATTCAGGACCATGGAGCATTAATTCGTGTTCTTTTTTTTTTTTAATTTGTATGTGGTGGTGATATTGTATGTGGATTTACCCTGCTGTTTCTTTTGGCTGTAAGTAAAGTGGGATTATCTATTGCCTATGTTTTTGTGAGTGTAGTTAACTTCCTTACATTGGAGTTTCCCTCCAGTCCTTTCTGTAGGGCTGGATTAGTGAATATGTATTGTATCTTGTTTTCTCCATCTATAGTGGATGAAAACCCTACTGGTTTATTATTCTGGCCTGGCATCTGTGGTTTCTTAGTGTTTGTAGAATATCTATCCAGGACCTTCTTCTGGCTTTCAGAGTTTCCATGGAGAAGTCAGGTGTAATTCTGATAGATCTGCCTTTATATGTTACTTGGCCTTTTTCCTTTGCTGCTCTTAATATTCTTTCTTTATTCTGTGTGTTTGGTATTTTAATTATTAGGTGACAAGAGAACTTTTTTGTTGTCCACTCTATTCAGTGCTCTGTAGACTTCTTGTACTTTCATTTGTATGTCTTTCTTTAGGCTGGGAATGTTTTCTTATATGATTTTGTTGAATATGTTTTCTGAATTAAGGTGGGTTTCTTCACCTTCTTCTACACCCTATTATTCTTATATTTGGTCTTTTCACAGTGTTCCATATTTCCTGAATATTTTCTGTTAGGGATTTGTTGGACTTAAGATTTCCTTTGGTCAAAGAATCTATTTCTCCTAGTATATCCTCAATGCCTGAGATTCTCTCTTCTATCTCTTATATTCTGTTGGTTATTCTTGCATCTGTAGTTCCTGATCGTTTACCCATGTTTTCTAATTCCAGCATTCCCTCAGACTGTGATTTTTCTATTGTCTCTATTTCATCTTTCAAACCTTGCACTGTTTGAATTGTTTCTTGCAATTTTTGGTTTGTCTTTTCTTCAATTTCTTTAAAGGATTTTTCTCATTTCCTCTCTTAGGTTCTCCATCATCTTCATGAAGTTGTTTCTAAGGTTATTCTCTTCTGCTTCATCTGTGTTGGGATATTCAGGTCTCCTGGTGTAGAGTCCCTAGACTCTGGCGTCATCATATTGGTATTTCTGTTGTTGAATGTGTTCTTATATTGTAGTCTTCCCATCCCTTCTTCCAGTGGGTGCAGGTGGTCTCTCTTCCTCTCCTCTCCCCTGAGGGGTGGGCAGGAGTAGCCCAGCAATCTCAGCAGACTGGAGGTTGCTTGGTCCACCTGGGGGAGTCAACCTGCCTGTAGATCCCAGGCCTGGAGTTCTCGAAAAGGGCAGATGGGAGTCAGATCCAATGCAGGGGCTGAAGCTCACCTCTTCCCTGAGTGGGGGCTGGAGTAGGCCAGCAATCTCAGCAGACTGGAGATT
The DNA here is from genome assembly GCF_003668045.3 of Cricetulus griseus. Classification (NCBI taxonomy): domain Eukaryota; kingdom Metazoa; phylum Chordata; class Mammalia; order Rodentia; family Cricetidae; genus Cricetulus; species Cricetulus griseus. The sequence goes on from NC_048601.1 coordinate 17,288,023, forward strand.
GCTTTGTCCACCAGGGGTATCCCCAAATTCTTATATCTATGAGATTAGTCAGACATAGATTTTGATCTTCAAACACTTCATAGACCTGCTAAATATGGCATTTAAATGTTTTACATTAGTACTCTGTTGACATGGTACCATTTGCTCCTGACAGCACTAAGCTATAAGCAAGAAAATGTTGGGCACTTATGTCACTCCTTCTGGAGTTCGTTCTTTACTTGGGTAATGGCCTCTTGGGCAAAGAACTGCCCACACTTCTACCACTAACTTTGGACATGCTGTCCTACTGTGATTGCAGGAGATAATTTAAAAGACCGCTGAATCTTGCCAAGTCAGGGTGAGACAGCCTTTCTATCTCCCTGCTTCTGTATTGGTCAGTCAGATCCTGTAGGACTTAGCCAAAGCTGGTTGCCCCTTTGCTGCTGTGAGACTTTGGGTGACTGTCCAGGTAGCCTGCTGTTTCTGTCTTTGCTGCACCTTTTGTAAGTTGCTCACCTGTACTTCCTGCCTAACCTAGATTGTTATCGTCCTTCTCAAGTCTTTGAGGAGGATTTTCTCGTCAAAGATTAGACTCACAATTATTGTTCTCTCTCCCTAGATAGAAATTTTAGGTACAAGACTTAAACTGTCCATCTTAAGATAGCCTCATGGCAATGACTAGATAGGCAGTTCTTGCCATTTGCTCTAGTTGCATCACTGGCAACAGGTATCAGGTGTGTTTGTTCTTGTGTTCTTCTCCCAGAGCATACTTGAATTTTGCCATCTTTGTATATAGTTTTGTATCAAGTCTGAATTTTTTCTATAGATTAAAAGGGGAATTGTAGGGAGAGATCTCCAGGCACTGTGGCGCTGACCACACCCATTTGGGCATGGCCAGAGGTGTGTACAGTGCATGTGGGATAAAGGACTGAGGAGAGAGGTACTCCTCCTCTCTCAGGGTTCTGGTCAGGTCTCAGAGAGCTGCTGAGAATGGGTGCTTGGAGCACTAACCTGGGCTATCGGTTTCTCATGCGATTTCCCTTCAATATAGTTAACCAACAACACCCATACCCTGTGTAAGTGTATCTAGCTCAGTGGCTTCTCCTGTGTGCCTCAATCCACATCCCTGAGCACCACACACTGCACTCATCTCTCCAGCCCCTCAATGTGCCACATATCCTGGTTTCCATTCTGAGGTTGACACATCTTTAAAGTATCTAGAGCAAAATGTTGAACCCTGTCCCAAGCATTTAAGGCTGCTGCATGGCACAGGGACAACGTGTGATCATCAAATGCAGCTTGACCGTCCACATCAGCATAAGGACCCTCACCAAGGATTTTATCTTGAGAAATCCTATAACCTATAAACCCATCTTGCTGTTCAAGGGATTTACCTCCTTTTCTCAACCAATTGTTCCATTCCAATTGAGAACCACATTCCAATGCTACTTTAATGAAAAATTCTCAGTCATGTGGAGTAATTTTGTTGTGAGTGGACCATGTATTCAACATCTGTCTCATAAAAGGTGAATGCATACCATTGGAAACTACTGTTTCCTTAAATCTCCTTAAATCTGAAATTTCTAGAGGACACCATTTTTCTTCTGTATAGCCTTGGGGATGCCTGTCATCTGTCACTCCTGAGCTACTAAAATTATCATCAAAATACATCATTTATATGTGTTGACACTGAAGTAGAAAACTCGCTTAGAGGATCACAGATACAGGAAATTGGAGGAACACATATGATTGTAATTAAATAGGTGTTTGGATATGAGTTATTACTTATATCTTAAACCAAAGTATAGTCATATCCATATTAGTAAAATCCACTTTTATGACCATATCTGATTTTTTTCCTTTGGTTCTTGCTTGAAAGCCTTGGAAAGTAAAAATGCAGAATGACTGAAACCATGGAAATGATTCAGTAATTACAAGAAAGATCATAATTGGTCTTTGGCCTCCAGATACTTTGTAAACATTGCCATCATTCTTTTACAAAATTCAATGACCAACAAGAAGGGAGATCTAGACAGGATTAAAACCAATGCTGTGCACTCTGTGATTCAATACCATTGTCAGAAAGGTTACACTTTACTTTTCAATGTTTTTAAAAAATTAAAATAGACTAAGGGTATGTTATAAGCAAATGCCATTTTATTTTCCTAACTTAACTTTTTTGAGAGTTTCATATATGAGTATGCCATTTGAATTTCATTCTTTATTAGACTCTTCTTGGATCAGGAGACAGTTTATTACTGAACCTCCATCAAAGCTACTGTTTAAACATCTCTGAATTTTAGGAGCAAAACATTGAAAACTTTTTGATCATATGCTATACTGTACTGGTGAGTCCCAATAAGGACAAAATAATAGACCACCAGCATCTCTTCTGTTAACTCTATCTTCTTACTTGATTGGCATTTGAATTGAATCTTCTCACTAACCTGGGAGAACATCACACTACTGATATTTTTGTAAATTAGTTTTGTGGCAAGGCTGATATGTAATCCTAATCTCAAAATGGCTGGAATTAGAGCTATGCATCACCACATAAGACACACATTTATTCTTTATTAAAGTAATAATAATGCTGATGCTGTGGGGGCTGTCTCCCAAGTGCTGGGTTTATAGGTGTGTGCTACCACCACTCAGGGCCAGTAATGCGTCTCTGAGGGTAAACACTCCTGCCACTAAGACTGATAACCTGAGTTTAACACCTAAACCCACATGTTGGAAGCAGAAAACTGTCCACAGCAAGTTGTCCTGTGACCTTCAAACTTGTGCTATGTGTATTAAAAACCAAATAAATAAAAACACATAAATAAAGAAATGAATATTTAAGTTCACTTTTCATAGTAGACTCCTTATTTTGAGTTTGTTTTTTCTTTCTTCCTCTTGACTGTTTGGCTCTTTGTTTGTATTTCAAGACAGGAATTCTGTGTAGCCTTGGCTGTCCTATACCTTCTTTATAGACCATTTGGTCTTGAACTCAGATCTGCTTGCCTCTGTCTCCCAAGTGCTGGGTTTATAGGTGTGTGCTACCACCACTCAGCTTAGACTGTGTTTTTATTTCTGAGACAAACACAAGAATATCTCACTCAGGAAAATACTTTTCTCAATGAAGCTCCTTCTTCATTTATCCCTTTTTGCTTTGCAGTATATTTTATTTCTAGTAAACAAATAAGAAAGACCTATGTGTAATTCACTTCTGTATTCTCAGAGAACAGCACAGTGTGTTGAACACAGGAGTGTTCAAATCATATATGTAAAGAAGGAGTTCTCATGACAGTGACTGTGGGATTCCCTGTTAGATTATATATATTATTAATTGCAGCTAGGCCCCTGCACACATGAGGAAAAACAATTGCTCTGCACCATGCCTTGTGCCTGGGGCTGGAAGGACTCAAGCATGCACCTCCAGTCACTCCAGGAGGTAGTTGGACCCACTATAGTAACTGAGTACAGGGTGATGAAATGGAAAAGAGAGGAACAGAATGGTTCATCGACGGGAAAAAGCGGTAGCTCTGAAGCAGCGTGGACAGAAAGGAACAGGCTGATATGAAAGGCCTGCTAGCCACCTAGTACAAGATAATACATGGCCTTGGGCTATTGCCAGCTTCAGGTCTTGATCTGAGGCTCTGAAGCAGCCCAGGAGGTCTGTGTAGATATCTGTGGCTCCTGTCAAAATAAGGGCCATACAGAGGGCTATTGTGTAGGCTGCTACCCTAGGGCTATGCTGCCACAAGGTCCATGGTGATCTGAGTGGCCAGCACTGTCACCTGAGGCTATGGTGTCATCTTGACAAGGGCTGCTGCCAATGTCTGACCCTGTGGCCCTACCACAGCCAGGGTCTGTGTTGGTATCTGAAGCTCCTGAGACTGTTGAAGGCCATTCTGATAATACCAAGGAACTAGGCTGGCACCTCTCTTGGGCTATTTCAGTGTCCTAAGGCACTGATGCTGTGGGGGCCGTGACAGCCTAAGTGACTTGTGCTGTCACCTGGTACCAGGGTGACATCAGAGCTCAGGTTTCTACCTAGAACCATGTCCATTTCCTTGGTCCTACCACAACCATGGTCTGTATTAATATCTATGGCCATGTTGCCACCAAGGCCACAGCTGTAACCTGTGGCAATGTAGATATCTGAGGGCCATGCCACAACCAGAACCATGTAGATTTGAGTGGCCTGCACTGTCACAGGTCTGCTGCCTAGGGCCATATCTGGATTCTTGACCCTGCAGAGGACAGAGTTTGGGGAGATGTCCATTGTTCCTGTTACCACTGAGAGCTCTGCAGATGCCCAGCGTCTGGTCAGCCATTGAAACCATGTTGATGTCTGAGAGCCAGGCTGCCTCCAGAGCCATTCTGATTTGCATAGCCTGTGCTGCCACTGGTGCCATGGTGACATGGAGACTATAGCTTTCAGCAAGGGCCATGAAGGTCCTGCTGTAGCTGGGGTCTGTGTTAATGCACATGACCTGTGTGAACATAGGGGTCTTTAAGAAACATGCCTGTAGAACTCCAAGGGCTTTATTGAGCTGGCTCTTCCTTTCACTGGCTGTGGGATAGCTGGCCCTGCCCCTTACTGGATACTGTAGCAAGAGAGTTGGCCCCCACACTCCAGAAAGATGAATCCCCCTTTCACCACAGGTTGCACTCACCTGGGCATTGCACTAGAACTGACCCTGTAGTTGGGGGTGCAGGTGAGCTAGCACTGAGGGAATGAAAGAGGGACCTAACCCTTACCCTACTTGCCTGCCTTGTGTTGGCATGGTTGAAAGAAAGATACCCTCTTAAGGTAGTATCTGTCTTTGATCTTGAGGTATGTTTCTTGAAGAAAAATCCTTGAAGAAAAATATATAGAAAAATCCTCTCTTTTAAGCCAACCTGCCAGTCTGTTTTCTTTGATTGGGGGATGCAAAGCATTGACTTTCTGGTAGTAATTTGAATATTAATTAAAAGTTGTCTATTAGTTACTTTCTTTTAATAATGCTGTTTTTCCTCATTTCTTTCTTATCCATTTTCACACATGGTTTCATTCTTCCCAGTGGCCTCATGGGTATGTTTGTCTTCATCTTCAGGCTGAAAGGATCCCTTATACATCTTCTGGGGAACTTGGTTGGTGGCCAAGAATTTCTTTAGCTAGTTTCCTTTTATTTATATACATCAGCAACATTTTCAGGATTAATGAATGCATTAATACCTAGCTATCTAAATTTTAGAACATCTCATTTTATACATCAAGGATATGGAGAGAATGAGATTGTTTGATGGTCCAATGGATGCATTTTTTAATTTCTGAGAGGAGGAACCCAATGCTGTTTTACATGACAACCATTGTATGGAGAAATGTTGTCCACGCCCATTGGAGGCTGTCACAGGTGATGTAGCAAGGCTTTAAATATCAGGGAAGCATGCATGCGACCTTCTTTTCCCTCTCATGCCTGGCTGAACAAGACTGGCTCTGTCACATGAGGACTTTCTTAATAAAGTATCTGTTGTCAATCTAGTTCTGACTCCATTGCATTCTACTTTAACTGGTGTCAGGAGTAGTTTTGATTCTGAACCCATGGGTGGGTCATGAGCTTTGGCGGGATTTATTTCCCTGCTCAGCACACTCCACCACCCAGCCCGACCACAGTTTTTACCCCGTGGCTTCTGCAGCTTGGGAGTGAGAAAAGCTGGGCCCATAGAAAAGTCCTCCAGCTTTAAGGCATAAAGAAAGGTTATGAAGCTCCCCAAGATTCTTGGTGAGGGTCTTTATGCTAACCCACAAATTCAGGCGGGATATGATGAGCATACATTGTCCTTATGCAGGATAGCAGATTTAAATGCCTGGGACAAGATTCGTGAACCAAGAGAAAGAGTAGAAACCTATACAAAGATAGAACAGGGAATGACAGAACAATTTCAGTACTTTTTACACAGGCTATCTAGGCCAGTGAAGTTACAGGTAGCAGATACAGAACTTAGAAAAATGATCATATACTCTCTAGCAAAATGCTAACCCAATATGCAAAAGAATACTTTTCCCTTTAAAGATCAGATCAGCACCAACGGAAGAAAGGGTTTTGCATACAGCTAATCTCAACTATAATGTACAAAATACAGGAGCTTTGGTAGGAAAGGTAATCTCAAAAGAATTAAAGAGACACCAAGAGGTTAAATGTTCTCATGGTAATGATGCAGTTGCTTGGGAAGGAGAAGCAACTTACAAAGATCAAAACAGTAACCAAGAGGCCAGATGCAGTCACTGAAATGGAACAAGAACTTGCGTAGGAAGAGCAATCCCCAAAGGGCCAAGAAGGCACCAGGAAACTAGATATTTCAAATGTGACAGAATAGGACATACTAAGGAATTGTAGGCAAGGAGATTTCAACAATGTCTCATATAGAAGGTCTCTGCCTTCTGGATTTATGCAGGAGATGTGGTAGAGGCAGGCACTGGCCAATAAATGCAGATCGACCAGACACATACAAGGAAAAAGTTTATAATTGGGAAACTCCTTGAAGGGATTCTCAGAGGCCCCCACATCAAGAAAGGTCCAGTCATTCCCAATCACTGTGGAGGACAATCTCTCACAGGACAAATAGATAGTACATTGCCTATTATAAAAAATGATATTTACTCTAGAGGGTAGTTTGGCTAGTGATGAGGAATCAAACTTGATTAGAGGAGATGAGAAACACATATCTTGGCAAACCTCTATTAATGATAAGAGGCCTCAGTTGAAAGTAAGAATTAACTAGGAAAACACTACAAAGACTCAATGAAACAAAGAGTTGGTTCTTCAAGAAAGGCAACAAGATAGACAAACCTTTATCCAAACTAACTAAAAAGCAGAGAGAAAGAGAACATGCTAATTAACAAAATCAGAAATGAAAAGGGGGATGTAACAATGGACACTGAGGAAATACACATCATTATCAGGTCATTCTTTGAAAACCTGTACTCCACAAAATTGGAAAATCTAAAGGAAATGGACAATTTTCTGGATAGAAGATATCACTTACCAAAATTAAATCAAGAACAGATAAGAAATTTAATCAGAACTATAACCCTAATGAAATAGAAGCAGTCATCAAAGGTCTACCAACCAAAAAGAGCCAAGGGCCAGATGACTTCAGTGCAGACTTCTACCAGAAATTAAAAGAAGAGCTAATAACAGTACTCCTCAAATTGTTCCACACAATAGCGACACAAGGAACATTGTCAAGCTCTTTCTATGATGCTTGGTACCCAAGTCACACAAAGACACAAAGAAAAAAGAGAATTACAGACCAATATACTTCATGAACATCAATGCAAGAATATTTGACAAAATACTGGCAAAGCAAATCCAAAGACACATCAGAGAAATCATCCACCATGGTCAAGTTGGCTTTATCCCAGGAATGCAGGAATGGTTCAACACACGAAAAGCCATCAATATAATCCACCATATAAACAAACTGAAAAAGAAAAAGCACATGATCATCTCACTAGATGCTGAAAAATCCTTTGACAAAATATAGCATCCCTTCATGATAAAGGTTTTGAAGAGATCAGGAATAACAGAACATACCTAAACATGATAAAAGCAATATACAGCAAACCAATATCCAACATCAAATTAAATGGTTAGAAACTCAAAGCTATTCCTCTAAAATCAGGAACAAGACAAGGCTACCCACTCTCTCCATATTTTTTCAATGTTGTACTTGAAGTTCTAGCCAGAGCAATAAGACAACAAAAGGAGGTCAAGGGGAAATTAATTGGAAAGGAAGAACTCAAGCTCTCACTATTTGCAGATGATATGAAAGCTTATATAAGTGACCCGAAAAACTCTACAAGAGAACACCTACAGCTGATAAACACCTTCAGCAAAGTGGTAGGATACAAGATTAACTCAAAAAAATCAGTAGCCTTAGTACATATACATGATAAATGCCCTGAGAAAGAAAGCAGAGAAACATCACCCTTTACAATAGCAACTAACAGCATAAAATACTTTGGGGTAACACTAACCAAAAATGAGAAAGACCTGTATAGTAAGAACTTTGAGTCTTTATAGAAAATATTAAAGAAGATACCAGAAAATTCAAAGATTTCCCATATTCTTAGATAGGTAGGATCAACATAGTAAAAATGGCAATCTTGCCAAAAGCAATCTACAGATTCAATGCAATCCCCCTCAAAATACTGGCACAATTCTTCACAGACCTTGAAAGAACAATACTCAATGTCATATGGAAAAACAAAACAAAAAAAAAAATAAAAGCCAAAACAACTCTGTACAATAAAGGAACTTCTCAAGGCATCACCATACCAGACTTCAAGCTCTATTATAGAGCCATAGTCCTGAAAGCAGCTTGGTATTGGCACAAAAATAGACAGATACACCAATGGAATCAAATTAAAAACCCTGATATTAACTCACACACCTACGACCACCTGATTTTTGACAAAGAAGCTAATGTTACACAATGGAAAAAGGATAACATCTTCAACATGTGGTGTTGGCATAACTGGATTTAGACATGTAGAAGATTGCAGATAGATCCATATCTATCACCATGCACAAAACTTAAATCCCAATGGATCAAAGACCTCAACATAAATTCAGCCATACTGAACTTACTAGAAGAGAAGGTAGGTGGTATCCTCTAATAAATTGGTACAGGAGACTGCTTTCTGAAAATAACACCAGTAGCACAAACATTGAGATCGACAATTAATAAATGGGACCTCCTGAAACTGAGAAACTTCTGGAAAGCAAAGGACATAGTCAGCAAGACAAAATGCCAGTCCACAGAGTGGGAAAAGATATTCACCAACCCCACATCTGACAGAGGGCTGATCACCAATAAATAAAATATACAATAAACTCAAGAAGCTAGCCACCAAAATCCAAGAAATGCAATTAAAAAGTGGAGTGCAGAACTAAATAGAGAACTCTCAACAGAAGAATCTAAAATGGCTGAAAGACACTTGAGAAACTGCTTAACATCCTTAGCCATCAGGGAAATGCAGCTCAAAACCACTCTGGGATACCATCTTACTCCGGTCAGAATGGCTAAAATCAATAACACCAACGACAATCTATGCTGGAGAGAATATGGAGAAAGAGGAACACTCCTCCATTGCTGGTGGGAGTGAAAACTTGTACAACAACTTTGGAAATCAACATGGTGGTGTCTCAGGAAAATGGGAATCAGTCTACCTCAAGATCCAGCAATTCCTCTCTTGGACATATACTTAAAGAATGCACATTCATACAATAAGGACATATGTTCAACTATGTTCATAGCAGCATTATTTGTAATAGCCAGAACCTGGAAGCAACCTAGATGCCCCTCAACTGAAGAATGGATAGAGAAAATGTGGTATATGTACACGATGGAGTTCTACTCAGTAGAAACAAACAATGGAATCTTGAAATTCACAGGCAAATGGATGGAACTAGAAGAAATCATCTGAGTGAGGTAATCCAGTCACAAAAAGATAAACATGGTATGTACTCACACATATATGGACATTAGACATAGAGCAAAGGATTACCAGCCTACAATCCACACTGCCAGAGGAGCTAGGAAACAAAGAGGACCCCAAGAGAATAGTGCATAGTCCTTTGAAGAAGGGGAGGTGGACAAGAACCCCTGAACAAAGTGGGAGCATGGGGCATGGGTGGAGAAGAAGGAGGTGAGAAGGGTAAAAGGGGAGGGGGGAGGAGAACAAGAGGACCGAGACAGGGAAGGAATAGAGGAGGGCTAGAAAGGAAATGCCTTTTTAGAGGGAGACAATTCAGGTTTTTGGAGAGGTCTGGCACAGGGGAAATGTTAGGGGATCCACTTTGATGACCCCAACTAAGAAGCTAGGCAGTGGTGGAGAGGATGCCTTTGATGCCCTTCCCCTATAAGATGATTGGTGTTTACCTTGGTAAACATTCCTAGAGCCTTCATCCTGTAGCTGTTCAAAGCAGAAACAAGCACCCACAGCTAACCACTGAACTGGCTGAGAAAAATAACTTGATTGCTCACACTCTGTTAATCTATGGCAAATTGTTTAGACACAAATTTAGGTGGTTTCTTGGGACATTTTTTTTTCCTGTAATATGTAAATGTTTAATTATGTGAGGGATATGGAAAACATGCCGATTTTTGCTTGTATTCATTGTAATCTTACACTTAAAAATACAATGAAACCACATTGTAATTTTTGTGTTGCTTGAAAGGTTCTGCTGTCGTATATAAGATGTCAGGGAAAAACTAAAGAGAGTTAGAAGAAAAATATCAACAATGAGAGAAAGAAATCACCAGGAAAATTAGAGAGAGAGAATACAGAAGAAGAATGAAAAAAAATGAAAAAAAGGCCAGAAGGAAGCAATCAAGAGAGTCTATGAGTGTTTATCCATCTTCCCCTTACCCACTCAGATAAAAAATTCTCAGTCAGCCTACTCTGTGGATCCCTTTGAGCCCTGCTCTGCTGGAGACTGGACCTCACAGTGGTGGTACCTAGCACCAGGAGCAGGGATATTGAAGGGGTAATCAAGAAGACTGTGGGAGAGAGGCAGCTCTCCTTGGAGATTGTCCAGAGTGTAGCATTCTCCTGGGGATTGTCCACAAAGGAGATACATTTCTCTAATGATAGCCACAGATAGCATCTCCCTCATGGTGCTGTAGCCCCTTGGCTAGTGACTGTCAAGTGAAGAAGGGGGAGTAGCCCAATAGTTTCCTATTTTCCCCTACATTTTCCCCTTGTGTAGTCTCCTTCAGCATGGATCAAGGAAAGTCGAAATAAAAACAATGCTTTATTGATATTATTAAGCCTATGCTTTTAAAAAATGAATTGAGATGAGCATAGGCCAGTTGAATAATTTTCTTAAGTTTGTGCAGTCAGTCAGTCCCTGGTTTCCAGACTGGCTGATTTTAGATGTAGAAAATTTGGATACAGTAGGGAAAAATATTAAGAACTTGTGTACAGAGAAAGGAGGGAAGGACATGACTCTTAGAGCATTTTTATCCTGTAGCAGATTGGCTTAGATTGGTCCTCATGGTAGCCACTGATTGCTTTGTAATTCTGTTTCTGGGAGATGATGATGTGTTCAGTACTGATAGGGAGTGTCTTATGAATCACCCAGAAGGCTGGACTGTGCTTATAAAATGCTTATTAGGAACAACATACAGAATACAAGGTTCCTTCTCACTCTCCCCAAGTCCAAGTTTCAAACCCCCTCCTGGATTCAGTTGAGTCTCTTCCTCTCAGCTCACAGATGGGTGCTGTAAAGATTGAAGAGGCTTCCATGAGCATGATAAAGACTGACCTCACTACTCCAGAAAGACAGAAAGAGGTAAAAATAGGTATATATTTTAATCTTACTTGACTCAAAATAAAAGATAGAGATGAGATTCACCTGGGGCCCTCAGAGGAGCTGAAACACTTGCCTGTTAGACTCTGACAGTGTGTATCTGTAGAAGTGGAGATTCGAGGAGGGCTCTCTTCGCTACTCTCTCAGAGTACAAAATATTCAAGTATTTTTAGGCAAGAGAAATGAACAGTAAGTTAATTACAAAAGCCTGAGACATGTTTTTTGTTTGTCTGGTTGGTTAGGTTGGAGTGTTTTATTTTTTATATTTACTTTTGATGGTTATGGACTAAATTAGGGACCTGTGGGGACAGCAGGCTGAGGATCATTTAACCAGCATAAGATATGGGCAGGTGCAAGCATGATGTCCAGGTTTGCTTTTTCAATCATTTTCCCCAGTGCTGAGTAATGTTGCTTTACTTTAGCACAAGCTCAGGGATATTTGAGTTGTTGCAAAATACAGCGTTAATTGATAAAGCTGCTGTCAACACAGGCAGGTTTTTTTTTTTTTTTTTTTTATCTAAACACAGGAATTTCCCTTAGATACAGAGCAAGAGGGAAATATGGCCTCTTTGTAACAAAATGCTAAAGTATTTTTCAACTATATTCCCCAGATTTTGGTAATATCAAGAACAGTTAATGCATGTAGTTACTATGTAAACAACATTTTATTCCAAAATATGGCATATTTTTCTTTTTAAAAATCAGTGTGTGTTTATTTATAGCACATAGGCACATGTACTGTAGATGGTGAAGGTGCACAATTCTCAGGTAGAGAAAGGATGAAAACTCATCTGCATATGAAGCTTAGACAGTGGGTTTTCATGGTAAGACTCACACCTGTTCCTGTGTATTATAACAAACTCACAATGGATCACAGACCCAAACATGAACTTAAATCTATTTGAAGAAAAAAAATGAAAAACATCTTAATGAATAGGAGCTTGTCTTAGGTAAAGATTTCCTCATCTAATACCAATACCCAAGGCTTTACTAATACACCAGAAGAGTAAATTGGATTCAGTGCAATGAGAACTCTGCTCTGGTTGCTAAAAAGGAATAAAAAGATAAACAGTGGGCTAGTAGGTTAGCATCCCATCCATCCCCCACCCCGGTATTTGGAAGTTGCTCACCTGTACTTCCTGTATACCCTAGTATTGTTATCCACCTTCTCAGGTCTTTGATGAGGTTGAAGATTAGACTATCACAATTATTGTTCTCTCTTCCTAGATAGAAATTTTATATGCAAGACTTAATCTTTCCAGCTTAGGACAACTCTATAGCAGTCTCTGTTATGCCCTTACCCTAGGACTGGATATGTGGTTCCTGCCATTTGCTCTAATTGTGTCACTGGCGATAGGCTTTAAGTGTGTATGTTCTTACTTTTCCTTCTCCTAGAGCACACTTGATATTTGCTATCTTTGCATATACTTTTGTATCACATATAAATCTTTTCTTTAAACTAAAAGGGGAATTGTAGTGGGATATCCACCCTGTCAGCACCTGTTGCATTGACCACAACCATTTAGGCGTGGTCACAGGTGCCGATGTGACAGGGGAAGGCTATGTCTGGGGTCCCGGATCTGAGCTCACTCTGTCTTGGTTCCTGGTCCAGTCACGGAGGTCATCCTGGGTGTGGATCCTTGGAGATAGAACTGGCAGGTCATTGGTTTCTTATGTAAGTGATTTCTCCCTGGATAAAATTAACCTATATTTAACCAAGTCCCATGTATCTTAATCTGTGCTTCTATACCCCACACTCTGTGTGTGTATGTCTGTCTCTCTGTCTCTGTCTCTCTCCAAAGAAATCATACCTACAATGTACTAAGAGTTTTAAAAACCCAATGTTTCAATAGATGGGTAATTGTGTATTTAGACATGCTTGGAATATTATTATCCTTGTTTGTACTTGACAATTGCTGGCATATGAAAATGAAATTTATTTTGCTCCTTGACATATTTTCCTGCAATATTGTAAACACTTCCATTATTTTTACAGCCCTTTTAATAGACTTCTTAGAAATTTATGTGTAGATATATCCATGTTGTCTGAATAGCAAGACTTTTATCTCTATGAAGCCTGACTGTTTTTTCTTATGCTTGCCCTATTGTACTGGGTAGGGTCCCCAGAGCCACACTAGAATATTGAGCAGGCACTCTTACCTTTTTCTAGGTTATCTTTACCTGCTCTTGCAGGTTCTGAAATTAATGTTCTAACATTTATATTTTCAGGCAAAAACCGTAAAGGAAAATGTCTCAGAATCATCTCCATTGAGTGTTCTACTAAGCTATATTACTGCTATGCCTATGCAGTAATTATGGCCCTCATTGTAGCTGTAGTTGCAGTTAAATTTACTTTGTCATTGTCAGGTGAGTGACTTGTTCTACAAATTGCGTAGCATTTTCTACACCTGTATGTTATCAGCAAATACTTAATTACCACAATGAGCCAGGCACTGTGTGAAGGGCTGGAACGAAAAGACACTGTAATTCCTGTTCTCTGGGAACTTATTGTCTAGCAGGAAGATGCAGTTAAGGGACAGCACAGGCTGTGGTGAGCCCAGGAGGCCGGGCTCAGCATCCCTGGGAAGATGGCATTCAGCAGTCTCTAGAAAGAGATGCAGGAGACATATGTCCACCTGTGAGAACTACTCAACACAGAGAAAATGGAGAGGAAAACCTACTGTGTTCATCTCTCTCTCTCTCTCTCTCTCTCTCTCTCTCTCTCTCTGTGTGTGTGTGTGTGTGTGTGTGTGTGTGTGTGTGTGTGTGTGTGTGTGTGTGTGTGTATAAGAGATTATTGGCAGTGTCATTTGAAGCCAACTGTACTAGGAAGGAAGTACCATAAACCTTCCAAGTGGAGTTGTGGCTCAGAGGCAGGGTGTGTGCTTATATGTAGAGCCAGTTCTCAGCAAATTTTATGTCCCTATAAAATTAAAACCTTTGGATGTTCTCCCATTTATTGGTTATTGTTTTCAAAGGTTTTAGTGTGATTTTTACTCAAAAACTTTAGCATGATGATAGCATCTGGGGTAGATGTGGTCTGTTCCACAACCAATTGAAAATTCTTCATTGTTGAGAAACACCATTGTCAGATGTAGACAGAGCCTGGGATAGGCAGTGAGGGCTCTGAAACCCCAGGAAGTCAATGCAGAACTCCTGGGGTCAGACTTGTCAGCTCACTGTGTGCACCCCTGCACTTGTCACAGAAGCAGAGACTCCAGGGCATTGGGGACCTCCTCTAAGTCTCATCACCAATGAGCACTGAGACAGTTCTTTGTAACATGAAAAATATAAGACCCAGAGACAGATATTAATGGTCAGGGAAGCAAAGCAGCCATCCCCTAGCTTCTTACTTCTACCTCAGTCTAAATGGGCTGACCCTGTCTCCACGAGCTCTCACCAAGCCTCAGACTGAAACCTCTCCTCAGTGTGTCTGCGGAATGAATGTTTCTATCTTCAGTGTGGCTGGAGAATGAATGCCTACTGCTGATTAGTAAGACCCTGTTTCTATCATTTATACCCCTCTAGTGTTGTGATTAAAGAGATGTGATCTGTTACTCTTTTAGACTGATTCAATCTCAAGTATCCCTGGGCAGCCTTGAACTGAAAGAAAGCCATATATCTCTTAAAACTGAGTCCTAGGATTAAAGCTGTGTACCACCACCTCCTAGCTTCTGGATGCTGGGGTTAAAGGTGTGTGTTTGGCTTCTATGGCTTGTGGCTGATTTTGCATTCTTAATCCTAAGGCAAGGATCTAATAAATCATAAATAATATATCACTACAGCAATTGGAAGTGAGAATAGCCATTTTGAATGGAGCCATTCACTGGAACCACAAAACACAGACCCAGCCTGTGATCAATAAAGACCTTTCAGAATTTTACTAAGAAACGGTTTTTCTCCCACCTTTATACATGTGTAAACTGCTTCAAGATAGAATTAAAAATCATGCTCAGTGAAGCCATACATGGCAGAAGGCCATATGGACATGGCAGCAAGCACCAGTCAAATTCCTCGTACACACTTTACAGGGTCAACATTGACAAATGACAAAAATATGTTGCTCAAATTGAGACCTGAGTATGTAAAAGATGATAGGTGCAAAACTAGTTCAGGTGTTTGAATGCAATGTTGGCCTGTGCAGAATTTTTTCATTTGATTTTTGTTTGTTTGTTTTGATTCAGGGTACCCACCAGAGGAGAAGGACAATGTGGCTACCTGAGTGACATGGGGATCAGCAGTGCAAGGGACTACACACACAGGAAGTGGATTTGTAGCAAGCCCAACAGATATATTTAACTGGTTCCAAAGACTTTAAAGGAGGATAGGGAATGCGCCCAAGCCTTCATGTGAAAAGCATGCTCTGTGACCTGTTATGTGCAGTTGCTGTTCCACTCCTTGTCGTGACCCAGCATGTCTCAGCCTTGGTCCATGAGGTTCTACCTGAGTGGGGGTGTGTGGACCTGGAAGCTCCGAGCAATCCAACGGCAATAAAGACCAAATACAGGCATCTTGTCATCTTCAGAGAGCTCTCAGTTCCATGTTGTAGAACTAGATTCATTTCTTTATTAGCCATCTTTTCTGGTGTTTCTTAACCATCCTGCTAATACCAAGAGGCAATCATTTCTCTCTTTGTCCCCTTGCTGTTCTGGCCTCTAGCCTCTTAACTCCTAACCTTCTGTCCTCACAAGTTATTCACACACCTCCAGCTCCTCTGCCCCTGGTGAGGGCCTATTCAGATGCTTAGGCATATACAGATGCAAATAAGAGGCATATTACCCTGAGGCTATGGTAAACAGTAGTAGCCTTACTGGCATTGACAATACAATAGTGGGCCGGAACTTTCCGGTGCTCCATGTTTAGTGAAACCAAAGGCTGGATCTCAAAATATTCCATAGGGGAAATATTTTGGTCCCCCACAATTCCTCTCTCTTAAATTAATAAAAAGAAACCTGTGCTTCTGCATCAGTACAGATGACTGCGCCTGTTTTAGGAGGCTCCTTTCAACCTACCAGGGGTGCCTGTCATGGGATCACGCTTTCTGTCATGCGTGTTCTGTCTTAGGATTCCCTGAAGGCAAGGAAAACCATACCGTCTTTGGCTGGAACCAGTCTCTGTAAAACAAATAATGTTAGTGGGGGGATGGGCCATAGTCCTGATCCAAGAATTCTGAATCAGCAAGAAACCGCCACAAGAATATCATCTCAGCTTGGCTGCAAACCTTCTCCTGCGGATGAAGACAAGTAAAGGTTTAAAATGGACTTTTAAAAATCTCTGTGGCCATGCCTCTAGTGCCTCTGATACGGACCTTATTAAAGTTTGCTCACTAAAATATACTTCTATCCTAAGGCTTGTAAACTGCATGTTACATTCCTGTAAGAATGAACTCTGACTTCTAGTTTCTAATAACATTTGCATAACACATATAGCAAGATCACAGACATTAACAATTCCATCATGAACATATATTAGGGTGAGTTACAAAGCAATAAAAAACAATAAGATATTCTCACAGTCTGTGGGGTGTGAACAATTTCATGATTCTAAATCCTCTTTACTTTATTCCCTGCCTGGGACCCAATGCCCCCTGAGCCTTCCTATTTCTTGCTTAAAGTCCGAAGTTCTAACATCAGGTTTGTAATATCAGTCTTTGAAAGTTAACTAAAAAGTCTTTTGTCTGTGTCTTGTTTAAGCATTGTGACGGAGCTTCTGCCACTCTGGTTCATGCCAGTATCTGACTGTCCTAAATGGGTCCTATCTCCCAATGGGAAAACTGGCAAAACAGTTTTGTGTGTATGTGGCAAGAAAGCAAGCTGTGTGTTGTCGAGTCCTTAGCCTGCTCCTGGATGAGCACTCACCGATTCAGAGAGGTGAATGTAGTCTGTCTGTAGGAAAGCTGGAACTCTGGAAAGCATCTCGAAACTGGAACTGGGTGTGTCTCCTTTCTTCCTCTGGCTGTAGGTCAAATGTCCTCAAGGTTCAGGAATACAAGTCCAGTGTTTCACTCCAGCTGTTTCAGATGGTCTCCTGTGGGCCCAGGTCCCATTTTTCTTGGTTCCTGCATCTCATCAATCTTTCCGGTAGCCAGTGCGCCTCGTTCTCCTCCTGTGAGAAAACACAGACATGCCCTCGACCCCAAATAATTATGGTGTCTGGTCCCCTCTATTTGTCTCTCCATTTGACCTGAGCAAAATTTGCTGGAGTTCCTTCATGCCAGAATCTGTCTGCATCAGATTGCTCATTGGCATCCATATTTAAAAAGTTTAAGATAAACAGTGCATTCTTTAACACACCATGTGAAGACTGGGGGCATAGCTCCCCCTTTTTATCTTAGAAGCTGTGCTTTTAGGGCACTATGGGCCCACTCTCCTATTCCTTGTTCTTGGGCTTATATAAGGAATACTTTTTTTTTTTGGTCAATTTTCCATTAAGCACAAAATAAGCTGGAAAGCTTTGCTAGTATATCCAGACCCATTATCTGTTTTTATAACTTTTGGCACTCCCATGTAAGCAAAACATCTTAAACTTATAACATGTCTGGTGGCTTCTCCTGTTTGTGGAGTGGCACATTTTTAACTTGCCAAACTCTGTAATGTGAGTCATATCCATTCATCATAAATGGTTGGGGAGCAGGCCTTGAGGATTCACCCTTAAATTAGCCATAGCCATACTGTGGACATATTTCCACCATATTGTTTGATGATTTGACCAGCAGTCTCTCTGGTTAAGCCACATTTCTTTCTTAGACTTTTGCTATTATGATGAAGAAAGTTATAAGCCTGTCAAGCTTTTTCTATTTGAGGCAAATCAACCAATTTTGTTAATCAGTTAATTCATTCCCTTTGGCTAGTAATCAGGGAAAGGCCTATTTAATAGGTTCCCAGTGTGACCCATAAACACGGTAATTCTCTTAGGTGAATAACATTTTAAATTTGCTCAAATAACATTTTAATCTAATATTGGATCGTATGTATGGAATTGTCCCTATTACCTCAAAAGCTTGAAACACATAGTGACTGTCAGTATATAAATTAAATGAATTATTTACCAGGATCTGAAAGGCCATTGCAACAGCTCACAATTTGAAGCTCCTGATACTGTCAAAGGCTATGCTACACCAGCAGTCTAAGCTGCTACCTCCCTTGGGCCAATTAGGTGTCTTAAGGAAATGATGTCATTGGAGCTGTGCCAATGTGACTGACTGGTACTGCCACCTGGTACCATGGTGACATCAGAGTCCATGCTGCTTCCATTTCTATGTCCTTGGTCCTACCATAACCATGGTCTGTATTAATGTCTGTGGCCCCTAAAGCCACCAAAGGACACATGGATGCTCACGATCTAAGCTGTAACCTGTGGCCAGGTAGATGTCTGAGGGCCATGCGACCTCCCGGGCCATGCTGATTTGAGTGGCCTGCACTGTCACAGGTATGATAACTGGGGCCGTATCTGGATCCATGATCCTGCAGGGGACAGAATCTTGGGTGATGTCCATTGTTCCTGATACCACTGAGAGCTCAGTGAATACCCAGGGTCTGGTCAGCCACTTGAAACCATGTTGATGTCTGAGGGCCAGGCTGCTTCCAGAGCTATCCTGATCTATGTGGCCTGTGCTCCCTCTGGGGCCATGGTGACATAGAGACCTGAGCTTTTAGCAAGGGCCATGTCTGGGTCTTTGGTCCTGCTATAGCTGGGGTTTGTGTTTATGCACATGGCCTATGTTATGACAGGGGTCCATAGGAATCAAGCCTGTTGAAACCCAAGGGGTTTATTGAGCTGTCCTCTCCCTTCACTGGCCCTGGGATAGCTGGCCCTGACCCACACTGGATACTGTAGCAGGAGAGCCTGCCCAGAAAGATGGTTCCCCCTTTCACCACAGGCTGCACCTCACCTGGACAACACCCTAGAACTGACCCTATAGTTGGTGTTGCTTTAGGGGGAATGAAAGTGAGACCTAACCCTTCTCCCACTTGCCGGCCATGGGGTGGCATGGTGGAGAGAAAGATGATCTCTCCCCTGCTTACCCTCTATCACCCACAGCAGACGAGAGAGCTGGCCCCAGGTTCCTGAGAGTGACTGAACTTATCCTGCCCCTCTCCAGCCGCAGTATACAGGACAGCAGGCCCTGTTCTCCACCTGGGCAGCATGCTATGGATGACCCTGTTGTAGGGGACACAAATAAGGCAGCCCTCACAGAATGAGTTCAGGAGTTCGAACCCCACCCGCTCACATGTCTCCTACAGGGATTAGGATAAAGGGCCCTGCACATCACCTGGACAAATCAGTAGAGCTGGCGATAGTGGTGTGAGTATGGGTGAGCCTGCTCTGAGGACCTGAGTACAGGAGACCTGATCCTATTACGTGCTGCAGGCTGCATTGGATGAGCTAGCCTTGGCAATGCTGCAGTGCTCACCTCACTAGAAACAGTGAAAGAAAGATGATGGGCTAACCAATACAATTACCACCCAGACCTTGAGCCAGGGATATGAGTTAGCCCAATCCACATGTACCTCATCTATGAACTATTGGCCAGGTGAAGGGGATGAACTACAGATCCAAACCTGCAGGATCTTCACCACAGACAGGACAACAACAGGACATCCAAAAGGAGCCCCAATGAAAGCCCATTACTGATAGTGTAGTAGAAGCCAGAGGCTTTAAGGCAGACCAATGACTCACAGTGAAAGACCCTCAGACCCCTAAGGGCCTCAGGATCCTGAGGAGCCCCCGAGACTCAGAAACCAGACCAAGAGCTGCAAAAGCAAGAGGGTTTATTGAACGAATGTGCATTAGGGTGTCAGCAATATCAGGAAAGTTGGACACCCCAGCAAGGGTTACAGGCTCCTTATATAGGAAAAAACCGCAGATCAGCATACAGGCAAGGGACACAAAGTGATTACTGAGGAGCCTCTATACATCGGATGGTTTTCCCCCAAAAAACAATGTCCAGTCCAGCTGATGTAAAAACAAGAGGTAAGTTTATTGTGGGACGTTTGTGCAAATGGGCCTCCCAGTCCGACAGACCAAGGAAGCCCCGTTCCTCAAAGGCAGATCTCTTTTATAGGAAGAAATTACAAGGTTTGGGGGAGGGGAGGGGGCTTGAGTACATAACCGGAGTCACAAGTCCTTTGAAGGTCTCTTCTCTTTGGGACCAGATGGTCTCCTGCCTCACTAGTTGGGTCAACATCCCATGGAATGAACCAGTAATTGCAGCTATCTCTTTGGTTTCTCAGAGGCTCTCTTTTGTCAATTGTTGTTACATTAACTGGTGGGATAGTTTGTTCTTATCTTCATGACCCCATGGGAGAGTGGCCCTTTGGAAATTCTTGGTATTTAGTTAGGCTGTCTTTTGGCCTTGTAAGGGAGTTATTGCAGCTGGCTAGGAAATTCCAGGGACTCGAGTCATTGTGGCCTTGGTTAGATTTTTAAGTCAGGCTACCCTGCTTTTAGTGTGGGAGTTTATTTTTTAAGCCTCCTTATTTTATTTCTTTGTTAATTTTTAAGTCCTTCAATTACAAAGTATTGTCCTTGTCCTGGGCCAAGGCCTG
The DNA here is from genome assembly GCF_003668045.3 of Cricetulus griseus. NCBI lineage: Eukaryota > Metazoa > Chordata > Mammalia > Rodentia > Cricetidae > Cricetulus > Cricetulus griseus. The sequence goes on from NC_048601.1 coordinate 17,308,901, forward strand.
TGGGAAACTTTTTCTCTCTGTGAACTAAAATCTTTTAAAACTTTTTCTCTCAGCAAACTCAAATCTTTCACCAGCAATGAACACAGTAAAGTAAAGATGAGTGGACTAACCGGGTAAAGTGTGTGAGTCAATGAGCCATGCTACAGCTTCCACAATGAGATTCTTCTCCTTTTTTTTCCTTGTTGTTTGGTTTTGTTTTGTTTGTTTACTTAGTTTCTCTTCAGGGGGGAACAATTATCTGAGGGTACTGTAGCACTACAATATTAATTCACAAAAGAAGTTTGATTGACACTGTAGCCCCAGCTAGCATATTATTCATGCCCAAACTGACATCTAAGTCACTGTGGTAGTTTAAATGTAATTGGCCCCCAAAAGCTCACAGGGAGTGACACTATTAAGAGGTGTGTCTTTTTTGGAATAGGTATGGCCTTGTTGGATGAAGGGTGTCCTGTGGAGTGGGCTTTGATGTTTCCTATGCTCAGGATTCCACCAGTGTCAGTGAATTGTAGCCTGTAACATGTGGGTCTCTCAGCTACTTCTCCAGAGCCATGTCTGCTTCTGTGCTGCCCTGTTCCCCACCCTGATGATAATGGACTGAACTTCTTAGTTGTAAGTGAGCCACCCCATTTAAATGCTTTCCCCTATAAGAGTTGCTGTGGTCATGGTGTCTCTTCACAGCAATAGAAACCCTAAGACAGTCAAATACCAAGAAAATGTATTTATGATCCACTATAGCAATAGAAACCCTAAGACAGTCAAATACCAAGAAAATGTAGATTACTCTATTTATGATCCACTAGCTTGAAAAATTTTGTGGCATCTGTCACAGAGCTTCTTAATATGCTAACTTAGTCAGTGAACAATTATATTACTGACAATCTTATCCAGGAATATGCCTTGCCACTCTCAGTTAATTTGTACTGTCCTGTTCTTCAACTGTTGGGTCATGGAGATAAAAATTAAAACAACAGCTATAGTCTTCACGGGACTTCAACCTCCAAATGACACTGCTGCCACCCAGAGGTGACAGATGTTTAACCATCTTCTTATACTCACTAGAGTTCCCCACTAGTTGAAATGAATAGAATTTGAATTTTGCTGTTTTCCTGGTGAGTGATAACCTGTATGTCTCTATTTTATGGGACAACAGCAAGGAGCAGAGCATCCAGACAGCTTCATGGTTACAGCATTGTTTAGATGAAGTTATTGCATATATTTTGGGAGGCATACAAAGCCACATTATAAAGTTCTATAGGCTGGGTATAATGATGCACATCTTTAACCCCAGCAACCAGTTGTCAGAAGCAAGAAGATCTCTGTGAGTCTGAGGCCAGTCTGGTCTGCATAGAGAGTTCCAGGCCAGCCAAGTCCACATACATAGTGAGATCCTGTCACAAAACAGACCCGGTTTTATAATGGTGCTTTAACTTAAAAGAAAAATCCCACTGGGGAGCCAGAGAGATGGCTCAGTGGTTAAGAGCACTGGCTGCTCTTATGGAGGACTAAGGTTTGGTACCTAACACCCCATGGTGGCCCCATAGCCATCCCTAGTTCCAGTTCCAGAGGATCAGATGTGAAGGCACCAGGTATGCATAGGGTGCACATACCTACATGCAAACACTGATACATTTCAAAATAAAATATATAAATATGTGAAATAATAATAAGCTTAGAACAAAACCACAAATCTCTGTTACAGTTCTAAAGGCCAAAGTTTCAAAAGATGGAATCATGTTCATTTGGAAGGTTAAAGGCAAAATCTGCCTTGGCCTAACAGTCTCTAGAGGTCATCTGTTTTCCATGGCAAGGGCCAGCCTCCATCTTCAGAGCCAACAGTGTAGGATCTGTAACTTTTTCTCTGAAGCCCCCTGTCTTCTCTATCAAGAAACCCTGTGATTAGGTTAGACAACCTATTTGTTTCAGAAAGATCTCTCTATCTCAAGGTCTTTAATCACTCTGAAAGGTAACCTGCATACAGGATTGGGGTGTTAGGACAAGTAGGTCTTTGGGAATATTATTATTGTAACTACACATGTTTGATTTTAAACAAATATCATGTTTGAAGGATCATATTGAATGTGATCTGCTTTCCCTATAAAAGCTGTGACCTTTTACCTCATAATGTAGTATCTTTTATTCTCCTCATTCATGCAGTCTCTGTACCATGTCAGGTTGTCAGAAGCAAAGTGTCCAGGGGCAGTAAGGCCTAAGGACACTGGGATGATAATTTTCATGATGTTTTGCTAGTTCCTTATATCTTTTCAAGACAGTTTTTGTGAGTCATCACCCTCATTTGTGTCTAAGACTTTTCCATAATGCATGTACCCAAGAGTCAACAGTGTCCCTCAAGCAACCACAGTAACTACCTGGTTCTCTAAGATGAACTAGGATGCACCTGTTTCTGTAGATCACAGCTGCCCACCCTACCTAAGAAAAATAGAAATTGACTCCCTAGGTAAGTGTTGCATCACTGTTTAAGGTCAAATTGATGGGAAATGTGCTTCTTTTTGTAGATGTGGGGGTATATTTCAGATTTATTAATAAGAATAAATAGAAGCCGGGCATTGGTGGTGCACGCCTTTAATTCCAGCACTTTGGAGGCCGAGGCAGGTGGATCTCAGTGAGTTTGAGGCCAGCCTGGTCTCCAGAGTGAGTGCCAGGATAGTCTCCAAAGCTACACAGAGAAACCCTGTCTCAAAAAAAAAACAAAAAAAAAAGAATAAATAGAACGACAATAGAAACCTTATGAACATAAGCACCAACATTAAATTTATATATATTAACTAAGTACTTTAAATATGCAGAATAAGTAGTCAATTGAGGCCCAATCCATGCAAAGAAGTACAGACGATTAAGGAATGCTGAGAAGGAAGCGCACACCAACTGATTATCCATTGTCAAGTGGTCAGCCCTGAAAACATACATACAGGCATAATTACACCAACTGAGTAGGCTCTCTCTCTCTCTCTCTCTCTCTAAATAAATAAATAAATAAATAAATAAATAAATATATATATTTAATGAAAATTGGCCATGAATTTGAAGGAGAATAAAGAAGGGTGCATTAGGGGAGAGGTTTGAGAAAATATGAAGGAAGAAATGTAATTATTTATAATCTCAAAACTTTAAAAAGTTTGAATTGTTTAAAAATTTTTCTTTTCATTTTTATTTAACTTTTCTTTACTTTCATACAATATATTCTAATTATGCTTTCCCTCCCTCAACTGCTTCAAGATCCTCCCCATCTTCCCACCCACCCAAATCCACACCATTTATTACTCTCTCAGTAAAAAAACAAGAATATGAAAATAATTAATTAAATTTTATTTAATAACATAAAGTAAAAAAATTAGAATACCACAAAACAAGCAAACAAGCAAAGGGACAAAAGAACCAAAACTACAAGAAACACATACAGATGAATGGATCATTGTCACATGCAGAAGTCACATACAAACACAAAATCAGAAACAATAACATAAAAACAAAAGACTTGTGAGTTTAAAAAAGCCTTTTCCAGGTTAACCACTATGAGACAAAAATATCTCTCAAAATACTTTGAGTTTGTTTTCTGTAGTCCATCTACTGCTGAGTATAAGCAGTATGTGGTTTGCATACCCAGTGTCACAAATGAACAAAGAATACTCTTCTTTTGCTGGTGAATATCAATTGAAAATAGATTTCTGGATTAGGGATGTGAACTTGTGTAATGATAAGTCTTTCCGCCAAGCCGCCAGAGTTCTGCCCGGCACGTTAGGGCCCCAGATAACACACAGAGACTTATATTAGGTACAGCTGGCCAATGATGAGGATTCCTTACTTGCTAGTTCAGTCTTAATTATCAGCCATAATCATAATCTATATATTTTATAAGACTTATCTTAACGGACGCCAGCGGCAGGTGTCTTCTCTTGCCGGCATCACATGGCAGCTCCAGAGCAGAGAGCAGGAGGAAGAGGATGACTTCCTTCTTGTCCCTGCTTATATTCTGAGTCTGCCTGCTATGTCACTTCTGCCTGGATCACAAGACTTCTTTACTATTTCCCAGAATCCTCCTCGACTCCTAGTCCCACTTATCTTTTTGCCTCATTGGCTGAACAGTGCTTTAGTCAACAACCCATTAAAAAAAAAAAAAAAACATACACACAAAAACATCCCCCATCACACTTGTGTTCCTTCTCCTCACAGCTCGTTACTCCCATCTGACTTGGACATGTATAGGCCCTGTCATGATGCTACAGTCTGTGAGCTCATGTATGCGTCAGTCCTGTTGTATCTAGATCTTCTTTCTTTGGAGTGTTCCATCCTCACTTGCTCTTACAATCTCTCTGCATCCTCTGTACATTTGATTGATGCCTGAGGAGAGGGATTTGATGGAGACATTTTATTTAGGACTGAGTGTCCCACAGTCCCCCACTCTCTGAACGATGTCCAGTTGTGATTCTCTGTATATTTTCCCATTTACATCTTGGTGAATCTCCTTTGAGGAACTCTGAGCAAGATACTGATCTATGAGTGTAGCTGAATGTCATTACAAGTCATTTTACCACTGTATTCCTTTGGCAGGACTTTACCAGCCACAGAAGGATGGGTGGTTGTCAAGGTGCTTTGGATTATGAATGCAAAATGCAGCCACTGAAAACTGAGGGTTATTGTGACTCCAAGTTCGATGACCCTCTGTACACCCTGCTGACATCCTGAGAGGAGGCTGTAGGTTGGAGACACTCAAGCTGAGGGACACTAAACCTGAGGGACATATGTATTTGCTTTCCATGCTTTATGGCAGGATTTCCTGAGGAGATACAGAGGTGCTTCTGACCACTTGATCGACCTTCACAGAGAATCACCAGAACACCCTTGGATATGAAGAGACAACACTGAATATAACAACTTGTATATTTTCAGAAATTTTTCCTTCTACTGTGATCATTTGTTGGGAAGTGTGTGAGTAATGTCTATAAGAGAAGAATGACGATGTCATGAGAAAGGACTGGAAAGGAAGAAATTATAAACCCTTCAGCTGGAGGTGTGGTTCAGACACAGGGTGTGTGCCTACATGCACAGCCAATCCTCAGCAAAATTTACATCCCCACAAATTTAAATCCTTTGGATGTTCTCCCATTTATTAGCCAGTATTTTCTAAGCATTTATTTAATGTGATTTCACTTGAGCATAGTGATGTCATCTAAGATTGCTATTGTCTTCTCTATCACCAATTTAAAACTTTTCCTTGGTGATAAATGCCATTATTGAATGTACATAGAATTGCAGATGGTCAGTGAGGGCTCTGAAGCCCCAGTAAGCCACAGCAGACAGGCAAGTCTGAAACTTATCAGTCCATTCTTTGCACAGCTGCACTTGTTCACAGAAGCAGAGACTCCAGGGGTATTGGGACCTCCTCTAAAGTCTGTAATCAAAGAGCACCCCAAGACTCTTAGATGTGAGCATAACAGTGTCATATGGAGCATTACGGATGGATGGTGAATCACAGAGTAAGTCATCACCATCATTAAAGCCCTTTCAACAATGTATAAAATACTTCAAGAGAGAGTTGAAAATCACCTTCAGTGAGGTCACCCATGTGAGCAGTTCATCTGAACATGGCAACAAGCACTAGTCAAATGCTTTGTACACACACCACAGAGTGCAACATGGATCAATGACAAAGGTGTGGTTTTAAAATTGACTCTGATAACGTAAAAGATGCTAGGTGCTAAACTAGTGCATGTGATTCCTGACGGCCTCTACCTTTCTTTGATTCATTGTGCAAACAAGAAGTGGAGATGGGTGATATTTCATTGCAGGAAGGAATGTAATTGCAGACATCTAGAGCGTTGCAGCTGGCTTGAATTCCAGAGTCTTAGCATCTCGAGTTTGACCTGCCTTTTGCTACTGATACCTTTTGTTTGAAGGGTTTAAATCTTATCTGAGTTTTTCTTGACAAGTCCAAGGCTTTTGCAAAACTTGCTTATGAGAGTACTTAGAAAACCAGTAAATATTGTGCCTGAGAATTGCTTTACCAATTCCTTCAAGGGACCCCCAGAGAAGAGGTTTTGGTATTTGGTAATTGACTTGCTAAGGTGTAAATGATATACAATAGAAAAAGCCTTTTGAGAAGAATGTGCAGTCAATTCACCAGAGCCTGACTCACCCTGCTGCTTTGCTAATCTAAAATTCATCCCAGAGTGACACTTTTCTTTCCATGGACCTGCAGGAAATACAACACTACAATGCAATGCAATGCAGACCCCTGTAGAAATCTTTTGTTTGTTTGTTTTGTTTTGTTTCAGGGTTCCCACCCAAGGAGCAGGAGAGTGTGCCTACCTGAGTGACAGAGGGATCAGCAATGGCAGGGACTATACTCACAGGAAGTAGATTTGCAGCAAGTCCAACAGCTACACTTTACAGTGACCAGTGACCAGTACTTTTAAATCCAGGCTAAAGAATGTTTCAAAACATCCATGAGAAACCTCTAACATGTTGCCTAAAGTTGCTGATTCATTCTGAAGGGACCAGCTTCCCTTTCGGCAGCCATAACAGCAGAACACGTGCTTGCCATAACCTTGACTTGGTCACTTAGAGGTCAGATGCCTGCCTTGTGACAAGGAACCAATCAGAAGTTAGTTAGTCACTAGAAAGTCAGATGCCTGTCTCGTGACAAGGAACCCATCAGAAGTTTGTCACTAGAAAGTCAGATGCCTGCCTCATGACAAGGAACCAATCAGAAGTTAGCTGGTGGCGCTATGCTTTACAACCCTGGGTGTGCTTTACGAACAAGCACACAACAATGACGCACAAAGCATAGCAACCACCTTGGGAGGGCCTATGGGCCATATCAACCAGTTGACCAATCAACACAGGGCAAGCCCTCCAAGCCTGGAGGCACACAAATCGTGAGCCTGTGCGTACCCCTAGACACTCCCCTTACGCTGTCCTATAAGATCTCTTGGGAGGCCCTAGGAGCTGTCTTTGCTAGCCATCCGCCATGGCGGGTGGGTGAAAGACCCGAGCTAACATGGGGTTAGCTCGTTAAACTACAATAAAGCCTCGGCCTCGTGCAGTTTGCAGCAAGCTCTTGAATCCGCCTGGTGATTGGGGTGACCTCGAATGTGGCCTGGGACCCCGGATACCTGAGTTTTCCAGGTCTAACAATTCTTGATCTTCAATTCATTGTGTGCTAACATTAAGACAAAAAATATCCTTGAGGATTATTCCTGTGTGTTCTTGGGAGACAATGAATGGTTCTAAACTAAGTAGGTATTCAGGTATGAGTTGGCACTCACATCTTGAATCATAAACTACAATCACATCAGTATTAGTGACCTCCACTTTCATGACCAGTAATGAATTTTTTCGTTAGTTCTTACTTTGAAAGAATAGAACAACAAAAATGTGGGGTGACTGAAAATTGTGGAAATGATTCAAAAAAATCACAAGAAACATGATACTTAGATTGTACCCTTCAAGTATTTTTAGAAACACAGTTAACATTAATTTACAAAAAGTTAAAGCCCACTTTTTATACTCTGCAATTTAACTCATTAAGAATGCTTGCCACGCCGGGCGTTGGTGGCCCATGCCTTTAATCCCAGCACTCGGGAGGCAGAGGCAGGCAGATTTCTGTGAGTTTGAAGCCACAAACTGGTTCTGGTCTCCAGAACGAATGCCAGGATAGGCTCCACAGCTACAGAGAAGCCCTGTCTTGGAAAAAAAATAAAAATAAAAATAATTCTTGTCAAAATGGTTTTGAACTTTACTTCTCAGACAACATTTTTTAATTACAGTGGACTAAGTACCTGTTATAAGCAATGTCATTTTATTTTCTTAATTTAAACTTTTGATAATTCATACACTAGTATTTTTAAATTCCCTTTTAGATTCATTTGAGATCAAGATTGTTAAGTACTGAAGGTTCTTAAGCGTTTGATCCCTTATCTTGCAATAGTTTTCATATTGTTGAGTTAGAAGAACAAGATATTTTAGTTTCTATTGCATCATTAATGACACTGTGTTATTGTCCAAAGGGATAAAATAATAAGACACAGGCATCTCTTTTCTTAGTTCTGCCATCCTATTCTATTGATGTATAGACTGAACCAGTTACACTCGCCTGGCAAGCTTGTACTTTTAATCTGTAGTAGTATATCCTTTTGTAAAATTTTATTTTGTAAAAATGTCTCTAAGTAATACACAGATGGCTACAATTACAGCTGTCCATCACCACATAGGACATTTCATTGCTCTCTATTAAAGTATATGTTCAGGTCCAAGAACATGGCTCACAAGATAAAGACACTTGTCACTAAGCCTGAAAACCTGAGTTCTACACCTGGATTCTCCTGGTGGAAGGAGAAAACCAACCCCAGCAAGTTGTCATGTGACCTTCACCCTTAAGCTATACACATACAGATAAAATCAGTAAATAATGACATAAATTGTATCTGTTTTGAGTCTGAGTTTCTATAATTATATAAATGCAAGGATATCTCATTCAGGAAAATACTTCTCTCTGTGTTCTGCTTGTACTTCATTTAGGCTTTTTGCTTTGCAGTCCATTTTACTTCCAGGAAATTAATAGAATCATCCTGTGTGTAATTCACTTCTATATTCTCAGAGACCAGAACAGTGAGTCAAACACTCGAGGGTTCAAATCATCTGTGTAAGAAAGGTATGTTCTCAGGACTGTGACTTCTCACTGGGTTGTTTTCAACTAAGTTCTTCATGTAGAAAGGGTCTTTTCTACAAATATTTACAATAACAAATTATTTTATATCATTAAGCTGTGTGGGTGTTGTGAGGCAGACTTTCCTGGCATGGTACAGGACACACACGTACTCATCCAAGAGAGGGAGCCCACTGTAGACCAAAGTACAGATATCACCAAAATCTAACTTGTTGCACCAATGACTTTTATTGGGGTTACTTAGACAAATATAGGTGAGGTGTTACTAACCAGAGCAGAAATGACTCAAACACAGATGCATCACATCACCAAAACCCAACCCAGCATGGGTGATGATCACAAAACCTTGAAATCTGGGACACTGCAGAACCTACAGGCAGTTCAGTTAATTTGTTCTGTGAAGAGACTCCATGACCAAGTCAAATTTCAGTAGAGTTTACTGGGATCTTGCTTACAGTTTCAGTGGGTGAGTCCAGGACCATCTTGATGAGGAGTGCAGCAACTGGGGCAGTGGCTGAAAAGCTTACAAGATGAGAAAACAACCACAGAGCAAGAAAGTTAACTGGGAGTGGTGTGGGTTTATTTAATCCCCCAATTCTGGTGGCACACCACCTCCAACAAGGCCACAGTTCCTCCAGTAAATTATACATCCTATAACAAATTATTCTGCAACATTTCCATCAACAGAGGATGAAACATTCAAACATATGAACAAATGGGAGCTGTTCTCATTCAAACAACCATCGTGTCCTTTGGTAGTGGCGCAGTTGCTCTATCAGCCTTGCAGATGATTTTTGCTTGTCTCTGCTTCCTTCACACAACTGTTCGTGTCTGATTGTGACACTCAGCAGTCCTTACTGTAAACACTCTTTGGAAGGGCGTTGTCTGGTGAATGTGGTCAGGTTCAGGGATTTCCAGGTATATTTTGCGTTGTTTACTTCATAGCTTCCTTGCAGGAGGTAATGATTTAAGGAAACTGCAACATTGCAATATTCATTCAAGAAAATATTACTTCATCTCCCTGACTAATATTCATGTAAAAACTGTCTTATAAATAACATACTAACAAAGTTTAGATTACTCTATTGTTAAACCAGTACCCTGATAAATTTTGTAGTGCCAGTCACAGGGTTTCTTCATATGTAAAATGGGTCTAAGAATGGCAGTGTTACTGACAGAATTATCCATGTATATATTTTACCAGTCTCAGGAAAGCTGTAATGTGTTTGTCTTCCAATATTGCAAGCTGGAGATGAAAATCAAAAGAAGAGCTATGGTCTTCACTAGGCTGAAATCTCCTAGTGACACTGCTGCCACCCACAGGTGACAGCTGTTCAAACCATCTTGTCACACTCACTACAACTCACCAGTAGTTTTAGGAAATGAGATGTGAGTTTATTGTGTCCCTGGCTGGTGGTAAACAGTATGTATGCTTCTGTCCTGCAAGGCAACAGCAGTGAGACACAGCACCTAGGCACAGTGTTCTCTCTTGTCAATATTGTTTAGGTGGGATTATTGAATAAATTCCAGGAAATATACAAAGCCATACTGTAGAATTTTTGTTTGTTTGTTTTCTTTTTGTTTTTTTTGTTTGTTTGTTTGTTTTTTCTGAGACAGGGTTTCTCTGTGGCTTTTGGAGGCTGTCCTGGAACTAGCTCTTGTAGACCAGGCTGGTCTCGAACTAACAGAGATCCACCTGCCTCTGCCTCCCAAGTGCTGGGATTAAAGGTGTGCGCCACCACGCTCAGTTTACTATAGAAGTTTTATGGACTGTATATAGTGGTGCATGCCTTTAATCTCAGCTCCAGAGGGGCAGACACGGGAATATCTCTGTGAGTTAGAGGCTGTCCTGGACTGCATAAGAAGTTCCACAGCAGCAAGTGCTACACACAGAGACGCTGCCTCCAAAAGAGAAACCACAACAACAAAAAACCCAGTTTTATATTAGTCTGTCAGTTAAACCAAAATCTCACTGAGGGACTAGAGACATAATTCAGCAGCTAAGAACACAGCTGCTCTTGTAGAGGACCCACACGTGGTTCCCAACACCCCAAGGTGTTCCCAACAATCCTTAAATAAAATTCTAGGGGATCCAATGCTATTTCAGACCTCTGCAGGCACCAGAAATGCAAATGGTGCACATACATGCATGCATGCATGTAAATATTCACATACATGAAAAATGAAGAAATAAATCTTAAAAATATACAAATAGACATAGAAAAATAACAACATAAATCTCTGTTATAGTTCTGAAGGCCAGAGGTTCAGAAGAGACCTTACTGCACAAAAATTTACTTTTGTCTCAATTGTAGGTTAGACCACCTACTTGATTCAGAAAAATGTCTCCATCTCAAGGTCTTTAACTCTACCAGAAAAGTCAGATTGACTAATTAATTTAACCCCTATGTAAGATTGTGGAATTAGAACAAAGATAATTTTGGGAACATTGCTCTTATAACTGCATATGTGTATTTTTTACAGGAGTGTGAGATCACTGGAGCTATGCCACAGACCACGCAAGCCTGGTATGGGGGTCCCAGGGTTGAAGGTCCTTAAAGACTAGATGGGTAAGGATTTGGCGAGGCCAAACAGAAACAAACACAGAGGCAGTTTGAGTATGAGTGCATTTTGAAACTCTAAAGCAAGGCCTTTTATACAGAATAAAAAATATTTTCTCTGGGCATGTGTAAGTGAAGCAGACCCATATAGAACAAATAGCATTAGTGTTACTAGGCACAATAATACACAAATTATCCAAAAATAACCAAAGCGATAAATCAGAAAATCATTCATGGCTAACCACAGCACAATTCATCCAAGGCTACCTGCCAATTTTTACATCAGGTTAATAAATTTTTATGGTCAGTTATTGTTTAACTTTTATTACCTAGATTGTGTCATTGAAATACTGAGTAATTTTGACTCATTCTTATTAAAAACATTTTTTTTTACCAAACACTTAAGCCCTTTCTTGATAACACATGTACAGCCATATGAAATTTTATTATTGGGAAAGTATCTGTTGAGGTACAAACTGCCAGGATGTCTCTGAAAGAAGGGTGAGCAACACTGCCAAAGGGAGTTGAAGTGTTTATTGGATGGTTTAAGTTGGGAAGGAGACTGGCTGGAGAGCACTTACGTGGAACGGATCTGCTACAACAAAAGAAACTGTGGTAAACAGAAAACAATGTAAGGTAACCTCTGGTCTTAATATAACTTTGAGGGTCGCCCATGGAGGACCTCACTATCCCTAGGAAGGGAGTGGAAAGAGGGTTGGTGAGGAGCATGGGAGGATTCGAGGGCGAGGGAATGGGGAGATGGATATGTAAATATGAGTGCTTCTAAAATAAAAAATAATATGCAAAAAAGAAAAAAGGATTGAGAAAATTGATAATGGAATGGTGATTTGATTAACAGAATATAAAATATGGAACGTAAAACTGACCAGCTAATAGAAAAATTTGTTCCATGTCTGAGACTAATGACAAGCTAGAAGATAGAACATCATTTTTGGAAAGCAATTTACAAGTCATTCAGATAATCTCTAAGGATGAGAATATTAAATCTTTAGAATCATATGCAAATGAAGAGAACAACAAACTGACTGATTTAATTAACTCCCTAGAAATGTATACTGTCCAGGAAATTCAAACACTCAGAGAAAAACAATGGTGAATAGATTACAGGCCAAAGAAAATCTTCAAACTGGTACACCAGAAGTAGAGGAACAAATAATAGAGAATGAAAGGGATTTAACATTACCAGAACCTTTCAGAGTCAGAGATGACTAACCAAAGGTAGTTACGTCATCCCCTATAGTTTCCTTCATTACTGTTACTGAGAAACCAGTAACTAAAAAATACCAAAGGGATTTGTTGAATGTCATTGGGAGCCACTACACATGAAAGATTTAAAAGGGGTAAAGGAAGCAGTAGTCTCTTGTGGCATGCATTCACCATATGTGTGGCAGTTAGGAGAGTCATGGGCAACAAGAAATAGGGTGACTCCTAGTGATATCCTTAGAAACTGCATCTCAAATTGGATGGCTTGCTTTAAGGAGGGAGGAGGCCAAAGCACTTGAACATCAAGGCCAAAAGAGAGGTTATAAGGCTCCCCAAGATAAAATTCTTGGTGATGGTCTTCATGCTGATGCAGACACTCAAGTTGCATAGGTTGAACAATCTTGCCCCTATGCCACAGCAGCTTTCACTGCTTGGGATAAGATTCAAGAACCAGGGGAAAGAATAGACTCCTATACTAAGTTGTGACAAGACCCGAAGGAAAGTTATAATGCATTTTTGCAAAGATTGACTAGAGTGGTTCAAATAGGAGTTGCTTATCTAGACGCTGGATGAATACTCATAGAATCTACAGCTTATGACAATGCTAATTCACGATTGAAAAGGGTGCTTCCACCCTTAAAGATCAGCCCTGAGATACCATCTTACACCTGTCAGAATGTTAAAATCAAAACCACTAATGACAGTATATGCTGGAGGGGTTTGGAAAAGGGGGAATACTCTTTCACTGCTGGTGGGATTATAAATTGTATAGTCATTTTGAAAAATCAGCATGGCAGTTTCTAACAAAACTGGGAATCAGTCTGCCTCAAAACACAAAGATATTTTCTTGGACATTTAAACAAAGGATGCTAAGTCATACCATAAGGACATTTGCTCAACAATGTTCATAGCAGCATTATTACTAATAGCCAGAACCTGTAAACAAACTAAATGCTCCCCAACTGAAGAATTAATAAGCAAAATGTGGCACATTCATACAATGGAGTCTTACTCAGCAGTAAAAATGGCGACCTTGTGAAATTTTCAGGTAAATGAAAAGAACTATAAAAAAAATCATGATGAGATATCACAGACTCAGAAAGACAAACACGGTATGTATTCACTCAGAAGTGGATATTATATGTAAAGCAAAGGATAAGCAGACTGATATCCAACTCCAGAGAAGCTATGTAAAAAGAAAGACTCTAAGAGGGACACATGGATCACTCTGAGTGGAGAAATTAGATGATATCTACGGGGCAAACTGAGGGCAGGATTTGGTAATGGGGAGGGGGAGGAGGGATGAGAACAGGAGGAAATGAGATGGACTAGGTGGGGAGGGATGCAGTGGGAGAGCAATCAAAGAGATGTCTCAAGAGAGAGAGAGCCACCATGGCCTTAGGGAGAAACCTGGTACAAGGGTAACACCCAAGAATCCACAAGGTTGACCCCAGCTAAGACTCCTAGCAATAGTAGAGAGGATGCCAGAAACGGCCTACTCCTGCAATCAGATTGATGAATACATCCACTGTCATCATAGAGCCCTCATCCAATAATAAATGGATCCAGATGAGGAGATCCACAACCAATAACCAGATCAAGCTCCAGGGATTCGGGCTAAGAGAGGGAGGAAGGAACATATAAGGAAGGGAGGTCAAAATCATAATGGGGAAATCTACAGAGACTACTGACCCAAGCTTGTGGAAAGTCATGGACCCTAGACCTAGAACTGTGGAGACTGCAGAGGACCAAACTAGGCCCTCCACATGTGGGAGACAGTTCTGAAACTTGGACTATCACAGGGACTCCTGGAAGTATGACCAGATTCTAGCTTGTTGGAGCCCATTCTGTGCTGTTCAATGCACTGTTCAGTCTTAATGCATGGGAAAGGGGCCAGGCTCTGCCCCAGCCTATTGTACCAGACTTTGTTGACTCCTCTTGGGAGCCCTTAGCTGTGACGAGGAGTGGAATGGTTGTGGTCTAGGAGAGAGGTGAGGGGGGGTGGAAAGAGGCAGCGGGGTGTGGGAGGAGGGGTAGGAAGAGAAACTGTGTTCATTTTTGTACAATGAAATGAAAACTAAAAAATGGGGGCAAAGAACTGGTGTACAGAGAGGAGGAAAGAACATAACTTATAATATTTTGTACTTGTTAGTGTGCTTTGATGCTGAAGTTTTCTGTTCCCCCGCCCCCCCCCCCGGAAAGAGAAGGCTAAGTTCTGAGAGGTGACCTCACAAGGAGTAGTTAATGAATCACCAGAGTGAGCTTGTGAAGTGCTCATTCAGAACAATATGCAGAATACACTGCTCATTTTCTTCCACAGATCCAAATTTCAAACCTCCTCCAGAATTCAGTTCAATCTCTTCCTCTCAGCTCAGAAATGATAGCTGCAAAGAGTGAAGAAGCTTCCAAGGGCTTGCTAAAGACAGACCTCATTACTCCAAACAGCCTGCAAAAGGTAGAAATAGGTATGTAATTTAATCCAATTTGAGTCAAAATAAGAGATAGAGACTCACCTGTGACCCTCAGAGGAGCTGAAACACCTGCCTGTTAGCCTGTCACAGTGGGTCTCTATAGAAGTGGACATTCGAGGAAGGCTCTCTTAATTAGCTACTCTGTCAGAGTACATAATACTCAAGTATTTGTAGGCAAGAGAAATAAACAAAAAATTAATTATAAAAGCCTGAGACATTGTTTTTGTTGGTTGTTCAGTTGGGTTGGGGTGGATTTGTTTAATTTATTTTTACTGTGTTTGGCCGGTGGGGACAGCAGGCTGAGGATCATTTAACCAGCATAAGATAGTGGCAGGTGCAAGCATGATATCCAGGTTTCCTTTTTCAGTCATTTTCCCCAGTTCTGAGTAATGTTGCTTGACTTCGTAACAAGCTTGGGGATATTTGATCTGTTTCAAAAGACAGGGTTAATTCATAAATCTGCTAAAAGCATAGGCAGGTTTTTTTATATAAATGTGGGCATTTCCCTTAGATACAGGGCATGAGAGAAATACAGTCTCATTATAACAAAATGATAAAATATTATTCAACTCTTTTTCCTAGATTTTGGTAATACTAACCATAGTTAATGCATGTATTTTTTATATAAGCATCTTTTTATTCCATAATATGACATATTTTTCTTTTTAAAAATCAATGTGTGTTTATTGTGCATGTGTACTGTAGACTGGGGAAGACAGACATTCTTAAGTAGAAAGAGGATGAAAACTCTTCTGTATATGATGCTTAGTCAACTGGTTTTCATGATAAGACTCACACTTCGTCCTCTGTATTATAACAGACTCAAAACGGATCACAGACCCAGGCATGAAGCCTAGAACTTAAATCTATTTGAAGAAAAAAAGAAAAAATCTTTATGAGTAAGAATTTGTCTTAGGCAAAGATTTCTTGCCTACAATACCAATAAAAATAAATTGAATTTAGTGAAATGAGAATTCTTCTCTGGCCCTAAAAACTAATAAAAAGATAAGCAATGGGCTAGTTGGACCCCTGCCCCATGATCTGTGTATGTACCTTTATAACTGTCTGACTGTCTGTCTGTCTGTCTGTCTGTCTATCTGTTTGTTTCTGTGTGGGTGTTAACTCTGTCTTTATCTGTCTGTCTACGTGTCACTCTCTCAAAAGAAATTGTACCTACAATGTGCTAAGAGTTTTTAAAACCCAGTGTTTCATTAGATGTGTAATTGTGTATTTAGACATGCTGGGAATATTGCAATTCTTTGCATTTGACAATTGCTGGTATATAAAAATGAAATTTATTTTGCCCATTGACATATTTTCCTGCAACATTATAAACTTGTTCATAATTTTTAGAGCCCCTTTATTAGACATCTTAGAAATTTATGTGTAGATATATCCATATTGTCTGAATATCAAGATATTTATCTCTATGAGGCCTAAGTGTTCTTTTTTATTCTTGCCGTATTGTCCCAGCTAGAACCTCCAGAATCACACTAGAATATTGAGCAGACACCCTAACCTTTTTCTGGCTCTTTCTGGCTCTTGTAGGGTCTTGAAATTGATGTTCTGGTATTTATATTTTCAGGTAAAAAGCTCCAAGGAAAATGTCTGAGAATCATCTTCACTGAGTCTCCTGTTAAGCTTTACTGCTGCTATGGAGTGATTGCTGTCCTCACTGCAGCTGTACTTTCACTTTCTGTTGCTTTGTCATTGTCAGGTGAGTGACTTGTTCTACAAATTGTGCAGCATTGTCTACACATGTTGTCAGCAAACACTTCATTACCACTGTGAGTCAGGCACTGTGTGAAGGGCTGGAGAGAAAACACTGGAAATTCCTGTTCTCTGGGAACTTAGGATGTAGCAGGAAGATTCCTTGAAAGGACAGCACAGGCTGTGGTGAGCACAGGAGGCCAGGCTCAGCATCCCTGGGAAGATGACATCCAGCAAGCTCTAGACAGAGATGCAGGAGACGTATGCCCACTGGGAGAACTTTTCAACACAGAGAATAAGGAGAGGAAAACTCGAAAGGAGACTCTCAAGGAGATTTCTACAGCTGAGGGAAGAGAGAACAGTGAAGAGATATAAGGTGGAGGAAGGTAGAGAACCCTCTACCCCTCTGACCCATGGTTTCAGTCAACATCTTCACCATGATCTGAAAATATGAATTAGAAAGTTTCAGAATATGTTATTCCTTAGCTTTTAGTTGTAGATTGCTTTGAATACTGTGATAAAGTCATATACAACTTCATATATATATGAGACAGGGTTTCTATATGTAGTCCTGGCTGTCTTGAAACTGCTTTGAACTTGCGCATACACCTGCCTCTTCTTTCCAAGAGCTGGGATTAAAGGTGTGAACCACCACCACCCAACATTGTTAAATGAAATCACCTTTAGTCACACCAAATAATAATACACACACATCAAAACAGGACAAGCATTTGCAAACTAGTCTTAGTCATTGTAACCTAAACTATTATGTAGCCCTGTAAAGACTCAGGTAAAAAGAAGCGACAGTCACCCTCACCGCCCATTGCATTTGTCTCTTTTACTGAACCCTCATGGCATAGGAACTAGGACAACTACAGCAAATTCTCATCCACTGAATAAAACTTGGCAATCATTATTTGTATTTAATATTTCTAGTCAAGTCATTTGTTTCTGTGACTCAGTAGAGCATTGAACAGCAGCAGTTTCCTTCTGACCTGCTGAAGGAAGAAAAAGGTAAAGGGATGAAAGAAAATGTCTGTTATTCTTCTAAGCTGTGCTCTGAACCATTGCTGCATTTATAGCTTTTTACACACATATTCTTGCACATACAAACACATAAACACACACACACACACACACACACACACACACACACACACACACGTTACTTTATTTCAATGGACTCATTAATGAACACATCACGCATCTTCATTAGCATAGCCACTCCAACTTTTGTCAAATCCCAAACCCTATGTATCTCATGGAACTTCCACACAGCTAGAAAAGCATTTCAAAAGCCATGGATCTTTGGTTATGGTTTTAGATCTTCACTGCCAACCACATTTTTATGCACTTATCTGCCACAGAAAAGAAAAACTATGGCAGAGTTAAAACTAGAAAAACATTGTTATTCATAATTTTTCATAACTTTTGGTCCCTTTGCACGCTGTCCTTTCCATCACCTTACATCTCTCTTCCTTGGCCTTCTGTCTATGTGTTACACCATGTACAGTCCCAGCTGTTCACACTCTACATCACAGTCTCAGATTGCGTGTAAGAGAGTACATGGGTCTCTTTCTGTCTGAGTTTGGGTGACATCACTCAATATCGTACTTTCCCAGGCCACACACTTTACTAAAAGTTTCATTATTTATTTGCTGCTGAATAACATTCAGTTTTGTACATGGAACACATTTTCACTGTCTGTCCATCAGTTGATTGACATATAGGTCAGGTCCATTTCCTAACTATTGTAAATAGGGGAGCAATAACCATTGGTGCAAAGTGTCTCTATGGTAGGATGTGGAATTCTCTTCATACATACCCAAGAGTAACAGACTGGGTCACATGGCAAGTTTATTTTTACATTTTCTGAGGAACCTCCGTACTGGCTGTATCAGTTTGTACTCACACCAGCAGTAAATAAGTGTTCCTATTTCTGCATATGCTTCTCAAAATGATGGCCTTAGACTCACAGAGATCTGGCTGCCTCTGCCTCCCAAGTACTGGGATTTAAGCTAAGTCTGACTATTACCCAGTATTGTTGTCAGATTTCCTAATGACAGTCATTCTTACAGACTCTAATAAGAGCCAGCATGTGATTGTATACATTTAATATGTGTGTGATAGAATGATAGGAAGCCCATGATAAAAATTCTAGCAATTAAGAGCTATTTCAAATGTGCCATATTTCGAAGGCTGTCATTTCTCTATAGTAAAATCTTAACAAATGAGGAGTTTTTCTAGCCAAGAGAAAGAGCAAATGTGAATGAGGATTATGGGAAAGGAAGCTACAGAATTTCAGGAACCAGGAAGAATCCAAAGGAGCTGATAGACTAGAAATTATTTCCTCACCGGGAAATAATTAGTCCCAACACTCAGGAGCCACAACCAGTACAAGTAGAGTCCACAGACTGAATTCCAGGCCAGGCCAGTGGAAACAGCGAGATTCTGTTTCAAAACACAAAATACAAAGAAGAAAATAAAAGCACTTCCTTAGAGCTCACTGGAACGCCCTGGATTGGGAACCAGCATGATAGAAGGGTTCTCCTAGAGATCAGTAATGAAAGTACAGTTCAAGGACACCCCCTAACATTAAGATTTAGATGCTAGCCAAAGGGACCAGACACGGAAATGTTCTTATTATATTTCTTGGCACTGTTTACATTTTAGGGAGACCAGTCATGGGGAAGTGTGGACCTTGCTATAACACCTGCCCAAAAGACTGGATTGGATTTGGAAGTCAATGTTTTTATTTTTCTGAAGACATGAGAAACTGGACATTCAGCCAGACCTCCTGCATGGAACTAGAGGCCCATCTAGCTGTATTTGAGAGCATAGAGGAGCTGGTAAGAAATGGTCAGGATTGGTTTGTTGTTTGTTCTGTTGAATAAGTTTTGTCTTCAGATGGAGACCTTAAAGCTTAAGTGTGAGGAAGAGCCCACTCCAGGCAGATGGAGTGTGTGGGGCATATGGGGAGCACATTAGTACACACCATTTGCTAATGTTACTGCTTCTGGTTGGATTCTTGAGACATTCTAGAGTCATGCTCTCATGTAGTGCTCATAGCAAAACATGCCGGGGCAAATATACAATCTACTAAGATAACT
Source organism: Cricetulus griseus (assembly GCF_003668045.3). Lineage (NCBI taxonomy): Eukaryota > Metazoa > Chordata > Mammalia > Rodentia > Cricetidae > Cricetulus > Cricetulus griseus. Next base: position 17,328,660 of record NC_048601.1, read on the forward strand.
AGTGGTCCTGTTCCCTCTGAGAATTTACATGTTGTATACAAAAATGGCATCTGTTAAAAACTCCAAGGACATTCTTAATCAGCTGCAATGGGATGTCTGGTCATCAATGTACTTAGGTTTATACACGTAGGATACATCCACTGAGAACTGAGGGTTATTATGGCTCCATAATCAATGACTCTCAGCTGCCATCCCTAGAGGAGGCTGTAGGTTGGAGACACCCAATGGTCATCTATAGCTCAGAGATACATGTATTAGCTTTCTGTGTTTTATGGCAGAATTTCCTGAAGAGATACAAGGGGCCTTCTGACCACTGGATCGGGCTGCACAGGAAGTCAGCAGAGCAGGACTGGATGTGGCCAGACAACACTCAATATAACAACATGTATGTTTTCAGCACATTTTCCTTCTACTCGGTTCATCTCTCTCTCTCTCTCTCTCTCTCTCTCTCTCTCTCTCTCTCTCTCTTCTCTCTCTCTCTGTGTGTGTGTGTGTGTGTGTGTGTGTGTATAAGAGATGAATAGCTATGATATTTGAAGCCAACAATACTGGGAAGGAAATAACATAAGCCTTCCAAGTGGAGTTGTAGGTCAGAGGCAGGGTGCGTACTTATATGCAGAGCCAATAACCAGGAAACTGCATGTCCTTACAAATTTAAATACTTTGAACGTTCTCCCATTTATTGGTTATCATTTCCAAAGCTTTCACTTAGTGTGATTTTACCTGAAAAATTTCACATGATGATGGCATCTGGGGTGGATGTGGTCTTCTCCATCACCAACTGAAAACATTTCCTTGATGAGAAACACACTTGTCAGATGTCGGCAGAAACTAGGATGGGCAGTGAGGGCTCTGAAACCCCAGGAAGTCACTGCAGAACTCCTGGGATAAGACTTGTCAGTTCACTGTGTGCACAGCTGTGCCTGTCACAGAAGCAGAGATTCCAGGAGCATTGGGGACCTCCTCTAAGTTTCATCACCAATGAGCACTGAGACAGCTCTTTGTAACATGAAAAATAAAAGACCCAGAGACAGATATTGGGGTTAAAACCTCAAGCTGATGGTCAGGGAAGCAAAGCAGCCAGCCCCTAGCTTCTTACTTTTACCTCCCTACAGATTTGTTGCTCAAATTGAGAGCTGAGTATGTAAAAGATGGCAGGTGCAAAACTAGTTCAGGTATTTGAATGCAATGTTGGCCTGTGCAGAATTTTTTCATTTGTTTGTTTTGCTTCAGGGTTCCCACCCGAGGAGATGGAGAATGTAGCTACCTGAGTGACATCGGGATCAGCAGTGCAAGGGTCTACACACACAGGAAGTGGATTTGTAGCAAGTCCAAAAGACATATTTAACAGTTCCCAAGATTTTAAATGGAGGATAGGGAATGTGCCAAAGCCTTCATGAGAAACAGATGCTCTGTGACCTGCCATCTGCACTTGCTGTTCCACTCCTACGGTGCTAAAATTATCATCAAAATCTATCAATAATATGTGTTTACACTGAAGATGAAAACTCAGAGTGTACAGAGAGATCTCTAGGTACCTATGGCGCTGACCACGCTCACTTGGGTGTGGCCACAGGTATGTAAAGAACGTGAGGGATAAAAGACTGAGGAGAGGGGTACTTCTCCTCTCTCAGGGTTCTGGTGGGGTCTCAGAGAGCTGCTGAGACTGGGTGCTCAGAGTGCTAACCTGGGCTATGGGTTTCTCATGTAAGTGATTTCCCCTCAATAAAGTTAACTAACAATACCCACATCCTGTGTATGGATATCTTCTGACTACATCTGGTGTCAGAAGTGAGAAATTCCCAGCCCTTCCCAGCAAGGCGAGCACTCACTACCACAGCTATACTCACTGTCTTTTGCCCCACGCCCCCAGAGTCCCTGAGTCTCTGAGGTACCTGGGTCTCCCAGCTCAACAGCATGGTTCTCCTGAGCTTGCCCCACCCTCCACCCCCCACCCCTGCTCCACATCCCTGTGTGCTGCAGGTTGTTACAATTAAGAATTTCTCTATTATATCAAGAAGCAAATTGATGTAAGACAAAACAAAATCTAGGGACTGTCATTTGTCTATACTCGGTTCTTTCTCTGAAAGCCTAATTTCCCTTATATTTATTATCTTTTTTCCTGGTATGCATACCTATAAAAGTTGAAATTTCTGTGTTGACGTAAATGTTTAATCCCCCCACATTGAACAAAGATTACTTATTGGCAATCTTTGAACTATCCCAAAAGGAAATGGGACCCCACTTCATCAATCCCACTTGATTCAACTTGATGTCTTTGAACTGACAATTGCCACCCTAAAACCGGTTCGGGACTATATTGCTCTACACAACTCTGGACTAGCTAGCTGAAATGGTGTGCCTTCTTATTACACTTGGCCAGAGCTTCAGATAAGAACTTCAGTCAAGCATCCCCCACCGAACAAAAGACTAGGTACAAATGTTATAGCTAATCTGCTCAAGACTTTCCTTACTCTAAGTCTTTCTTCCTACAGGATCCCATGAGATCATCATTGTTCCATTTCAGCAGGCAGTAATTCTAAGAATACCATGCCCCCTTTTCCCTACTGTTGACACGAGGGATAATTTACACCTGTTTAGGGTTGGTTTTCAGTTGTTTAGGGTTGGGTTTGGAAGGAGGTGTTCAGAATTGGGTATCTCTTTTAGATGAGTTCAGGGTTTGGATGGGAAAGATATGGTTAGGATGGGATATAGATGGATGAATATATCTTCTTGTGATTTGCCTTAGTAATTGTTAGCTATAGACAACTTACATTGTTATGGATTCTCATTTGATGTGACTTATGTATAATCAAGTTGTATTCCTATCTTGGATAATTTGTATATCTCATTTTGTCATACTGGGCAAGGTATTGTTTCTATTCAGGATGTTTGGTGCATAAATATCCTTATCATTTTCTATGTAGATATGCTTTTACATATCTTTAAGATACTTTGTCTTTTGACACAATTTAGTGTATTTCTATCATGTTGCACTATACAGTTCTACCTAAGATTAAGGCACTACTACTACTTCTGTTTTAGAAATTCACATATATATGTGTATATAGTTATATTGCTGTAATCTTTTTTATCATTTTTATTTGAATTAGAAACAAGATTGATTTACATGACAATCCCAGTTCCCTTCTCCCTCCCGTCCTCCCCTATCATCCACCCAACTAAAACCCTACCTATCACCCTTTCTTCTATTCTTCACCTGACTCAACCTTTCTGCTCCCTCATGACCTCTGCATCCTTCCTCTTCTTCCCTTCTCATTCTCCTATCTCCCTCCCCCCTCTTCACATGCTATCAATTTGCTCAGGGGATCATGATCCTTTCCCCTTCTCCAGGGGACAATGTTTGTCTTTTTTAGAGTCCTCCTTGTTTACTAGTTTCTCTGGCAGTGTGGATAGTAGGCTGGTAATCCTTTACTCTATGTCTAAAATCCACATATGAGTGAGTACACACCATGTTTGTCTTTTGTGATTGGGTTACCATGCTCAGAATGGTTTCCTCTAGTTTCATCCATTTTCCTGCAAATTTCAAGATTCCATTGTTTTTTCTGCTGAGTAGTACTCCACTGTGTAAATGTACCACATTTTCTCCATCCATTCTTCAGTTGAGGGCATCTAGGCTGCTTCCAGTTTCTTGTTATTACAAATAGTGCTGCTATGAACATGGTTGAACAGATGTCCTTGTTGTATGAATGTGCTTCTTTTGTGTATATGCCTAAGAGTGGAATTGCTGGATCTTGAGGTAGACTGATTCCCATTTTCTTGGAGTCACCATACTGATTTCCGAAGTGGCTGTACAAGTTGGCACTCCCACCTGCAGTGGAGAAGTGTTCCCCTTTCTCCACATCCTCTCCAGCATAAACTGTCTTTGGTGTTTTTGATTTTAGCCATTCTAACAGGAGTAAGATGGTATCTCAGAGTTGTTTTGATTTGCATTTCCCTGATGGCTAAGGATGTTGAACACTTTCTTATGTGTCTTTCAGCCATTTTAGATTCCTCTATTGAGAATTGACTATTTAGTTCTGTACCCCACTTTTTAATTGGATTGTTTGGTGTTTTGGAGACTAGCTTCTTGATTGCTGTAATCTTGGCCCTTGCTAAATTATTTAGGAAACTTAAGCCTTTGTACAACTAGGTTCCCAAGAATTACAGATATTTTCACCCACATTCTTGTATCTTATTTCTCCATTTTTTATTTAAATTAGAAATGAGATTGTTTTACATACCAATCCCAGTTTCCTCTGCCTCCCCTTCTCCCCTGCCCCACACAAGCTCCCTATCCCATACCCTTTCTGTTCCTCAGGGATGGTGAGGCCTTCCATGGAAGATCTTCAGAGTCTGTCATACCCTTTGGATTAGAGTCTAGGCCCTCCCCCGAGTGTCTAGGCTGAGAGAGTATCCCTCTATGTGAAATGGGTTCCCCAAGTCCATTCGTAGGCTAGGGATAAATACTGATCTACTACCAGAGGTCCCATACATTTCCGAGGCTTCCTCATGACACCCATGTTCAGTGGGTCTGGATCAGTCCCATGCTTGTTTCTCAGTTATCAGTCTGGGGTCCATGAGCTCCCCCTTGTTCAGGTCAGCTATTTCAGTGGGTTTCACCAGCCTGGTCTTGACCCATTTACTCATCACTCCTCCTTCTCTGCAACTGGATTCCAGTTCAGTTCAGTGTTTAGCTGTGTGTGTGTGCTTCTACTTCTGTCAGATGCTGGATGAAAGCTTTAAGATAGCATATAAGGTACTCATCAATCTCATTGTTGAGGAAGGGCATTTAAGGTAGCCTCTCCACTGTTGCTTAGATTATTAATTGGTGTCATCCTTGTAGATATCTGGGCATTTCCCTAATGCCAGATTTCTGTTTAAACCTATAATGGCTCCCTCTATTATGGTATCTCTTATTTTGCTCTCCTCTATTCTTCCCCTGACTCAAGCATCCTGCTGTCTCTTGTCCTCCTCACCCCTCCTCTTCTCCTCTTCTCATTCTCCTAGCTCCCTCTCCCTTCCACCCATGCTCCCAATTTGCTCAGGAGATCTTGTGCCTTTCCCCTTCTACAGGGGACCATGTTTTTCTCTCTTAGGGTTGTCCTTGTTTCCTAGCTTCTCTGTGGTTATGGATTGTAGCCTGTTAATACTTTGTTCTATGTCTCAAATCAATACATGAGTGAGTACATACTATGTTTGTCTATTTGTGACTGGATTACCTCACTCAGGATGGTTTCTTCTAGTTCCATCTATTTGCCTGAACATTTCAATATTCCATTGTTTTTAGTTTTAGTTTTTGTTTTTTGTTTCCCCTGCTGAGTAGTACTCCATTATATAAATGTACCACATTTTCTCTATTCATTCTTCGGTTGAGGGGCATCTCATTTGCTTCCAGGTTCTGGCTATTAAAAATAATGCTGCTATGAACATAGTTGAACAGATACCCTTGTTGTATGAATGTGCTTTTATTGGTATATGCCTAAGAGTGGAATTGCTGGATCTTATGGTAGACTGATTCCCACTTTGCTAAAGAAACTCCATACTGATTTCCAAAGTGGCTGTATGAGTTGGCACTCCCACCAGCAGTGGAGAAGTGTTCCCCTTTCTCCATACCTTCTCCAACATAAACTGTCATTGGTGTTTTTGATTTTAGCCATTCTGACAGGAGTAAGATGGCATGTCACAGTTGTTTTTGATTTGCATTTCCCTATGGCTAAGGGTTTGGGGCACTTTCTTAAGTGTTTATCAACTATTTTAGACTCCTCTATCGAGAATTCTGTTTAGTTCCGTACCCCACTTTTGAACTGGATTATTTGGTGTTTTGGAGACTAGCTTTTTGAGTCCTTTGTAAATTTTGGAGCTCAGCCCTCTGTTGGATGTGGGGTTGGTGAATACCTTTTCCTATTCTGTGGGCTGCTGTTTTGTCTTGTTGACTATGTCCTTTACCTTACTCAGTTTCAGGAGGTTCCATTTATCAATTGTTGACCTCAGTGTCTGTGCTACTGGTATAATTTTCAGGAAGCAGTCTCCTGTACCAATTCATTCAAGGGTACCTCCCACTTTGTCTACTAAGAGGTTCAGTGTGGCTGGATTTATGTTGAGTTCTTTGATCCATTTGGACTTAAGTTTTGTGCATGGAGATAGATATGGATCTATCAGCAGTTTTCTATATAACCGCATCCAGTTATGCCAGCACTATTTGTTGAAGATGCTTTCTTTTTTTTCCATTGTATAATTTTAGCTTCTTTGTCAAAAATCAGGTGTTCATAGTTGCGTGGGTTAATATCAGGGCTCTCAGTTTGATTCCATTGATCTACCTATCTATTTTTCTGCCAATACCAAGCTGTTTTCAGGACTATAGCTCTATAATAGAGCTTGAGGTCAAGGATTCTGATGCATACAGAAGTTGCCTTATTGTACAGGGTGGTTTTGTTTCTCCATATAAAGTTGAGTATTGTTTCAAGGTCTGTGAAGAATTGTGCCAGTATTTTGATGGTGATTGCATTGAATCTTTAGATTGCTTTTGGCAAGATTGCCATTTTTACTATGTTGATCCTACCTATCCAAGAGCATGGGAGATCTTTCCATTTTCTAGTATCTTCTTTAATTTCTTTCATTAAAGACTCAAATTTCTTGTTATACTGGTCTTTCACTTGTTTGGTTAGCATTACCACAAGATATTTTATGATGTTTGTGGCTATTGTAAAGGGTGACGGTTTTCTGATTTCTTTCTCAACCCTTTTCTTGTCTGTATATAGTAGGGCTACTGATTTTTTTTTTTTTTAGATAATTTTGTATCCTGCCACTTTCCTGTAGGTGTTTATCAGCTGTAGAATTTTTGAGTAGAATTTTTGGGGTCAATTATGTAAACTATCATATCATCTGCAAATAGTGAAAGTTTGACTTCTTCTTTTCCAATTTGTATCCCCTTGATCTCCTTTTCTTGTCTTATTGCTGTAGCTGAACTTCAAGTACAATATTGAAGAGATATGGAAAGAGTGGACAGCCTTGTCTTGTTCCTGATTTTAGAAGAATCAAGTTGAGTTTCTCTCCATTTAGTTTGATGTTGGCTGTTGATTTCCTGTATATTGCTTTTATTATGTCCAGGTATGTTCCTGTTATTCCTGAGCTCTCCAAGACCTTTATCATGAAAGAGAGTTGGATTTTGTCAAAGAGTTTTTCAACATCTAGTGAGATGATTATGTATTTTCTTTTATTTTGAAGTTTGTTTAGATGGTTGATTACATGGATAGATTTTCATATGTTGAACCATCCCTGCATGCCTGGGATGAAGCCTACTTGATCATGGTAGATTATTTCTCTGATGTGTTGTTGGATTTGCTTTGCCAGTATTTTATTGAGTATTTTTGCATGAGGATTCATGAGGGATATTGGTCTGTAGTTTGCTTTCTTAGTTGTGTCTTTGTGTGGCTTGGGTATCAAGGTAATTGTAGCCTTGTAAAAAGAATTTGGCAATGTTCCTTCTATTTCTATTGTGTGGAACAATTTGAGGAATATTGTTATTAGCTCTTCTTTGAATTTCTGGTAGAATTCTGCACTGAAACCATCTGGTTGGGAGACTTTTGATGACTGTTTCTATTTCATTAGGGGCTATAGGTCTATTTAAGTTGCTTATCTGTTCTTGATTCAATTTTGGTAAGTGATTTCTATTCAGAAAATTGTCCATTTCCTTTAAATTTTTGAATTTTGTGTAGTGCAGGTTTTCAAAGTATGACTTGAGTATTCTCTGGATTTCATCAGTGTGTGTTGTTATGTCCCCCTTTTCATTTCTGATTTTGTTAATTTGCATGTTTTCTCTCTCTGCCTTTTGGTTAGTTTGGATAAAGGTTCGTCTATATTGTTGATTTTCTCAAAGAACTAACTCTTTGTTACAATTGATTCTTTGTATTATTTTCTTTGTTTTGACTTTATTGATTTCTGTCCTCAGTTTGATTATTTCTTGGAGTCGACTCCTCCAGAGTGAGTTTGTTTCTATTGCTCTAGAGCTTTCAGTTGTGCTGTTAATTCTCTAGTGTGACTATTCTCCATTTTCATCATGTGAGCATTAGTGGTATGAACTTTCCTCTTAGTACTGCTTTCAATGTGTCCCATAACTTTAGGTATATAGTATCTTCATTTTCATTGAATTCTAGGAAGTCTTTAATTTCTTTTCTTATTTCTTCTTTGACCCAGGAATGGTGCAATTGCTCACTGTACAATTTCTATGAGTTTGTAGGTTTTCAGCAATTTGTGTTGTTGTTGAATTCTAATTTTAAATCATGGTGGTCTGATAAGATGCAGGGGCTTATTACAATTTTTTTTTTGTAACTGTTGAGGTTTGCTAGGCATGTGGAGGATTTAGAGAAGGTTCCATGAGGCACTGAGAAGAAAGTATGTTCTTTGTGTTCAGATGGAATATTCTATAGATGTCTGTTAATCCCAATTGAGTCATAACTTCTGTTAGTTCCTTTGTCTATTTGTTAAGTTTCTGTCTGGTGTTCCTGTCTAGCAGTGAGAGTGGGGATTTGAAGTCTCCCACAATAAATGTGTGAGGTCTTATGTGTGATCTGAGTTTTAGTAATGTTTCTTTTATGAACATGGGTACCTTTGTATTTGGGGCATAAATGTTGAGAATTGAGACTTCTTCCTGATGTATTTTCCTTGTGAGGAATATGAAATGACCTCTTTCATCTCTTTTGATTGATTTTAGTTTGAAGTCTAATTTCTTAGATATGAGGATAGCTACACCAGCTTGTTTCTTGGCTCCATTTGATTGGAAAATCTTATCCCAGCCCTTTACTCTGAGGTAACGAGTGTCTTGAAGGTGAGGTGTGTTTCTTGTATGCAGCAGAAGGTTGTATTCTGCCTTGTATCCATTCTGTTAGCCTGTGTCTTTTTATAGGCAAGTTAAGACCATTACTATTGAGGGAAATTAAGGACTGGAGCATTAATTCTTGTTCTTTTTTTTTATTTGTATGTGGTGGTGGTATTGTATGTGAATTTAATCTGCTATTTCTTTTTGTTGTAGGTAAAGTGGGATTATCTATTGCCTATGTTTTTGTGAGTGTAGTTAACTTCCTTACATTGGAGTTTCCTTTCCAGTACTTTCTGTAGGGCTGGATTAGTGAATATGTATTGTATCTTGTTTTCTCCATCTATAGTGGATGAAAACCCTACTGGGTTTATTATTCTGGCCTGGCATCTGTGGTCTCTTAGTGATTGTAGAATATCTATCCAAGACCTTCTGGCTTTCAGAGTATCCATGGAGAAGTCAGGTGTAATTCTGATAGATCTGCCTTTATATGTTACTTGGCCTTTATCCTTTGCTGCTCTTAATATTCTTTCTTTATTCTGTGTGTTTGGCATTTTAATTATTATGTGACAAGAGAACTTTTTTGTTGTCCACTCTATTTAGTGCTCTGTAGACTTCTTGTACTTTCATTGGTATGTCTTTCTTTAGGTTGGGAATGTTTTCTTATATGATTTTGTTGAATATGTTTTCTGAATCTTTAAGGTGGGTTTCTTCACCTTCGTCTACACCTATTATTCTTATATTTGGTCTTTTCACAGTGTCCCATATTTCCTGGATATTTTCTGTTAGGGATTTGTTGGACTTAAGATTTCCTTTGGTCAAAGAATCTATTTCTCCTAGTATATCCTCAAAGCCTGAGATTCTTTCTTCCATCTCTTATATTCTGTTGGTCATTCTTGCATCTGTAGTTCCTGATCATTTACCCATCTTTTCTAATTCCAGCATTCCCTCAGACTGTGATTTTTCTATTGTCTCTATTTCAGCTTTCAAACCTTGCACTGTTTGAATTGTTTCTTGTAATTTTTGGTTTGTCTTTTCTTCAATTTCTTTAAAGGATTTTTCTCATTTCCTCTCTTAGGTTCTCCATCATCTTCATGAAGTTGTTTCTAAGGTTATTCTCTTCTGCTTCATCTGTGTTGGGATATTCAGGTCTCCTGGTGTAGAGTTCCTAGACTCTGGCGCCATCATATTGGTTTTTCTGTTGTTAATGTGTTCTTATATTGTAGTCTTCCCATCCCTTCTTCCAGTGGGTGCAAGTGGTCTCTCTTCCTCTCCTCTCCCCTGAGGGGTGGTCAGGAGTAGCCCAGCAATCTCAGCAGACTTTTGGTTGCTTGGTCCACCTGGGGGAGTCAACCTGCCTGCAGATCCCAGGCCTGGAGTTCTCGAAAAGGGCAGACGGAAGTCAGATCCAACACAGGGGCCGAAGCTCACCTCTTCCCTGAGTGGGGGCTGGAGTAGCCCAGTGATCTCAGCAGACTGGAGTTGCTTTGTCCAACACGGGTTTCCCCACATTCTCATATCTATGAGATTAGTCAGACATAGATTTTAATCTTCAAACACTTCATAGACCTGCTAAATATGGCATTTAAATGTTTTAACATTAGTAATCTGTTGACATGAGACACATTTGCTCCTGACAGCACTAAGCTATTCCCAAGAAAATGTTGGGCACTTATGTCACTTCTTCTGGAGTTCGTTCTTTACTTGGGTAATGGCCTCTTGGGCAAAGAACTGCCCCCACTTCTACCACTGACTTTGGACATGCTGTCCTACTGTGTTTGCAGGAAATAATTTAGAAGACTGCTGAACCTTCTTGCCAAGTCAGGGTGAGACAGCCTTTCTATCTCCCTGGTTCTGTATTGGTCAGTCAGATCCTGTAGGACTTAACCAAAGCTGGTTGCCCCTTTGCTGCTGTGAGACTTTGGGTGACTGTCCAGGTAGCCTGCTTTTTCTGTCTTTGCTGCACCTTTTGGAAGTTGCTCAGCTGCACTTCCTGCCTAACATAGAATTGTCATCTTCCTTCTCAAGTCTTTGAGGAGGATTTTTCTTGTCAAATATTAGACTCAGAATTATTGTTCTCTCTCCCTAGATAGAAATTTTAGGTCAAGACTTAAACTGTCCAACTTAAGATAACCTCATGGCAAGGACTAGATGGGCAGTTCTTGCCATTTGCTCTAGTTGCATACTGGCAACAGGTATCAGGTGTGTTTGTTCTTATTTTCTTCTCCCAGAGCATACTTGAATTTTGCCATCTTTGTATATAGTTTTGTATCAAGTCTGAATCTTTTCTTTAGATTAAAAGGGGAATTGTAGGGAGAGATCTCCAGGCACCTGTGGTGCTGACCAAGCCCATTTGGGCATGGCCAGAGGTGTGTACAGTGCATGTGGGTAAAGGACTGAGGAGAGAGGTACTCCTCCTCTCTCAGGGTTCTGGTCAGGTCTCAGAGAGCTGCTGAGAATGGGTGCTTGGAGCACTAACCTGGGCTATCGGTTTCTCATGCGATTTCCCTTCAATATAGTTAACCAACAACACCCATACCCTGTGTAAGTGTATCTAGCTCAGTGGCTTCTCCTGTGCACCTCAATCCACATCCCTGAGCACCACACACTGCACTCATCTCTCCAGCCCCTCAATGTGCCACATATCCTGGTTTCCATTCTGAGGTTGACACATCTTTAAAGTATCTAGAGCAAAATGTTGAACCCTGTCCCAAGCATTTAAGTCTGCTGCATGGCACAGGGACAAGGTGTGATCATCAAATGCAGCTTGACCGTCCACATCAGCATAAGGACCCTCACCAAGGATTTTATCTTGAGAAATCCTATAACATATAAACCCATCTTGCTGTTCTAGGGCTGTACCTCCTTTTCTCAACCAATTGTTCCATTCCAATTGAGAACCACATTCCAATGCTACTTTAATGAAAAATTCTCAGTGATGTGGAGTAATTTTGTTGTGAGTGGACCATGTATTCAACATCTGTCTCATATAAGGTGAATGCATACCATTGGAAACTACTGTTTCCTTAAATCTCCTTAAATCTGAAATTTCTAGAGGACACCATTTTTCTTCTGTATAGCTTTGGGGATGCCTGTCATATGTTCCACTCCTGAGCTGCTAAAATTATCATCAAAATCCATCAATAATATGTGTTGACACTGAAGTAGAAAACTCGCTTAGAGGATCACAGATACAGGAAATTGGAAGAACACATATGATTGTAATTAAATAGGTGTTTGGGTTTGAGTTATTGCTTATATCTTAAACCAAAGTACAGTCATATCCATATTAGTAAGATCCACTTTTATGATCATATCTGATTTTTTTCCTTTGGTTCTTGCTTTAAAGCCTTGGAAAATAAAAATGTAGAATGACTGAAACCATGGAAATGATTCAGTAATTACAAGAAAGATCATAATTGGTCTTTGGCCTCCAGATACTTTGTAAACATTGCCATCATTCTTTTACAAAATTCAATGACCAACAAGAAGGGAGATCTAGACAGGATTAAAACCAATGCTGTGCACTCTGTGATTCAATACCATTGTCAGAAAGGTTACACTTTACTTTTCAATGTCTTTAAAAAATTAAAACAGACTAAGGGTATGTTATAAGCAAATGCCATTTTATTTTCCTAACTCAACTTTTCTGAGAGTTTCATATATGAGTATGCCTTTTGAATTTCATTCTTTATTATACTCTTTTTGGATCAGGAGACAGTTAATTACTCAATCTCCATCAAAGCTACTGTTTAAACATCTCTGAATTTTAGGAGCAAAACATTGAAAACTTTTTGATCATATGCTATACTGTACTGGTGAGTTCCAATAAGGACAAAATAATAGAACACCAGCATCTCTTCTGTTAACTCTATCTTCTTACTTGATTGGCATTTGCATTGAACCTTCTCACTAACCTGGGAAAACATCACACTACTGATGTTTTTGTAAATTAATTTTGTGGCAAGGCTGATGTGTAATCCCAATCTCAAAATGGCTGGAATTAGAGCTATGCATCACCACATAAGACACACATTTATTCTTTATTAAAGTAATATTAATGCTGATGCTGTGGGGGCTGTCTCCCAAGTGCTGGGTTTATAGGTGTGTGCTACCACCACTCAGGGCCAGTAATGCGTCTCTGAGGGTAAACACTCCTGCCACTAAGACTGATAACCTGAGTTTAACACCTAAACCCACATGTTGGAAGCAGAAAACTGTCCACAGCAAGTTGTCCTGTGACCTTCAAACTTGTGCTATGTGTATTAAAAACCACAAATAAATAAAGAAATGAATATTTAAGATCACTTTTCATAGTAGACTCCTCAGTTTGACTTTGTATTTTTTTTCTTTCTTCCTTTCAACTGTTTGGCTCTTTGTTTGTTTGTATTTCAAGACAGGAATTCTGTGTAGCCTTGGCTGTCCTACCCTTCTTTATAGACCATTTGGTCTTGAACTCAGATCTGCTTGACTCTGTCTCCCAAGTGCTGGGTTTATAGGTGTGTGCTACCACCACTCAGCTTAGACTGTGTTTTTATTTATTAGACAAACACAAGAATATCTCACTCAGGAAAATACTTTTCTCAGTGAAGCTCCTTCTTCATTTAGCCCTTTTAGCTTTGCAGTATATTTTATTTCTAGTAAACAAATAAGAAAGACCTATGTGTAATTCACTTCTGTATTCTCAGAGAACAGCACAGTGTGTTGAACACAGGAGTGTTCAAATCATGTATGTAAAGGAGTTCTCATGACAGTGACTGTGGGATAACCTGTTAGATTATATATTATTAATTGCAGCTAGGTCCCTGCACACATGAGAAAAAACAACTGCTCTGCACCATGCCTTGTGCCTGGGGCTGGAAGGGCTCAAACATGCACCTCCAGTCACTCCAGGAGGTAGTTGGACCCACTATAGTAACTGAGTACAGGGTAATGAAATGGAAAGAGAAGAACAGAATGGTTCACCGACTGGAGAAAGCGGCATCTCTGAAGCAGTGTGGACAGAAAGGAATAGGCTGATGTGAACGGTCTGCTAGCCACCCTAGTACAAGGTGATACATGGCGTTAGGCTATTGCCAGTGTAAGGTCTTGATCTAAGGCTCTGAAGCAGCCCAGGAGGTTTGTGTGGATATTGTGGCTCCTGTCGAAATAAAGGGCCATGAAGATGGCTATTGTGTAGGCTGCTACCCTAGGGCTATGCTGCCACAAGGTCCATGGTGATCTGAGTGGCCAGCACTGTCACCTGAGGCTATGGTGTCATCTTGACAAGGGCTGCTGCCGATGACCATGTCTGACCCTGTGGCCCTACCACAGCCAGGGTCTGTGTTGATATCTGAAGCTCCTGATACTGTTGAAGGTCATTCTGATAATACCAAGGAACTGGGCTGGCACCTCTCTTGGGCCATTTCAGTGTCCTAAGGCACTGATGCTGTGGGGGCCGTGACAGCCTAAGTGACTTGTGCTGTCACCTGGTACCAGGGTGACATCAGAGCTCAGGTTTCTGCCTAGAACCATGTCCATTTCCTTGGTCCTACCACAACCATGGTCTGTATTAATATCTATGACCATGTTGCCACCAAAGGCCACAGCTGTAACCTGTGGCAATGTAGATGTCTGAGGGCCATGCCACAACCAGAATCATGCAGATTTGAGTGGCCTGCACTGTCACAGGTCTGCTGCCTAGGGCCATATCTGGATTCTTGACCCTGCAGAGGACAGAGTTTGGGGAGATGTCCATTGTTCCTGTTACCACTGAGAGCTCTGCAGATGCCCAGGGTCTGGTCAGCCATTGAAACCATGTTGATGTCTGAGAGCCAGGCTGCCTCCAGAGCCATTCTGATTTGCATAGCCTGTGCTGCCACTGGTGCCATGGTGACATAGAGACTTTAGTTGTCAGCAAGGGCCATGAAGGTCCTGCAGTAGCTGGGATCTGTGTTAATGCACATGACCTGTGTTAACAAAGGGGTCTTTAGGAACCATGCCTGTAGAACTCCAAGGGCTTTATTGAGCTGGCTCCTCCTTTCACTGGCCATGGGATAGCTGGCCCTGCCCCTCACTGGATACTGTAGCAGGAGAGTTGACCCCCACACTCCGGAAAGACGGCTCCCCCTTTCACCACAGGTTGCACTCACCTGGGCATCACACTAGAACTGACCCTGTATTTGGGGGTGCAGGTGAGCTAGCGCTGAGGGAATGAAAGTGGGACCTAACCGTTCCCCTACTTGCCTGCCTTGTGTTGGCATGGTTGAAAGAAAGATACCCTCTTTCTTTCGGGTAGTATCTGTCTTTGATCTTGAGGTATGTTTCTTGAAGAAAAATCCTTGAAAAAAAATATATAGAAAAATCCTCTCTTTTAAGCCAACCTGCCAGTCTGTTTTCTTTGATTGGGGGATGCAAAGCATTGACTTTCTGGTAGTAATTTGAATATTAATTAAAAGTTGTCTATTAGTTACTTTCTTTTAATAATGCTGTTTTTCCTCATTTCTTTCTTATCCATTTTCACACATGGTTTCATTCTTCCCAGTGGCCTCATGGGTATGTTTGTCTTCATCTTCAGGCTGAAAGGATCCTTTATATATCTTCTGGGGAACTTTGTTGGTGACCAAGAATTTCTTTAGCTAGTTTTCCTTTTATTTACATTCATCAGCAACATTTTCAGGATTAATGAATGCATTAATACCTAGCTATCTAAATTTCAGAACATCTCATTTTTTACATCAAGGATATGGAGAGAATGAGATTGTTTGATGGTCCAATGGATGCATTTTTAATTTCTGAGAGGAGGAACCCAATGCTGTTTTACATGACAACCATTGTATGGAGAAATGCTGTCCACGCCCACTTGAAGGCTGGCACAGGTGATGTAGCAAGGCTTTACATATCAGGGAAGCATGCATGCGACCTTCTTTTCCCTCTCATGCCTGGCTGAACAAGACTGGCTCTGTCACATGAAGACTTTCTTAATAAAGTATCTGTTGTCAATCTAGTTCTGACTCCATTGCATTCTACTTTAACTGGTGTCAGGAGTAGTTTTGATTCTGAACCCATGGGTGGGTCATGAGCTTTGGTGGGATTTATTTCCCTGCTCAGCACTCTCCACCACCCAGCCCGACCACAGTTTTTACCCCGTGGCTTCTGCAGCTTGGGACTGAGACAAGCTGGACCCATAGAAAAGCCCTCCAGCTTTAAGGCATAAAGAAAGGTTATGAAGCTCCCCAAGGGTCTTTATGCTAACCCACAAATTCAGGCGGGATATGATGAGCATATATTGTCCTTATGCAGAATGGCAGTCTTAAATGCCTGGGACAAGATTTGTGAACCAAGAGAAAGAGTAGAAACCTATACAAAGATAGAACAGGGAATGGCAGAACAATTTCAATATTTTTTACACAGGCTATCCAGGCCAGTGAAGTTACAGGTAGCAGATACAGAACTTAGAAAAATGATCATATACTCTCTAGCAAAATGCTAACCCGATATGCAAAAGAATACTTTTCCCTTTAAAGATCAGATCAGCACCAACGGAAGAAAGGGTTTTGCATACAGCTAATCTCAACTATAATGTACAAGATACAGGAGCTTTGGTAGGAAAGGTAATCTCAAAAGAATTAAAGAGACACCAAGAGGTTAAATGTTCTCATGGTAATGATGCAGTTGCTTGGGAAGGAGAAGCAACTTACAAAGATCAAAACAGTAACCAAGAGGCCAGATGCAGTCACTGAAATGGAACAAGAACTTGCGTAGGAAGAGCAATCCCCAAAGGGCCAAGAAGGCACCAGGAACCTAGATATTTCAAATGTGACAGAATAGGACATACTAAGGAATTGTAGGCAAGGAGATTTCAACAATGTCTCATATAGAAGGTCTCTGCCTTCTGGATTTATGCAGGAAATGTGGTAGATGCAGGCACTGGACCAATAAACACAGATCGACCAGACACATACAAGGAAAAAGTTTATAATTGGGAAACTCCTTGAGGGGATTCTCAGAGGCCCCCACATCAAGAAAGGTCTGGTCATTGCCACTCACTGTGGAGGACAATCTCTCACAGGATGAATAGATAGTACATTGCCTATTATAAAAAATGATATTTACTCTAGATGGTAGTTTGGCTAGTGATGAGGACTCAAACGTGATTAGAGGAGATGAGAAACACATATCTTGGCAAACCTCTATTAATGATAAGAGACCTCAGTTGAAAGTAAGAATTAACTAGGAAAACACTACAAAGACTCAATGAAACAAAGAGTTGGTTCTTCAAGAAAGGCAACAAGATAGACAAACCTTTATCCAAACTAACCAAAAAGCAGAGAGAAAGAGCATGCTAATTAACAAAATCAGAAATGAAAAGGGGGATGTAACAATGGACACTGAGGAAATACAGATAATTATCAGGTCATTCTTTGAAAACCTGTACTCCACAAAATTCGAAAATCTAAAGGAAATGGATGATTTTCTGGATAGATATCACTTACCAAAATTAAATCAAGAACAGATAAGAAATTTAATCAGAACTATAACCCTAATGAAATAGAAGCAATCATCAAAGGTCTACCAACCAAAAAAAGCCAAGGGCCAGATGACTTCAGTGCAGACTTCTACCAGAAATTAAAAGAAGAGCTAATAACAGTACTCCTCCAATTGTTCCACACAATAGCGACACAAGGGACATTGTGAAGCTCTTTCTATGAGGCTAAAATTACCTTGGTACCCAAGTCACAGAAAGACACAAGGAAAAAAAGAGAATTACAGACCAATATACTTCATGAATATCAATGCAAGAATATTTAACAAAATACTGGCAAAGCAAATCCAAAAACACATCAGAGAAATCATCTACCATGATCAAGTTGGCTTTATCCCAGGAATGCAGGAATGGTTCAACACATGAAAAGCCATCAATATAATCCACCATATAAACAAACTGAAAAAGAAAAAGCACATGATCATCTCACTAGATGCTGAAAAAGCCTTTGACAAAATCTAGCATCCCTTCATGATAAAGGTCTTGGAGAGATTAGGAATAACAGGAACATACCTAAACATGGTAAAAGCAATATACAGCAAACCAACAGCCAACATCAAATTAAATGGTTAGAAACTCAAAGCTATTCCTCTAAAATCAAGAACAAGACAAGGCTGCCCACTCTCTCCATATTTTTCAATGTTGTACTTGAAGTTCTAGCCTGAGAATAAGACAACAAAAGGAGGTCAAGGGGAAATTAATTGGAAAGAATGAACTCAAACTCTCACTATTTGCAGATGATATGAAAGCTTATATAAGTGACCTGAAAAACTCTACCAGAGAACACCTACAGCTGATAAACACCTTCAGCAAAGTGGTAGGATACAAGAGTAACTCAAAAAAAAATCAGTAGCCTTAGTACATATGCATGATAAATGTGCTGAGAAAGAAGGCAGAGAAACACCCCCCTTTACAATAGCAACTAACAGCATAAAATACTTTGGGGTAACACTAACCAAAAAAGTGAAAGACCTGTACCATAAGAATTTTGAGCCTCTAAGAAAGAAATTAAAGAAGACCCCCCAAAATGGAAAGATCTACCATGCTCTTGGATAGGCAAGATCAACATAGTAAAAATGGCAATCTTGCCAAAAGCAATAGACAGATTCAATGCAATCCCCCTCAAAATACTGGCACAATTCTTCACAGACCTTGAAAGAACAATATTCAATGTCATATGGAAAAACAAAAAACCCATGATAGCCAAAACAACTCTGTACAATAAACGAACTTCTCAAGGCATCACCATACCAGACTTCAAGCTCTATTATAGAGCCATAGTCCTGAAAACAGCTTGTATTGGCACAAAAATAGACAGATACACCAATAGAATCAAATTAAAAACCCTGATATTAACTCACACACCTACAAACACCTGATTTTTGACAAAGAAGCTAATGTTACACAATGGAAAAAGGATAGCATCTTCAACATGTGGTGTTGGCATAACTGGATTCAGACATGTACAAGATTGCAGATACATCGATATCTATCACCATGCACAAAACTTAGATCCCAATGGATCAAAGACCTCAACATAAATTCAGCCACACTGAACTTACTAGAAGAGAAGGTAGGTGGTATCCTCTAACAAATTGGTACAGGAGACTGCTTTCTGAAAATAACACCAGTAGCACAAACATTGAGATCGACAATTAATAAATGGGACCTCCTGAAACTGAGAAACTTCTGGAAAGCAAAGGACATAGTCAGCAAGACAAAATGCTAGTCCACAGAGTGGGAAAGATATTCACCAATCCCACATCTAACAGAGGGCTGATCACCAATAAATAAAATATACAATAAACTCAAGAAGCTAGCCACCAAAAGACCAAGAAATGCAATTAAAAAGTGGAGTGCAGAACTAAATAGAGAACTCTCAACAGAAGAATCTAAAATGGCTGAAAGACACTTGAGAAACTAATTAACATCCTTAGCCATCAGGGAAATGCAGCTCAAAACCACTCTGGGATACCATCTTACTCCGGTCAGAATGGCTAAAATCAATAACACCAATGACAATCTATGCTGGAGAGAATATGGAGAAGGAGGAACACTCCTCCATTGCTGGTGGGAGTGAAAACTTGTACAACAACTTTGGAAATCAACATGGTGGTGTCTCAGGAAAATGGGAATCAGTCTACCTCAAGATCCAGCAATTCCTCTCTTGGACATATACCTAAAGAAGGCACATTCATACAATAAGGACATATGTTCAACTATGTTCATAGCAGCATTATTTGTAATAGCCAGAACCTGGAAGCAACCTAGATGCCCCTCAACTGAAGAATGGATAGAGAAAATGTGGTACATTTACACAATGGAGTACTACTCAGTGGAAAAAAACAATGGAATATTGAAATGTTCAGGCAAATGGATGGAACTAGAAGAAACCATCTGAGTGAGGTAATCCAGTCACAAAAAGATAAACATGGTATATACTCACTCATATATGGATATTAGATATAGAGCAAAGGATTACCAGCCTACAATCCACACTGCCAGAGGAGCTAGGAAACAAAGAGGACCCCAAGAGAATAGTGCATAGTTCTTTGAAGAAGGGGAGGAGGACAAGAACCCCTGAACAAAGTGGGACCATGGGGCATGGGTGGAGAAGAAGGAGGTGGGAAGGATAAAAAGGGAGGGGGGAAGAGAACAAGAGTACTGAGACAGGGGAGGAATAGAGGAGGACAAGAAAGGAGATACCTTGTTAGAGGGAGACAATTCAGGTTTTTGGAGCGGTCTGGCACAGGGGAAATGTTAGGGGATCCACTTTGATGACCCCAACTAAGAAGCTAGGCAGTGGTGGAGAGGATGCCTTTGATGCCCTTCCCCTATAAGATGATTGGTGTTTACCTTGGTAACCATTCCTAGAGCCTTCATCCTGTAGCTGTTCGAAGCAGAAACAAGCACCCACAGCTAACCACTGAACCATACCTCTGGAATACAATTGTGCACAGGGAGGAGGGATGAGCAAAGAAGCCAAGACGGTGCTGCAGAAACCCGCAGAAACAGTTTACCTGACCTAGTGAGAGCATGGATCCCCTAGTCATAACGCTGCGGAAACAGCGTTGGACCAAACCAAGCCCTCTGAATGTGGGTGCCAGCTAGGAGGCCAAGACAGTCTATGGGACCTCTAACAGTGGAGCCAGTATTTAACCTTAGAGCACAAATGGACTTGGGGAGCCCATTCCCTATGGAGGGATACTATTGCAGCCCAGATACATCAAGGAGGGCTTAGGCCCTCCCCCAAGTGATATGCCAGAGTTTGAATGTCACTCGTAGAGGGCCCCACTATCCCTGGGGAGGAGTTTGGGGATGGGATGGGGGGTTGGTGGGAATATGGGTGGATGAGAGAGCAAGGCAATGGGGGAATGCATATGTAATTATAAGTAGTAATAAAGAATTTTTTTAAATGTTATATGATAAAAAAGAAAGTAAAAATCAATAATAAATTTATTACTGGTCTGATAGACACTGGGGCAGACATGACTATTATAACCCCAAACTCCTAGACTCAGAGATGGCCTCTTAGAGAGGTGAATGTACAGTTTTTAGGGATTGGAACTCTCTCTAGAGTATACCAGAATGTTACCTTGGTTGTCTGCATTGGACCAGAAGGTCAGAGTGAAAGGTTAAAACCATATGTAGCAGATATAGCTATAAATCTCTGGGGTCATGATCTGTTACAGCAATGGAATACCCAGATTAACATTCCTCCACTATCAGATACAAATCATATACAACCTCTAGATGATAGACAAAATATAGTAAGACACTATGGTAAACAGTTACCAACCCAACCATCCAGGCTGTACATAGATAAAGTACAAATGATAAACCTTCAGAGGAACCAAAAGTTCTACCTTTAAAGTGGCTTACAGATGAACCTGTCTGGGTAGGACAATGGCCTATGACTTCTGAGAAGCTACAGGCTTTAGAAAGGATAGTGCAGGAACAGCTAGAGAGTGGGCATATAGAAGGATGTACCAGCCCTTGGAATTCTCCTGTATTTATTATCAAAAAGAAGTCAGATAAGTGGAGATTGCTGACAGACCTGAGAGCCATAAATAAGGTAATTCAGCCAATAGGCTCTCTGCAGCCTAGAATGCCCTTGCCTTCTTGATATCTAAGGGATGAGAGATCATAGTCATTGATCTGAAAGATTGGTTTTTTTTTCACAATACCATTACAAGGAAATGATAGAGAAAAATTTGTGTTTACTGTACCAACTCTTAATAATTCACAGCCAGTTAAGATATTTCAGTGGAAGGTTTTGCCACAGGGAATGCTAAATAGTGCTACCTTGTGCCAGCACTTTGTGCATGAACCTCTAGAGATAATTCGTAATAAATTCCCACAATCCATTCTTTATCATTATATTGATGATCTTTTATTATCAGATTCTAATAAAGAAACATTAGAACGAATGTTTGAAACAGTGAAGAAAGTTCTACCTTGTTGGGGATTACAGAGTGCCCCAGAAAAGATACAAAGAGGAGATTCTATTAATTATTTCGGTTACAAGATAGACTTACAAAGAAACAGGCCTCAAAAAGTACAAATTAGAAGAGATTGTTATCAAACTTTTAATAGTTTTCAGAAACTGCTAGAAGAAATTTCTCAAGTACAGACACTAATTGATATGGAAGGACATGACTTAAACATTTAAATATGGCCCTTAAAGGGGACAAGGACTTAAACAGCCCATGAATATTATTGGCTGAGGACGAAAAAGAGTTACAATGGGTGGAAAGCAGAATACAGGATGCACATGTAGACTATGTGGACCCTAATGTAGACTGTATTCTGGTTATTTTACCATCCAGAGAACACCATTCAGGGATTCTGATGCAGAGGGTAGATACTATATTGGAATGGATATTTCTGCCACATAAGCAGAATAAAAAGTTAAAGACATATATAGAAAAGATTTCTGATTTGATTTTAACGGGTAAATTAAGACTTCGTCATCTGACTGGAAATGATCCAGCAGAAATTATAGTGCCTCTAACTAATGAGGAAATTTCCTCCTTATGGAAGGATAATGAATATTGGCAAATAGCTCTTACTGACTTTGGGGGAACAATTAGCAACAATTATCCCAAAACTGACAGAATTAAATTCATACAAAAGACCATCTGGATCCTTCCACATATTGTAAGACAAACTCCTATTTCTGGAGTTCTTACCTTCTACACTAATGCCAACAAATCAGGTAAGGCAGGATATAAATCAGGAGAGGTAAGTAAAGTAGTTCAAAGTCCATATACATCTGTACAGAAGGCAGAATTATATGCAATTCTTATGGTACTTATGGATTTTACAGAGCCTCTCAATATAGTTACTGATTCTCAATATGCAGAGAGAGAGTTGTTTTACATTTCGAGACTACAGAATTTGTTCCTGATAATACAGAATTAGCTTCACTGCTTATACAATTACAGAACACAATCAGGAACAGAATTAAACCTATATATAAAACACATATCAGATCCCATACAGGTCTGCCAGGCCCACTAACACAAGACAAAGATGAGATTGACCACTTATTAATAGGAAGTGTGCTAGAAGCCTCAGAATTACATAAGAAACAGTGTGTAAATAGCAAAGGTTTTAAAATGGACTTCTCCACCACTTGTCAACAAGCCAAGGAGATAGTGAGAAACTGGACTATCTGTTCCTTCTATAATCAAGCTCTACTGCCAGCAGGCTCTAATCCTAAGGTCATTCGGAGAAAAGAGGTTTGGCAGATGGATGTTTTTCACTTGCAGAATCTGGAAATTTAAAATATGTGCATGATGCCGGGCATTGGTGGCACACGCCTTTAATCCCAGCACTCGGGAGGATGGATCTCTGTGAGTTTGAGGCCAGCCTGGTCTCCAGAGCAAGTGCCACGATAGGCTCCAAAACTACACAGAGAAACCCTGTCTTGAAAAACCAAAAAAAAAAAAATGTGCATCATACTATACATTCATTTTCAGGGTTTCAATGAACTACCACTCTTAGCTCTGAAAGGCTGATTCTGTTATTGCACACCTGTTAGAGGTGATGGCCATTATGGGTATACATACACAAATAAAAACTGACAATGCTTCAATGTATGTCTCCACAAAATTGGAACAGTTTTTCAAATATTATAATATAAAGCATGCCACCGGTATACTACACAATCCTATGGGACAAGCAATGGTTGAGATATCTAATAGAACACTAAAGGAGATGCTCCTTAAACAGGATGGGATAACAAACCCCCCCAAATATAGGTTTCATAATGCATTATTAACACTAAACTTTTTTAATGCTAATGAGAAAGGACAAACAGCTGCAGAAAGAACACTGGACTTCAGAGAAAACTGCTTAACTGAATTACCCAGTATACTTCAAAGATATATTGACCTCTGTATGGAAACCAGGGCATATGTTACACTGGGGAAGGGGTTTTGTATTTGTTTCCACAGGAGAAGGAAAACTTTGGATACCATTAAAGTTGATCAAGATTCCAGTCGAAAAAGAAAAACCTCTCCATTTAGGAGAAAAGACATGTAATATACCAAGGTATGACTCATAAACTGTATAGAAACCTCCCAAAGGGAATGGAAGTGTTTTGTTTTTATCTTCACAGGAAAACTCACCTCCAAAAGTCAAAAGACACTGCATGGGTAGATACTTAAGGAGAGAAGTAGCTGTAACCGTCCAGACAAAAGGTATGTGCCATATGGTAAACTTTACAGCTGTCTCTCAAAGAACTCTATTTCTCTTTATTTCCTAGTCCCTATTCAATTAAACCAATGCTGGCTTTAGAGTTGGAGTTGGCTTTCCTCCTCTAAATCCAAGCATGTTGTTAAAAAGAAATTCAAAGTTTCTGTATTATATCAAGAAGCCAATTGACTGACATTTGTCTTGTCTTGGCTCTTTCTCTCAAGGATTACATTCCCACATAATTGTTATTTTCCCATTGTTGCCTTTCCCGGTATGCATACATATACAAGTAAAAATTCCTCTTCTAACATTTATGTTTGACTCCCTCACAGCCAATGAAGAAATGCCTGACAGCAATCCCTGGATGCTCTGCAAAGAAAATAGGCCACACCTCCTCAAGTACACTGGATCCAACTTACATCATTTCAACTGACACTCCAGCCAGAACTTCGAGTACTGACTTCACTCAACACAAGGACTTCAACCTGGACCTTCATCAAGCATCTTCCACCAGACACAGACTGGATATAACCCATTCAAGACTTTCACTACACTAATATTTTCTTTCTATAGGACCCACGAGGCTGTCACCATCCCAGTTCAGCAGAAAGTAGCTTGTAGAATACTACACCCCTTTCCCCACTGTTAACACCTAGTTAGGGCTAGTTTCCTATTGTTTAAGGTTGGGTTTGGAAGGAGGTGTTCAAGCTTAGACATTTCTTTCAGATAACTTTAAGGTTTAGTTGGAATAGAAATAGTTAAGATGTGACATTAGTAGATTATTATAACTTCTTGCAATTCACCTTTATGATTTTTAATTATAGATAATTTATACTGTTAAGTTTTAATCCTCTTTTAGATAAAAAGGGGAATTGTAGGAGGAAATGCTGACCACACCCTCTTGGGGGCTGGCACAGGTGATACTGTCCACACCCACTTGGGTATGATCAGAGTGATGTAGCAAGGCTTTAAATATCAGGGACACACACATGCAGCCCTCTTTTCCCTCTCCCGCCTACCTGAACAGGACTGGCTCCAGTGGGTGGGTACTTTCATAATAAACTCTCTGTGGTCAATCTAGTTCTGACTCCATTTTGTTCCACGTTAGCTTTCATTCTCACCATGGTGGGCAGTTTTCCTTTGGTCTATATCCTCCTCAATTTAGTTATCTCATGTTTTGTTTGGTAAATAGCAGGGGGCATTAAATACCAGATTAACCATCAACTTTTGTTTTGGCTTCTAGTCACATAAAGTATATCCATTTTTGTACCCAGTCTGTTTGCAACACATGGAATGAGAGATTACACTTATGGGTTCCAAAGATTTTAATAAGCCATAAGTGGAATCATTGATGCATCTGGGCTACAGGACAAGGCTTTGGGAGCCTTGTTTCTCCCGACATCTCCAAGAAGGGACAGAAGCTGGTTCATAAGCACAAATCCATAAACATACCTATTGCCAAGTTACATTTAGTCTTTTCACCAATCAGGATTTCTTCACCCTAAGGATTAGGGGCTTTCCTTAAGTGTTCCATCATTGTCAACTGGCACAGAATGGAAGCCTTTCAGTCCAACCAATAAGACTCATATGTTCCTTCTATTGTTAAGAACAGCCAAAATGTGTTAGAGAAATAAGGGGCATAACAGACTATTTCTGTTGTTTAAGGAGGAGGTTGGTGAGCCACAGGAAAGTTCCAAGCTCCACCAGGGCCTGGAAACTTGAACTGTGCTTCACCCTACAGGGAAAATGGAGTCTGAAGTCAAAATGGCAGTACTTTAGGACAAGGTGCTTTTGCCTGCTCCCTTCACAATAAATCTGACAAGTGAATGTTCAAACCTCTAATAATCTCAATTAGACCTGATATTTTTAGCCTGTTGAGATACAGTGAGACATGGCTTCCTAGTGGAATTTCACCTTCATAGCTAAAATAGATCTCAGTAAGATCCTATCCAATAGTAAGTTAATGATTGAAAAAAAGTAACAGACACAGATAATTTATTTTCTTGGGGTGGGTGTCATGGGAAAACATTCCTACCAATGTACCTTCAGGGTTACTTGATTTCAGATCTAACACTCATGGGTGATAAATTGACCCTTCAAGAAGAACTCAGCTCCTCCTGACCAGCATCAGAAGGCTGGTACCAACACCATCCCAAGAGGCTGTATATACATTGTCAATTATGGTAATATCCTACTCTGATTTCTGTTCGGATGGTGTCATTGTAGCAGGTGACAGTTTTTCCTTTATTCTTGTCTTCTCACAGAAAGAATTCACCCAAGACACAATTTGAACAAAAGTTTATTTAACAAAGCAAAGTAACTCAAAGTGAATGTACACTCCAAAACAAGATTGGAGCAGGCTGGCGTGAAAGTTGGAGGCAGCCCACTGGACTTTGAATGGAGGAATTTACAGAAGTTTTTTATGGTCCTAATTCAATAATGTCATTGTTAAGTTCCCCTCTTGGAAATTTCCTTTCTCCTACACTAAGCATATTGTTCTAGGGCCAAGATGTCCCTACAGTATTTCTTTCCCTTACTGTCAGCATACTTATTGGTGGCATGTATGATAATTTGGAAAGTTCCCTGGTACCATAGTTTCTGGTTTTTGTTGTTGTTTGTTTGTTTGTTTGCTTTCGAGACAGGGTTTCTCTGTGTAGCTTTGGAGCCTATCCTGGCACTCGCTCTGGAAACCAGGCTGGCCTTGAACTCAAAGAGATCTGCCTGCCTCTGCCTCCTGAGTGCTGGGATTAAAGGCGTGCGCCACCAACGCCTGGCAATACCATAGTTTCTTACATGGCAGGAGGAGCTCAACTGTAGCTTCAAGTGTGCCTATCCACAAAGGAACAGTGCAACAATCAAGAGATACAATCACAAATACACAGCCATTGTCCTCTTGAATCCCTCCCTGGTCAAGAGGTACCTAACTAGAAAAAGGTGGATGTGCATGCCCCTGCTTTCTTTCTGCTCATATATGATTAGCTGCATGCTCGTAACAGTTACAGGATGTTTCCAAAACTTCGCTGATGTTAACTATTGATTTATACTACTGCTTTACTTGGAAAGGTTTTCCTAGAGAATTTCTTTCTTAAGAATTTTCACAAATGAATTGTTCTTTGATGTTTGATATATTAGAAAGTTATTATCAACAGCAATATAAGTACTTATTTCTGATAAGGAAGAATATTGAAATTTTGAAATGGCTCAGTGTTCAGGAGCATTGCCTGATCTTGCAGATGATCCAGGTTTGACCCCAGCACAGGCATTGCAGCTTTCACCCATCTGAAACCCAAGTCCCAGGGGATCCAATGCCCCCTTCAGGCTTCTAAGTGTACTGCATGCACATGGTGCACAGACACACACTCAAGCAGAACATCTATATAAACAAATATTAATCTTTTTATTTAAAATTATTTTCTATTTAAATTTTACTTGGACCATAGCATATGCTTCAATTTAAGTAATTAAATTATGCAATGAATGTCTAGAGTATGTAGATGCCTATTTTAATAGAAATTTTAGTAAGCCTCCTGATATAGTAAATTCAATTTTATTCTTCTTTTGATTACCACTGAAAATTTGCCAGTTTTTTCAATAAAAGTTGATACACAAGAGATTTATCAGAATAAATACTTATTAATTTCCCAACTGAAGATTAAAAAGATGTTACTAACTTTTACTAAAATAACTAGATATTTAGTTGCATACTTACGTCACTTTGTGCATGAGTCATAAGCTATGGACTGGTGTTGGAGAAAGAAGTGATGAAAAATTAAAATGGGAAGGCCTGTGGAACAGTGGGAAGAGTTAAGCCTTGTCTTAGTCCATTTTTGTTGCCATGATAAAACGCTGGAGAAGAGAGACCCTTCTGTCTACAGCTCTGGAGACTGACAGTCCCAGAACTACATGCCACCAACTCTCCAGGATATGATTCTGGATTACAGCAGAGTGGGAAGTGTCACATGACAGAGCTCAGGTTACCTAGAGTCACTCTCATCATAGCACTAGCCAATTGTTAATTTTGGAGATGTCGATAAAAACAAACTTTTTTGATTGCCAACTCTGGGCCTCTGGAGTCAGAGCCAGCAACAAAGACTTTAATCAAGGTTCTACAGTCCAGATGTGAGACAGCTTGGAGTGGAGAGTAGAGACGAGGATTTGTAAACAGTGTTTTTACAGCTGTCTACAGATAACCTCAGGGACAGAGATCAACAAAGGCCACACCAGGCCTCCAGTGCCCCCTGCTGGCCTGGGCCTCCTCCTATAGAGCACCCCTCTTCGGATAGCACATCTGTGTCTGTGTACATTTACATTTACAGAATAAGACATTGGAAGTGAGCATCTGCAAGTCACAGAGGTCCATGTTTTGTGCCACTAACTGTGCTGGAAGGGCCGACAGCCTTGACAGTGCAATGCAGACATCTGCTGTGGAAGGTAAAGCAATACAAATGAGATTTGCAGTCAGGAGTCAGGACACAGGATTTCAGACATGTTTTACTTCTTTTGGCAGATCCAGCGGTTGTCTGCAAAACAGGTTTCAGAAAACACTTCTGTCTTTGAGATGACACCACAGCTGTCTTCTTTGGCCTTGCCAGTGACCTGTAATCTGAAGAGCAAAGAATAGCTGCTCCTAATCTTTAGGATTTTCTAACAATGATCACATCAGCCATTTTTGGATATTTAAGGATGCTGCAGATTACATAGTGTTTAAGCATCATAGTAAGCACACAATAACAAACATTATACACACATATAAACATTAAAGATACTGCCAATAGAAACCTCTAGAACTTTCAGTTGCAGTTTCATTGGAGAAGAATTAGTCCATCGGGCATCTTTATCATGATGCATGAAAAGGAGAAGGTGTGAGAATCTGTCATGAAAACTCCTAGATCAACCACTAGCCTGTCCTGTGATCATGTGGAATACTAACATGTCATGTGATCATGTGGAATACTAACATGTCATGTGATCATGTGGAATACTAACATGTCATGTGATCATGTGGAATACTAACATGTCATGTGATCATGTGGAATACTAACATGTCATGTGATCATGTGGAATACTAACATGTCATGTGATCATGTGGAATACTAACATGTCATGTGATCATGTGGAAAGTATCTTCATTGTGCTGAGCTTCAATTTCATTAATCAAATAGGTTATAACCAACTACTGCTTAGGGAAGGCATTGAGATATACATTAATGCACTACAAGAGTTACACATGGTAGTTGCTCCATAAACCCTAGAGCTAATCAAACTATTTCCCTCAGCTCGACTTCTGTAAATGTCCCTACATTTCTTTTCATCCCTTCGCTTCTTTCTTCAATCTTCAAGCCAATCTGCTCAAATCAATGACTTCTTTTCAAAAAGCCCTTGACGGATTCCCAGGACCTCCCTAGCCAGACATTCAGTGAGGAGTCTAACAGCCCGTTTAATTTCCAAAACATCCCTGCTTGCAAAATTTTACTTTCCCCTTGTTTTCCTTGCCTGAAAACAAGGGTTCAGGGGGTTGAGTTAGAGAAGAGATGGGGTGAGAAAGAGTCAGGGCTTATGTAGAAGTCAGAGAACAATTTGGGGCGGCAGGTGGGGGGAGGGTGGGGAGCCTCCCTTTCTACCTTGTTTCTGTCACTGTGCTGTGGATTCCAGACTCACTGGCCCAGGTGCTTCTGGGTGACTCTCCTGTCCCCACTTCCCATCTCTCTGCAGGAGTGCTGGGATACACATGTGGACTTCTGGGTGACTCTCCTGTCCCCTCCTCCTGTCTCTCTGCAGGAGTGCTGTGATACACATGTGGACTTCTAGGTGACTCTCCTGTCCCCTCCTCCTGTGTCTCTGCAGGAGTGCTGTGATACACATGTGGACTTCTGAATCTGACTTTTTATAAGGGCTCTGCAGAATGAACTCACACTGTGATGTTTACACAGCCACAGCTTTTACCAAGAGCCATTTTCTCAGTCCAGTTCAAACAAAAGCAGGTTTGACTGACTCTCTTTATGTTGTAACAGGATGGCCTCTAAATGGACCTGGTCACTGATCTCTAGCCACAGCATCCCTGTATCCAAAAGTGAAATCACAGCAGCTGAGCTAAATCCTCTGCCCAACATGGATTTCTTCACTTGTCATCATATTTTTACTGTGAATCAAAATTGTGTAAGCATTTTACATTATAGTACAATTATACACACGCAAACACACACACACACACACACACACAGGAAAAATCAAACCTTACTATGTGTGAAATTTTCAGTAATAGGTATGTGAATTGAATATTTAAATTAGCTCATTTAATACTCACAGATCAGGGTTTAAAATAGAGCCATTGATCCACTTCCACATCTTCTTTGCTGGTACATAATTTAGTCCAATAAAAAATTGATACTCTTTGCTCTTTAATAAATCCTGAATGAATTTCTATAATCAAAACATAGTGGGAGACTTAATCTTCGATCCTTTTATTCATGACTTACTTTCTTCTATTAAACTTGTAAAACACTGTTACTGCTGTCTGAACTCCTTCCTAGCTCCCCACCATCATAACTATGTCTTCTTTGTGAAATTATTCTCTATATGTTTCTACTTTTAATTGATTCATTGCATTATTTTCAGTTAGCAACTCATAAATCCAATCAACTTCTTAGATAATGAGCTGTTTAAAATCCACATCTCTACTTCTTCAGCAGACACATCAACACAGCATCAAGCAATTGTTATGTTCTAAGTGAGCAATTTTATTTAACCATTTACCAATTCTTCTTCATCTTCAATGAACAGCAAAGTGGCTTCTTTCACAGAGCAGTCAGTTAGACCTTCAGACCAAGGTCCAGAAGATTGAGAAATAAATAAGCATTTATCGCGGTATGAATGCCAATCTCTTGGACACATTAGCATGGTTGATCCCCCTAGAGTAAGAAAGAAGACTTGTTTATTTCTGCCCTGTTCCTGCTGCAACACAATCAACTCCACACAGTAGCTGCTTCATTAGAGCATGCTGGAACAATGTTAATGATGGCATGTGTCAAGGAATCCTAATTAATGACAAAGGATTCATTTTATATTTTGTTTTTATTAATTAGCTTCAGACAAAGTAAAATATTCAACATGTTCATTAAAATAACCAAACATTCAACTTCTTAACTTATTATTTGCCTATGAAGGATCACTTGCACCAGCAGCCTGAGGCAACATGGCCAGGTGCCTAAATCATAGACTTCAAGGTTACACAGCTTCAGTGAAGTTTCCAGCACCAACAATCATAAACTGTATGACTCTCCATGACTTCTTAACAGTTTATGCCTGTTTTCTCAGTCAAAACCATGGTTACCTGGTGTCTTCATGGAGGGATATTTGAACATTGACTGAGGTAACTCACAGTACACATCAAAAATCACCTCTTATTTTCAGGAAATTCAAGCCACACAATTACCTGTTGGTTCAGTTCTGTTCTCTTGAGTAGACACACAGTATTTTGCTATTGGTGGGTTTTGCACTAAGAATCGCACTAGTAAAAAAGAAAACACACAGAGAATCAAATGATGACACAAATGATGAAATGTGTATCTCTGTTGCAGGATATTTGATCATACTGTGAACCCCACGATTGCATTATTTAGATAAAATGAACCCTAGATCAAGAGATGGAGCAAGTAACCAGTTGACTGGAAATAACCATAGAGTGAGGGAAAGTCAAGAGTTTGGAGAGAGAGGGGCGCAGGAAGTAGAAGGGGGAGACTTTTGGTCAGAGGAAATTTTGTTAAAGATGGTGTAGAAGAAACTATTTCTAGTACAACAGCTGCAGCGGGCTTTTTCTTTGGTCTGAGAGCACACAAATAATGACATAGAGACTTCTTATTAATTATGAAAGCTCAGCCTTATCTTAGGCTTGTTCCTAACTAGTTCTTATAACTTAAATTAACCCGTACCTTTTAATCTATGTTCTTTTACATGGCTCAGTTACCTTTGTTATTCTTTTACGCTGCAGCTGCGGGTGTAAAGAAAGGAAAGCTACAGATGAACAACCCACGTGGAGTTTATTGACAGGAAGAGGGGCAGGATGGGGTTGGATTGTCAGGAGACAGAGAGAGAGAAGGTGGAGGGGGGGACACTGGAACTTTTAAAGGGAAGACTGCGCATGTGCACTGAGGTTTCACACAAGCGCAGAGTCCTCACGCAGGCCGTTATGTGTGGCAGGTGACGTGGTGATGACATAGCATGTTTTCCCTGCGTGCCCCACCTATCGTTAGGGGGTGGGGTCATCCAGACACCCTGTTATATTTTTCATCCTTACATGACGTGTGTGTGTGTGTGTGTGTGTGTGTGTGTGTGTGTGTGTGTGTGTGTGTGTGTGTTACTCCTTTTATAAAGATATTTTTAAACTAAGTTTTTATGACTGTCTATACCCATTTTATTTTCTTCCTTCAGCAGCCATGCATGTGTTTAAACATAATGTACCTTTATATAGGTTTTCTGTCTCTTCACCTGACTTTACTAAGCACCTGCAGCATTTTCTGACTGTGTGGGACAAATCTTAAACGGCTATGGTTAGCTGCCACACTGCTCAGCTTAGTGCATGGTGCTAGGACATGGTGCTGGCAGCTGACTCCAGCCTGCAGGCATCAGCCAATGGCCATGTCTTTGTATGGTGCCAAGCCTACCCAAGAGACCATGGTCACCAGGAAGCCACATTTGACTCCATGTTCTGAATATTTTTTAAGCTTTCTCAGGCCTTATGTGGACATACATGGCTGGGTGTTGAGTACCATGTGTAGCAGGCTATCTCATGAGGCTTCTAGCTCACAAATAATGACATAGAGACTTATTTTAAATTATGAAACCTCAGCCTTAGCTTAGGCTTGTTCCTAGCTAGTATTTATAATTTAAATTAACCCATATTTTTAAATCATTATTTGATGTGGCTCGGTTACCTCTACTCAGTATTGCACACCCTGCTTCTGTATCTGGCTGGTGACTCTGTCTGCCTTCTTCCCCCTGGGACCTCTCTGTTCCCAGAAGTCCCAACTAGTCTCTTCCAGCCTAGCTATTTGCCATTCAGCTCTTTATTAAACCAATAACAATGGCACATTTTCTTACAATGTAAAGGAATACTCCAAAACAAAAGAAAGAGAAAGAGTGGTGAGACAGCTGCTTTCTCTGCCTCTCTGAGCTAGCAGGTTTCACCCCAGCATCTGGCTCCCGGGTCCTTATAGGTTAAATAAAAAAGTAGAAACTTAGTCAAAAGTAACATTTGCCTCTCTACGAGGAGGTGGCTGGGGCAGTAGCAGAGGTGGGCAGTGGGACATGAAGGCTCCCCCAGGCCTCAACAACAACGAGTGACTGACTGTGGAGGAGTAGTCAGCAGCTGAGGCACTGGGGAATTCAGGGGCAGCCACTGTGCTGTAGATAAAACAATATTTCTCACTTCAGGAAATCAAGTTATTTCAAACAAAAACCCGACTCGGGATAAAAATAACAGCAAACTGGATTAAGGGGAAAATTTGGAAACAGGATATACGAGCAAGAAAAGCACAGAACATATGGATTCAAACAGCTCTGTGGTTGCATATGATCTGATTGACAAGTCGATCTGTGGGTGTTGCTGAAACCCTCAGTTTGCTCACAGTCACACCTGAGCTTACTCATATTTAATCACACCCATCCCAAAAAGGTTTAGAAGACATGTAATAAGATAAATATAGGAGTCTTCTAGTTTTCCCATTTTTTGTCATATTTTTTGTCAAATTTGTGACATTTTTCTACAGTTTTAGACATAAATATGACATACCTTAAAATGTTTATCAAAAAAGTTTAGAAGTATGGAAGAATTATGAAGTCTTCATAGTGGACAAGGGATGTTGTCCTGTAACATTCTCATTGGCCTTCCCCTAGGCTCAAGGTATCCAAATACTCTGAAGAGGAGTAATGTGTTTGTGGGAAATTATGAAGCAAAAACAATTGTCTCACTTACCTAAGACACTGAGGCCAATAAGGCTCAAGAAAAGAAGGATCAGCCCAGCACAGCGGAGTTTCAGAGCCAACTGATGCCAGTGTGGGCACCGACAGGCACCTAAAAAGTACAAAGAATACACTTGTTAAATCCACTTGAGTACATCTGAGATAAAAGTCAGAAGTGGTTTTGTTACCACATAAGATCTCCCTTAACTACAAGACCTCTTTCCAACACTCCTAGTGGACTGACTGAAACTGAAGATAATGCTCCATACACTGTGCACTCTTTTACAAACAGGCACTCCCGCGTGCACACGCGCGCGCACACACACACACACACACACACACACACACACACACACACGCACACACGCACACACGCGCGCGCGCACACACACATACACACACACAGTTTTCCATCTTAACTAAGTCCATACTACATCTGGTGACTATAGCTTTCACAATTTTATGTGTGATTGTATAAACAATTTTTTTTTTATCTAAATGGAGTACTTTGTACTATCACCTTTTGGAGAAATACATCATGGCTTCTCTTTGAAATGACTGGACTGTTGCTATCTCTGCTTTTGAAATGTGGGGCCGTCACTGAGTGAGTGAGTATTACAAGTACTGATGACTAGAGATTCACTCTTGATCTACTGTGGAACCTCATCATTGCTGCTCAGAGCAGTGTCCAGCTTAAAATATTGAGTTACTTAATCCTATAATTTTCTAATTGGTACTTTAAGACAACCTTTGAATACAAGCAACAGAAGATACAGACACTGAAATGGCAGACAAGGAGTACTGTGCTTTAACAAGACATACATTATGTCTATAACACATAAAGGGCACTGTGCTGTAACATGACATACAGTATGTTTATGGTAAATAAGGGACACTGTGGTGTAGCATTGGGGGAGTCTCTGTGGCCAACATGGCTAGCAGTGTAACTGTACACTGGAGGCAAGAAGACACTTCAATTCAACGTGACAAATTAGCCAGTGTTGTTGATTCAAACTTCTGGAATCTGACCCCAACTAGTTTATTTTAGGCATATTTAAGCACAGCACAATTTGGTGGAAAATTTTCTGGTGATAATTAACTAAGATTGGGTTGCCTGTAGCTTAAGCTACTCAAAAACTTCCTGTGGTTGAAATGACTTTGAACTCCTGGTGCTCCTATCTCCACTTCTCAAGTACTGGAATTATAGCTGTGCCCACCATACATGACTAGGATTTCTTAACTTCTACAGATACAGGTTTATTCCTGTTTTTCTTAGCTTCTCACTGCTTCTAAATATTTCCTGTTATTACTTATAGCATGCTTTGAGTTACATGTTAATGTTGTGAGATATTTTAATCACACTCTGACACTCTCCGAGTCTTGCCAATAAAGCTTAACCTTGAATCAGGGGGTGGAGCCAGTGACTAGGTGACCAAAATTGGCTACAGAGAAGTCAGCAATTTGCAAAGAGTGAATGCACAGAAAAGAAAGGGCAGGGACTTAAGTTTGGCCATTCCTTTTGGTCCTGGGATGAGGGGAGAGATGTGTCTCTTGCAGTATCTCTGGCCACAAAGCATGGTCAGATAGTAGCTAATCAACCTCTCTGAGATAGCAGGGTTTGCCCTAGCCTTTGATTCCTGAGTCTTACTGATAAATAGACTGATAGAGACTTAATTTAAACCTACATATAGTGGCCAGAGCAGAGCCAGGGCCAAAGCTGGAAGGTCCACTAGGCCATGACAGTGAGGCACTGACTGAGGGACCATGGGACTTTAGATGATAGTTAAAATACCAGCAGAGTCATGTAGAGCCACTAAGATAACAGAAAAACATCATGTTAAAATTATAAACCAGAAGTGCTTGTGTGTGTGTGTGTGTGTGTGTGTGTGTGTGTGTGTGTGTTTCTTTTATTCTTGTTATGTGGTCTCAAATATTCTGTGCCTATTTCTAATTTTTCTACATTTTTACATTATATTTGGTGGCTGAATTGAATGATTCCAACAGCAGACAAACAGCAGCAGTCTCAGGTCTGTAGACCAGTGTTAAGACGCTGACAAACAATCATTTAGTAAGTCAACTAATTTTAAAATGTTCTTGAGGGAAAAAAATGAAGAGAGACACAAAGAGTAGAAATGTTCCCAGAGATAGAAGACAGCTCTCCTTAGTCATAAGGACCACCCATATCTCTAGGCACAATTCACTGCTGGGTAAAAATTTTCACAAATAAAAAAGTTACATCCATTAAATGCATACAGACTTTGTGAATCATTATTCTTTAAATAAATACTTATAAAAGCTATTTGTATGGCATTGAGATCATTTTTTAAATTTATTTATTTAATTTAGGAACAATCTAATTTCACATATCAATCCCAGTTCCTTCTCCCTCCCATTCTTCCATGCCACCCACTGACCCCCATCCACTCCCCAGGGAGGGTGAGGCCTCCCATGGGGGATCATCAAATCTGTCACATCATTTGGGGGAGATCATCTTAAACACTGTAGTTAGTCTGGAGATTATCTGACGCACACAGTGAAACACACACAAATCCTGTGTAGACACCACATTTTATAGAAGAGATTTGGTCTATTGTGTGCAGATTTTTATGAGCAACCTTCTGTGGACAGTGAGCAATGCTGTGTGGTCAGAGATGACAGTAGACTGTCATGGAAGGAAACACACAGGCATTGGACTTGAGGAATGAGACCCTGAACTGTCATTCCTGCAGTGTAGATCATGTCGTGTTACTGGACAAGGAGAAGAGCTACTCCAAATATGAGGAGACAACTGCATTTAAAATAGCTGAGAACTTGTCTTGAATACTAGCATGACACAGAGTGACTAAGCCCATTAAATAAACCTACTGAGACATGTTTGCTGTTGTGTATATGTGCGTTAATTCATATTTCTATCTTTTCTCACTCTTTCCACCCTTGAAAATCCAACTTCTCTAACATAGAGGAAGCCACACAAAGACACAATTTTGATGATTTTTATAGAAGTCTAGTATTCAGAACACTGCCATTTCAAATTATCATAATATCACATAAAATAATGCAATACAATATAATATTGGGTGTAAACAGATTTTTCTTTCAGCCACCAGCTCACAAAAAGTGACATGGAGACTTACTTTTCTTATGAAAGCTTGGTCTATAGTTTAGGCTTCTTCCTAGCTAGCTCTTATAATTTAAATTAAACCATTTATATTAATCTACATTTTGCTTCATGGCTCTTTACCTCTCCTTCATCTTGCACCTCTTTTTTCCTCTCTTTCAGGCTGGTAACTCTGCCCTTCTTCTTTTCCAAGTCCACTCTATCCCCGGAAGTCCCACTTAACATCTTCCTGACTAGCTAAGTCCATTCCTGTCTTTATTAAACTAATCAGAAAGCACCTTAAGCAGAGACTATCTTTACAATGTTCATAAATATTCCACAACAATTGGGACAATGTGTTTGATCTTTATAAACCATAAATGGCACCTGTGAAATGTCTGGACAAAATCTATTTTATAAACTTTGAGTATTTATGAAAACAATTATTATAATTTCCAAAGCAGTATATAAAACACTGTTTAATACACAGCACTTTTCTTTTTTCCTTCTTTACTTTCTTTCCTTCTTTCTTCTTATTTTTCATTATTTCTTTCCTTCCTTCCTTCTCTCTTGCTTTCTTTATTTCCTTTTCCCTGAAAATGTTTTTGTTTTGTGTTGTTGTTTTTGTTTTGGTTTGGTTTTGTTTAACTAAATACAAGTTATTTTAATGACTTTAGAGATCACTGTTTCTTATCCCTACGATGTAAGAAACTGCACAGGTATCCTGTCCTGGAAGATGGGCTCATTGGGACTGTTCAGTATGAGCTTATATTGAAGAGAACAGCCACCAATCACTGAAGAGGCCACATGAACATTAGTTTTATAGAAGTATCTTCTTCAGGAATTATTTGGTATCCACAGAATGCTAAGGTATCCTCACTACTGAAATCCTATCAATGGCTTTCCCCTCAAGCTGATCTGGACCAATGGAATGTCTTCCAAAGGACTTTCCATCTGTCATCATTCATCCTGACTCGATCTCCACACTGCACCAGGCATGCAGGTTCCCGTACAACATCAGGCATTTACTGGTCCAGCATCCTAGAGGACTCACCTTTCAGATACTCAGCCTCAGTCCCTAACAACATCCAGAACTTGACTCTAGCATCATCTCACATGAAGGCCTGCCATGGTCACTCTGCTTGATGTAATGCCATCTCTAAACAAAAATCTTAATTTCCATTTAAATGTTTTTTTTTTCTTTCTGGCATTTAATATCACACAGTCTCCGAGACAAGTGTTCATATGTCACTGACTGCACACTGACAGTTATATAAACTCTACAAGGGAAAGGATAGTCCCATTTGTTTATAGCTGCAAGCTCATCATCTAGAGTAGTGCTTTAGAAATCAGTATGGAAGTTTCTCAGAAAATTGGGAATCAATCTACCTCAAGACCCAGATATATCACTCTTGGGCATTTAGCCAAAGTATGCTCAAGTGTACCAGGGGGACACTTGTTCAACAATGCCCATAGCAGCTTTATTCATAATAACCAGAAACTGGAAACAACCTAGATGCCCCTTAACAGAAGAATGGATAAAGAAAATATGGTACATTTACACAATGGATTACTACTCAGATGTAATAAATGATGGCCTCATGAAGTTTGCAGGCAAATGGATAGAACTATAAAAAACATCCTGAGTGAGGTAACCCAGACTCAGAAAGACAAAGACAGTATGTATTCACTCTTAAGTGGATGTTAGCTGTAAAGCAAGGGATAACCAGACTACAACCCACAGAGAAGGGGGATCCTAAGAGGGACACATGGATCAACCTGGGAAAGGTAATTAGATGAGATCTACTGAGTAAATTTGGGGTGTGGGTGTTAAGGGGAGGGTGGATGAGAGCAGGAGTGAATGGGATGGTTGGGGGATGCAATGGAAGAGCAATAAAAGAGATATCTTAATAGAGAGCCACTATGGCATTGGGGAGAAACCTAGTGCTAGGGTAACTCCAAAAAATCCACAAGGCCAAAACAAAAAAAAAAAGCCAGGCATTGGTGGTGCACGCCTTCAATCCCAGCACTCAGGAGCAGAGGCAGATGGATTTCTGTGAGTTCAAAGACAGTCTGGTCTACAGAGTGAGTTCCTGGACAGGCTCCAAAGCAATACAGAGAAACCCTGTCTTGAAAACAAACAAACAAACAAACAAACAAACAAAAAACAGAATCCACAAGGATGACCCCAGCTAAGACTCCTAGCAATAGTGGAGAGGATGCCCAAACTGACATGACCCTGCAATCAGATTGCTGAATACCCCACCTATCATCATAGAACCCTCATCCAATAATTGATGGAACCAAATGTGGAGATTCACAACCAAGCACCAGGCAGAGCTCCAGGAACCCAACTGAAGAGAGGGTGGAGGAAATATATGAGCAGGGAGGTCAAGATCATGATGGAGAAATCTACAGAGACAGATCTGTAGAACTGTGGAAGAACTGAAACTGAATGGGACACGCTCTGTTCATGTTTCAACCAAGCTCTCAGAAACTCATGAACTCTAGACCTATAACAATAGACAATCCAGGGGACTGAACTAGGCCCTCCATATGGGAGAGACAGTTGTGAAGCTTGAACTATCACAGGGGCCCCTGGAAATAAGACCACAATACAAACCTGGTACATGAGCTAACTTGTTAAAGCCCATTCTTAGGGTAAGATGACACGCTTGGTGGTAGTAGGACCACAATATAATCTGGTACATGAACTAACTTGTTGGAGCCCATTCCCTATGGTTGGATGCCATGCTCAGTCCTAATGCATGGGAGAGGAGCCTGGTCCTGCCACAACCAATTGTATCACACTTTGTTAACTCCTCATGGGAGCCCTTACCCATGAGGAGGAGTAGACTGGGGATGGACTTGGGAAGGGAAAGAAGAGTGGAAAGAGGGGAGTGAGGGAGAACTGTAGTTGGAATGTAAAATGAAATTTAAAGGAGTTAGTAAATTATTTTTAAAAACTGAAATATAATGGGGGATCCTAACTGTAGAAATTAGTCAAATGCCAAAATGAGAAATAAAGTCACTTACCTGAGGGAAGAGATGAGGGTGATTCAGGTTTATACTCTGGGGTCCTAAATGTCTTTACATTGCCATAGACTCTTGAAGAGTCCATTGTAGATACAAGATGTGAACTATGAACAGTGACAGGCTCTGTGGGGCGAAAGGAAAGCTGCTATGAACATTGTTCTCCATGACCACACCCACCCACACTTGGAGTTAAGGTTTTACCACAGGTACTGAACATGGTATCCACCATGACCACACAGTTTCCACATTCTTATCTTTCAAACAGAAGATGTAACATGTGATCTACTCTGAGCTTTTTGTTCTTCTTCCTTTAACCATCTGTTTTGAGTTACTTTTTCACAGCACAGGTAAACAAAGCAATCAATACTGAATTAAAATCTGAGGACTCCTCCCCACCACACTCAAAGGAAATATTCTGTGCTGTGTTGTGAAAATAGAAATATGCGAAAGTCCCTGGTGCTATTTAACATGAACTGAAGCTATAAAAATCCTCCTAAAACACTCATGCTCTGAAGGAAGCTGTAAAATGTAGAAATGAAAATATGAATGTGGATTTTGAAAAACTAATAATTAGCAAAAGAAAAATATGACTGACACAATAGGAACAGTAGTAAGGAGGGAGCCACCATGTCTTTCAGCATTGTCTGGAAAGTCCATGCAGGTATAGCAATGTTCACCTGAGTTAAGGACTTCTCTCAGAGCTACAGAGAGTGGAGGACTTAGGTTTGTGGGATGTGCTAACTCCTTAGCCCAACTACTACAATTTCCAAGTCAGAAATTCTCATGACACAGGTGGAAAAGAAGAAGAAAATCAGATGGACGATCTCAGAATCAGGGAAATGGAAAAACTGTCTTACCCTGACTTGGTAGATTCAGAGTTTTAGCACTGATAAATGCAATTTTGATAAACTGAGAGAGCAATGACTACAGTTTTCAGGAGTTCTTAAATTTCTGTGGATTTTACTGGTTCTGGCTTTTAAGACTACATAGAGGTTTTTTTCAGCATTACTGTACTACATCCAGCCACATATGACGAAACTCTGCTGAAAGCCAACTCCTTCCTGTCTGAAACAGGTTAACATTAAAGAGGGTATGAACCCACAAGTGTGTGCAACTCCCTTCTCCTCCACTTGCTCAACCTCTTTGGTTCAGTGAATTTAGACTTAAAGATGTGTTTCATCAGGCTAAAACCAGGCCCTCTGAAAAATGGTCATGCCTTTTAACCCAAAGCCAAAGCCTTTTGCTATGGCACCAAGGTAAAAGTCTATCTACTCCAACTGTTTTATGGGTACCTGCATGAGAGATTTAGTCGAAGGCGTGGTTACAAAATGTTTGGAAAATTAAGAAAGAAAGTATGTATTTTACTTATATCATGATAAAGAAGTCTTCCCCTTTTTGGTTGGGTTATATATGAATGTTGAAAGAATAAACTTGGTGCATTCAGTATTCACTGGATTGCTCTCCTGACTCTAATCTGTGTCTCTGTCCTTTCTTTAGTATCTTTATCTGCCATTTCTCAATCGACACTCCCATCTCAGATACGAACCGAGTAAGTGGGTTGGATCCAAATGAAGACCCACAGTGAAGGGCACAATGTGGGGCACAAACAAAGAAGGGTTACTACAATTTCTTAATAAACTAGCTTGGAATAAGACACAGCTTCTGCAAGACATCCCAGGTTCACTAGTTCGATCCTCTTTATCTCTGATCTCCCAAACCTTTCTGCTCAGGACCCTGTCACTGAAAAACAGATTCTGTTAGTCAGGGTCTCCATAGACAGCCTCCTTCTTTTCAATGAAGCAAAACAATGGGCAGGAAAGAAATTTTATGGTTTGTTTTAGATACCTAAGAACTGTTTCTGTCTTGCCATACTTGAATTGCCAATGGACATGTCACCAGTTGAGAGCCCGTGGATAATAGAGGAAATCAGTGTGTGGGACACACAGTTCATGAGTAGGCAGTTCAAAGAGAGGGAAGCAAGAACATAGTGTGGAGAAATACAATAACCTCAAATTGATAAAAAAATAATTAGCTCAGATGAAGAGTCCAAAACTAACAGAGTTGGGACTGGTTTTTTTCAGATGCCCCAAACACAGAAAAAAAAAATAAGTAGCAAAATATGGTCCAACAAAAGAAAGGAAAAGAGTACTTCTTAAACTAAAGCATCACAGATGTATAAACTACTTATGATGTAATTTTATTTCTGCTTTTGCATGTGCACATGGTATGTATGTATGTATGTATATATGTATGTATGTATGTTCACATGTGTACAGGTGCACATCTGTAGTACATGTATGTACATGTGGAGGCAAAGAAGTTTGATATCAGGTGTCTTTGATCATGCTCTACTTAACATACTGAGTCAGCATCTCTCAACAAGTGCAGAAACCCACTTATGCAATTATTCTGGTTAGTGAGCTTGTTCCAGTGGTCTCCAATCTCCACCTTACAAGCACTGGGGTTATAGGTAGGCTGCCATACCTCCCAGTTATTTGCATAGGTACTGGGTTCTGAAGTCTGATCTTACTGCCTATATGGAAGCTATTAACCTACTGACCCATCTCTCCAGTTCCTAGACACACTGTCTTTAAAAGTTGTCACAGAGATGTTTATTGACGCCACAAAGAAACAACTCTAGGAAAGCAATTCATGGATTAATTATACCAATGAAGATGTATAAACTGTAAATAGAATCACACAAATTCTGGAATAAAAATAAAATAACTGAAAAATATGTTTGTTTAAGCAAGGATGGGGCTAGAGGGCTGGAGGAGAGGAGAAGGGGTATAGAATGGATTAAATAAAACTAAGAATGTATGAGAAACCCTATTGAAACCCAATAATTTGTAAGTGTGATAGTTTGAACATAATTGGCCCCCATAATCTCATAATTTCAGAGGGAGTGGCACTATTAGGAGATTCGTCTTTGTTGGAGTGTGTATGTCCTTGATGGAGGAAGTGTGCCATTGTGGGGCCAGGCTTTGAGGTTTAAATCTTGTCAGTTGACTTCCTTTTACCTGCAAAATGTAGCACTCTTGGCTCCAGCACCGTGTCTGCCTGCATGCTGCCATGCTCCTCTTTATTAGTATAATACACTGAACCTGTGAAACTATAATCAAGCCACCCTCAATTAAATGTCTTCTTTAAGAGTTGCCATGGTCATGGTGTCTCTTAACAGCACTAGTAAACTCTAACTAAAACAGTAGTCAATTTAAACTTGATATTTTTTAAAGGAATTTGAACTGAGTAACCCTGCTATTAAACATGGGCTATTAAAAAACATCTCAGTGCCAGGCATGGATTATCTACAAGTTCTTGGTCAGGGAGACCCCAGAGGTCCCCAAAACAACACAAGACATTGTCATTTTTCTTTTCTTTTCTTTTTTTTTTTTTTTTTTTTTTTTGGTTTTTCGAGACAGGGTTTCTCTGTGTAGCTTTGGAGCCTATCCTGGCACTCTCTCTGGAGACCAGGCTGGCCTCAAACTCACAGAGATCCACCTGCCTCTGCCTCCTGAGTGCTGGGATTAAAGGTGTGCGCCACCAACGCCCGGCTGTCATTTTTCTTAATTGTCCAAAATTACTATGAGGTAAGACCCTATTGCTAAAGATACCACATGGTTACGACATAAACAAAATAATTTGTTGTGATAATGTCTTGATTATATTCTAACAAATAAAGCTTGCCTGAAGGTCATAGAGTAGAGCTAGCCACTAATTAAACATAGGGGTCTGGAGATCTGTACAGATAGGAAGTGATACGCGTGGGCAGAGAGGAGGAGACAGGAGGAGACAGGAATTTGGCCTTTTCAGCTGAGGAAATAGCAAGGTAAGAGTTGGCTGTGGCTTCCTTTTTTCTCTCTTCAATCTTTCAGCACTTGCCCCATATCTAGCTGCAGATTTTTATTATTAAAACCAATGAGAATGATGTAATCTGTAATCTGTAAGTGACCAGAAAACTTCCAAGTTTGGGTAAGCTTTCATAATCCTAGATAGCACTATGCAAGCTGCTGAGGGAGAAGTCATCAAAGGTCTTGCCCTATAACACCAACTACCCATGCAAAATCACTGCTGGTGCAATGCTGGTATGAAAGTTATATGGGAAAACAACTGGTTTCAGAATAATTTTGAGGTCCCCTACTCTACTGAAGAGAATTCATGCCTGGTGCTGTAAATGGATTAAAACCGCAGGTGTGGTGATTTGAATGTAATCTGCTTCCATAAGCTCATAATAAGCGGGGCGATTAGGAGGTAGGGCTTTGCTGGAGTAGGTCTGGCCTCGCTGGAGCAAGTGTGTCACTGTGGGGGAAGGTGAGGGCAGGCTTTGAAGTTTCTTATGCTAATGATACTACCCAGTGTCTGAGTCCATTTCCTGTTGTCTTCTGAGCAAGATGTAGGCAGGACCATGTCTGCCTGCTCACTGCTATGCTCCCTGCCACGATGATAATGGACTGAACATCTAAAACTGTAAGTGAGCCAGCCCAAAACGTTGCTATGCTCAAGGTGTCTTTTCATCTCAATAGAAACCCTAAGACAGAAGTTGATACCAAGCACTGGGGTATTCTTGTGATGTGCCTGACTGCAGCACAAATACTAGTTGGTATTAATAATAAAAACCCAGAGATAGATATTGGGGTTAACACTGAAGGTCAGAAAAACAAAGTAGACAGTCATTAGAGAGTTCTCTCTTCTACCAATGCTCAGAATGAAGGGCCAGAC
The DNA here is from genome assembly GCF_003668045.3 of Cricetulus griseus. Lineage (NCBI taxonomy): Eukaryota > Metazoa > Chordata > Mammalia > Rodentia > Cricetidae > Cricetulus > Cricetulus griseus. The sequence continues at coordinate 17,373,510 of NC_048601.1, forward strand.
CCTCCATTGGATTGTATCTCCAGACTGCACTACTCCTCAAACTGCATTGTTTCTGTCCCCTTCTGCATCATATTCCTCTCTAGTGCTGAGATTAAAGCCATGGGATCCCAAGCACTAAGACCATCTTTGTGTGAGCTCTGTTTCTCTTTTAGACTGACTCAATTTCCTATGGCTCAGGGGGGCCTTGGACTAACAGAGATCCATCTGCCTCTGCCTTCTGAGTGCTGGTATTAAAGGTGTGAACCACCACTGCCTGGCCTCTATGGCTAGCTAGTGTGGCTAGCTTTGCACTCTTTGCACTCAGGCAAGCTTTATATGTTATACCATAAACAAAATATCACCACATGTTCCATGCCCAGTAAGCAGCAGAACTTGGCAGCTTTGGCCACGTGGTTCTTGAGATGAGGGTAGATTAAAAGGACTATCGAAATTGCCCCCAAGACTAAGGAAAGCTTCTAAGGCCAATCATGTGTCAAATGTGTCCCTGAATGGAGGCCTAGAGATGACATTGTTTGAAGCTATGAGGTTGAAGCCTGGATTGCCTTGAAGACCCCAAGATGTTGGAGATACCAGATTCAGGGGATACCTGCCAAGAAAAGCTACTAAAGGGAGTGGAACCAGCCCAAGAGAAAGATGAGTGTTGTATTCAACAAAGCTGAGCAAAGTTGGAGATCTGAAGATAGTTTCAACATCCAAGATGGAGATGCAGAGTTTGGACTTTGCTCGGCTGGTTTTGGTCTTGCTTTGGTCCAGTATTTCCTCACTATGCTCCCTTCCCTGTTTTGGAATGGTAGTGTATATTCTGTGACATTATATGTTGGAAGCATGTGATCTGTTTTTTATTTTTATTTTAAAGGGGATTACAGTTGAAAGATTGCATGAATCTCGAAACAGACTTTGAACTTTGGAGTTTTAAACACTGTTGGGGCTGTGATAGACTATGGAAACTTTTGAAATTGGACTAAATGCATTTTGCATTACAGTGTTGTTAAAAACATATGGGGCCAGGGAGTGAAATGTGGTAGTTTGAATGTAACTGGTCCCCATAAGCTCATGTGGAAAGGCACTATTAGGAGGTGTAGCTTTGTTGGAGTGGGTTTGGCCTTCATGGAGCAAGTGTGTCACTGGGTTTGAGGTTTCCTATGCTCAAGATACTGCCCAGTATCTGAATCCATTTCCTGTTGCCTTCTGATCAAGATGTAGCCAGCACTGTGTCTGCCCTACAGGCTGCCATTTGCCCTGCCATGATGATAATAGACTGAACCTCTGAAACTGTAAGCCAGTCCCCCTCCCCATTAAATGTTTTTTTCTTATAAGAGTTGCCATGGTCATGGTGTCTCTTCACAGCAGAAAACCATAACTAAGATACATGGTTATGAAGATCATAGGCCCAAGGTAAGAATCTATTGTCGTTCCTTTGCTAAATGGCCATGTTGCCATTCTACCTTCTTAATATGTAGGTCTATCCCGACAGATTGATGATGCTCTCCACCTTGGTCAGTGAAGCATTAGTGTGTGTGTGTGTGTTTGTGTGTGTGTGTGTGTGTGTGTGTGTGTGTGTGTGTGTGTGTGTGTGTGTGTGTGTGTTCAGCAATGATCAATGTAGTAAGAGTATAACTGCTCAAAGTACTGAGAATAAGTAACTGTGAGTGCTCAACCTTAAATGGGTGTCTATATTAATTCCCACACAGGGAACATCATGGAAAGAGTGGGTGAAAAGAATGTAAAAATACCCTAAAATTCTGTCTTCTGGACATGGCATGGTCATTGCACTCACACACTCACAGCGTTTGTAGTTATCTGAACAAACTCAAGCCAGTCAAAATTCCAGCATGGATCAGGTGAGCTGGCACATGCCTTTAATCCTAGCAGTTGGGAGGCAAAGACAGGAGGTTCTACGTGTGTTCCAGGCCAGCCTGGTCTATACAGTGAGTTCCAGGACACCAGACTACAGAGAGACATTTCCTCAAAAATACAATAAAATTAGCATAGTTGGGGGAGGGGCTCACAAGGCCCCACCGCTTCCTGAGGAGTTATGCTGTCCATGGTTGTTAGGAAAGGGAGAGACAGTTTTCTTTGTGGGTGTTGCCACTGGTGGGTTGCTCATGTTCTGATGGCCTCACACCTATGCATATTCAGGTAGAAGTCACTGAATTCAATGGTTTATAAATAGGAAAACAAAAACAAACAAAAAGCCATTCACTGTTAGAGGGGTCTGAGATGGGATGGAGGGGAATAATAGATATGAGGGGTGGATATGGTCAAAATGCATTGTGGGTATATATGACTCTCAAAGGAGGAAAACCCCCATGTCTCTCACTATGTCTCAGACATACATGAAAACAAGCTCATTAGAACTGATAAGGTAACTTATCATTTCAGAATATAAAATTAAAATGAAGAAATTAATCTTTTCTGTACACCATGCATCATTTAAAAGCAATTTAAAAGGAATTTTTTTAAAAAAAATCCATTTCCAATATCATGAAACAGACTGAAATATTCCCCCTGATTGTATTTCTTATCCTTTTAAAAAAATTTTAAAATTTAAAACAATCTTACTTTACATACCAATCCCAGCTCCCTCTCCCTCCAGCCCTCCCATGCCCTCCACCAACCCCCCATCCACCCTCTCCCACTCCCCAGGAAAGGTGAGGCCTCCCATGGGGGGGTCATCAAAGTCTGTCACAAAATTTGGGCCAGGACCTAGGCCCTTCCCCATGTATCTAGGCTGGGAGAGAGTATCCCTCCATAGGGAATGGGATCCCAAAGTCTGTGTACTAGGGATAAATACTGGTTCCACTGCCAGAGGTCCCATAGACTGCCCTGCCCTCCCAACTGACACCCACGTTCAGGGGGCCTAGTTCTGTGCTATGTTGGTTCCCCAGCTGTCAATCTGGAGTCCATGAGCTCTCACTTGCTAAGGTCAGCTGTTTCTGTGGGTTTCCCCAGCATGGTCTTGATCCTTTTGCTCACCGTTCCTCCCTCTCTACAAATGGATTCCAGGAATTCGGCTCAGTGCTTAGCTGTGAGTCCCTGCTTCTGCTTCCATCACCTACTGGATGAAGGCTCTAGGATGGCATTTAAAGTAGTCATCAATCTCATAATAGAGAAAGGGCATCTAAGGCAGCCTCTCTACTATTGCTTAGATTCTTAGTTGAGGTCATGCTTGTAAATCCCTGGACATTTCCCTAGTGCCAGATTTCTCTTTAAACCTATAATGTCTCCCTCTATTAAGGGATCTCTTTTCTTGCTCTCTTTCTCTATTCTTCTCTTGCCTTGATCTTTCTGATCTCTCATGTTCTCCAACCCCACCCCCTTCCTCCTACCTCGCTCCTTCCTCCCCCCCATGCTCCCAATTTGCTTTTGCATTGGTTCTGGTCTCTTAGTAGTTTGGGGAGTTCAGAGTCTGGGCACAACAGACACAATGGTGTGTCATGTCTGTATAGGACCAGAAACAAATTCCATGCTTTTACCTGGAGAAAATAGGACTCAACAGAGCACTGATAGGCTCAATGGCCTCAAAGACTATTGTAACATTCCATTCTCAGGAGACCCAAAACTCATTTAAGTAATGGGTTAAACCTGAGGAATTGGTACAGTGCATTTCTGTTAGGAAAATCTAGGGATCCATTTTCAAAGCTACTCAGAAGACATGCTAGTATCAGTTACTCCCTCATGCCCAGCATCCATTCAGGAGATCACTTAGGAAAAAAGAAACAGAAACTCAGTCACTTTTGAACTCTGGACTGGACAGAATCAAAAATGTCTGTTTAAAGTGTAATTGGAACTGCTCACTCTCGGACCCTCTGTTTCTAACTCTGCTCTGCCCATTTCTGTTTCGTGTCCTCCTCAGCTTAAGCATCCAGTCCTCTCTCAGCATTTCCTTAGTGTAAACTGAGACTCTTTGTTATCTTCGAGTTTTGTAAAAATGAACAAAATGTGGTGACTTTAAAAAGTCAGCTGGTACTTTTTAAAGTGTAATTTACATTCAATAAAATTTATTCATTGGTCTAAAAAAAAACAATAATGGGGGCATGGCTCAGTGGTAGAAGCCCTGACTAGAAGTGAAGGGCTAGTGTATAACTTGGGTAGGCTTGCCTAGCATGTTTCTAGACTGTATATTTAATCCCAAGGATTGGAAAATAAATTTCATTTTCACAAATGAATTATTCTTTGATGTTTGATATATTGGAAAGATATTACCAACAACAATATAAGTACTTATTTCTGACAAGAAAGAATATTGAAATTTTGAAATGGCTTGGTGTTTAGGAGCATTGCCTGATCTTGCAGATGATCCAGGTTTGACCCCAGCACAGGCATTGCAGCTTTCACCCATCTAAAACCCAAGTCCCAGGGGATCCAACGCCCCCTTCAGGCTTCTAAGTGCACTGCATGCACACGGTGCACAGACACACACGCAAGCAGAACATTCATCCATACAATATAATAATATTTTATTTAAAATTATTTTTAATTGAAATTTCACTTGGACATTAGCATATGCTTCAATTTAAGTAATTAAATTATGCAATGAATGTCTAGAGTATGTAGATGCCTATTTTAATAGAAATTTTAGTAAGCCTCCTGATATAGTAAATTCAATTTTATTCTTCTTTTGATTACCACTGAAAATTTGCCAGTTTTTTCAATAAAAGTTGATACACAAGAGATTTATCAAATATAAATACTTAATTTTTTAATTTCTCCAACTGAAGAATTAAGAAGTCATTAATTTTTACTAAAATAACTAAATATTTAATTGCATACTTACTACAGTTTGTCCATGAGTCCATAAGCTATACAAGTGATGAAAAATTAAAATAGAAAGGCCTGTGGAACAGTGGGAAGAGTTAAGGCATCATCTAAGTCCAGTTTTGTTGCCATAATAATAAACTGGAGAAAAGAGACCCTCCTGTCTACAGCTCTGGAGACTGTCAATCCCAGAACTAGATGCCACCAACTCTCCAGGATATGATTCTGGATTATAGCAGAGTGGGAAGTGTCACATGACAGAGCTCAGTTTACCCAGAGTCACTCTCATTATCACAGAAATAGTCAATTGTGAATTTTGGAAGTGTCCATAAAAACAAACTCTTCCCTTGACAACTCTGAGCCTCTGGAGTCAGAGCCAGGAGCAAAGACGTTAATCAAGGTTCTACAGCCCAGATGTGAGACAGCTTGGAGTGGAGAGTAGAGATTGTAAACAGTGTTTTTACAGCTGTCTGCAGATAACCTCAGGGACAGAGATCAACAAAGGCCACACCAGGCCTCCAGTGCCCCCTGCTGGCCTGGGCCTCCTCCTATAGAGCACCCCTCTTAGAAGGAATGGCACATCTGTGTCTGTGTACATTTACATTTACAGAATAAGACATTGGAAGTGAGCATCTGTAAGTCACAGAGGTTTTATAGTCCATGTTTTGTGCCACTAACTGTTCTGGGAGGGCCGACAGCCTTGACAGTTCAATGCAGATCTGATAGAGATGAGATTCCCAGTCAGGAGTCAGGACACAGGATTTCAGACATGCTTCAGTTTCTTTTGGCAGACCCAACGGTTGTCTGCAGAACAGGTTTCAGAAAACACTTCTGTCTTTGAGATGACACCACAGCTGTCTTCTTTGGCCTTGCCAGTGACCTGCAATCTGAAGAGCAAGAATAGCTGCTCCTAGTCTTTAGGATTTTCTAACAATGATCACATCAGCCATTTTTGGATATTTAAGGATGCTGCAGATTACATAGTGTTTAAGCATCATAGTAAGCACACAATAACAAACAGTATACACACATATAAACATTAAAGATGCTGCCAATAGAAACCTCTAGAACTTTCAGTTGCAGTTTCATTGGAGAAGAATTAGTCCATCAGGCATCTTTATCATGATGCATGAAAAGGAGAAGGTGTGAGAATCTGTCATGAAAACTCCTAGATCTGCCACTAACCTGTCCTGTGATCACGTGGAATACTAACATGTCATGTGATCATGTGGAATACTAACATGTCATGTGATCATGTGGAATACTAACATGTCATGTGATCATGTGGAAAGTATCTTCATTGTGCTGAGCTCCAATTTCATTAATCAAATAGGTTATAACCAACTACTGCTTAGGGAAGGGATTGAGATATACATTAATGCACAACAAGAGTTACACATGGTAGGTGCTCCATAAATGTATTCAACATACACAGTGAACACAGAGTGGGTCTACAGAATTGGATGCACAGAGAAAAAGAGCCTCAACTTATGTGGACATCAGGTTTCTTCCTGTCTCATCCCAGAACTGGTGGGTCTTTGCTTTATTGAAACACTAGTCACACACACACAGGGTTCCTGTGGATTGCTGCAGGTGGGTATGAGAACAGAGGAAAAGCACTAAAACAGGGATCTTCTAGGGTGATTATAAGGAAGGGGTGAGTTCAAGTCCACCCTGGATCCAGCAGAGCTTGTCACACATCAGGCAGTAGGCAGGGCTCCCTCACAGCTGTCACTTTTCCTTTGCTCATTTCTTCATGGAGCCCCTACACCTTAGCAGCAAATCTGATGTCACCCTAGAGCTAATCAAACTATTTCCCTCAGAGCGACTTCTGTAAATGTCCCTACATTTCTTTTCATCCCTTCGCTTCTTTCTTCAATCTTCAAGCCAATCTGCTCAAATCAATGACTTCTTTTCAAAAAGCCCTTGACGGATTCCCAGGACCTCCCTAGCCAGACATTCAGTGAGGAGTCTAACAGCCCGTTTAGTTTCCAAAACATCCCTGCTTGCAAAATTTTACTTTCCCCTTGTTTTCCTTGCCTAAAAACAAGGGTTCAGGGGGTTGAGTTAGAGAAGAGATGGTTGAGAAAGAGTCAGAGCTTATGTAGAAGTCAGAGAACAATTTGGAGCGGGGAGGAGGGGCGCGGGGAGCCTCCCTTTCTACCTTGTTTCTGTCACTGTGCTGTGGATTCCAGACTCACTGGCCCAGGTGCTTCTGGGTGACTCTCCTGTCCCCACTTCCCATCTCTCTGCAGGAGTGCTGGGATACACAAGTGGACTTCTGGGTGACTCTCCTGTCCCCTCCTCCTGTGTCTCTGCAGGAGTGCTGTGATACACATGTGGACTTCTGAATCTGACTTTTTATAAGGGCTCTGCAGAATGAACTCACACTGTGATGTTTACACAGCCACAGCTTTTACCAAGAGCCATTTTCTCAGGCCAGTTCAAACAAAAGCAGGTTTGACTGACTTTTTATATTGTAACAGGATGGCCTCCAAATTTATCAGGTCACTGCTGTCTAATCAGAGCGTCCCTCATCCAAAGAGTAAAATCACAGCCACTGAGCTAAATCCGCTGCTATACACGGATTTCTTCACTTGTCATCATATTTTTACTATGAACAAAAATTAAGTAAGCAGTTTACATAATAGTACAATTACACACACACACACACACACACACACACACACACACACACACACACACACACACAAAGAAAATCAACATAAAGGAAAAAAATCAAACCTTACTATGTGTGAAATTATTTTAAAATGGCAATGTCTGTATAGATTCTACCTAAAGAAATTTCATGACACACCATAGTATATGGCAACATTTTTGCCACAATTCTAAAGTACTGCTTAAGAATTACTGTGTAGAGGCTAGAGAAATAGCTTAAAGGGTAAGAGTGCTTACTGCCCTTGCAGAGGACCCAGGTTCAAGGTCCAGCACCCACAGGGTAGCTCACAGCCATCTGTAACTCCAGTTCTATGAAAACAAATGCCCTTTTCGGGCCACACAATACACTCAGGCATACACACATAAAATAAAACATTAAAAGTTTTTTTTTTATTTCTAGGTAAGTGAGTGTGTGAAAAAAGAAAGAAAAAGAAAACCTATGATTTCCAAACAGACATATTCCCTCTTTTAAAATCCCATTGTAAATAAATAAACACATACATTATCATAAAGGGATGATGTCTACTTGTACAAGAAAATTTTCAACTGATATTTCAGCCCATTCTTACACTCTCAAGAATTTATAAACTAATTCAAAATTCCAAAACTAAATTTTCAGTAATAAGAATATAAATTGAATATTCAAATGAGCTTATTTAATACTCACAGATCAGGGTTTAAAATAGAGCCATTGATCCACTTCCATGTCTTCTCAGCTGGTACATAATTTATCCCAATAAAAAATTGATGTTCTTTGCTCTTTAAGAAATCCTGAATGAATTTCTGTAATCAAAACAGAGTGGGAGACTTCATCTTCAATCCTTTTATTCATGACTTACTTTCTTCTATTAAACTGCTAAAACACTATTACTGCTGTCTGAACTCCTTCCTATCGCCCCAACTTCATAATTCTCTCTTCTTTGTGAAATTGTTCTCTGTATATTTCTACTTTTAATTGATTCATCCCATTATTGTCAGTTTCTTAGGCTATGAGCTGTTTAAAATCCAAATCTCCACTTCCTAAGCAGAGACATCAAGCAAGTGTTATGTTCTAACTGAGCAATTTTATTTAACCATTTACCAATTCTTCTTCATCTTCAATGAACAGCAAAGTAGCTTCTTTCATAGAGCAGTCAGCTAGACCTTCAGACCAATTTCCGTAAGTTTGAGAAATAAATAAGCATTTATCCCGGTATGAATGCCAGTCTCCTGGACACGTTAGCATGGCTGATCTCCCTAGAGTAAGAAAGAAGACTTGTTTATTTCTGCCCTGTTCCTGCTTCACCACAATCGACTCCATACAGGAGTTGCTTCATTAGAGCATGCTGGAACAGTTTAATGCTGTCACATGGCAAGGAACCCTAATTAACAACGAAGGATTTATTTTATATTTTGTTTCTATTATTAACTTCAGAAAAAATAATCAAATATTCCACTTTTTCACTTCTTATCTGCCTTTTAGGGATCACGTGCACCAGCAGCCTGAGACAGCATGGCCAGTTGCCTGAAAACATAAACGTCAAGGTCACCCAATTCAGTGCAATTCAATTCCCACCACCAATGTTTACAAACTGCATGGCTGCCTGCGATTTCTTAATGGTTTCTTGGCTGTTTTCTAAGACATAAAAGGTGATATGGTGTATTCACTGAGGGCTCTTATGGAATTTAACTGAGGTAACTTAGATTTTATGTCAAAATCACCTCTTATTCTCGGGAAATTCAAGCCGCACAATTACCTTTTGGTTCAGTCCTGTTCTCTTGAGCAGCCGCACTGCATTTTTCTATTGGTGGTTTTTGCACTAAGAATCCCACTAGTAAATAGGAAATCACACAGAGAGGATTAAATGCTGAAATGAATGGTGGAACAGATGTGTTCTATTTCCTTCTTTCCTTCTTTTCTTTTGGGAGGTGGGGATTGAGACAGGGTTTCTCTGTGTAGCAGCCTGGACTGTCCTGGAACCCGCTCTGTAAACCAGACTGGCCTCACACTCATAGAGACCCACCCAACCAAGTGCTGGGATTAGAGGTGTGTGTTACCACACCCAGCTTGCTTTATTTCTTATTTCAGGAAGTCAAGTTATTTCATCTGAACATCTGGACCCAGGATAAAATATTAGCAAATTGGATTAAGGGGCAAGTTTAGAACCAGGATATATGAACAAGAAACACACAGAACATGTGGATTCACACCGCTCTGAGGTTGTTTATCATCTGATTGACAGGTCAATCTGTGGGTGTTGCTGAAACTCTCAGATTGCTCACAGTCACACCCACCCCAAGAAAAGCTTTAGCAGGCATGTGATAAACTAAATATGGGGGTCTTTTAGTGTATTGTCATCTTTGGTCACAATTTGACTTCTAGTTTTTATAGTTCAAGAGGCTTCTATGCCATATCTCATACCCCATACCCCATAACGTAAAGATTCTGCAGTGGACACAGGATATTGTCCTGTAACATTGGATGTCATTGACCTTCCCCTAGGCTCAAGGTGGTCAAATGCTATGAAGAGGACTAATGTTTATTGGAGAATTATGGATCTAAAGCTCTTGCCTCACTTACCTGAGACACTGAGTCCAGTCAGGCTCAGGACAAGAAGGATCAGCCCAGCACAGCTGAGTTTCAGAGCCAACCGATGCCAGTGTGGGCACCGACAGGTACCTAAGAAGTGCAAAGAATACACTTGCTAAATCCTCCTGGGTACATCTGAGAGAAAAGTTAGAGATGGTTTCCTGTCTACATAAGACCTCTCTTAACTACAAGGAATATTTCCATCACTTCTAGTGGACCGATTGAACTAGATTTAATGCTACATTCTGTGTGCACTATTTTACACACACACACACACACACACACACACACACACACACACACACACACGCATACACATGCACACACATATACACACACATACACATACACACACACATACACACACACATACACATACACACATACACACACACATACACACACATACACACATACACATACACACATGCACACACACATGCACACACACACACACACACACACGCACACACACATGCACACACACATACACACACACACACACACACACACACACACACACACACACGGAGGGAGAGTTTTCCGTCTTAACTAAGCACACACTACATCTGGTGACTATAGTTTTCACAATTTGATGTATGACAGTAAAAATGATTTTTCCACTAAGCAGGTGAAATACTTTGTCCGTTTTGTTTAAAATAATGCCCTATGGCTGCTCGTTGGGATGACTGCGCTGTTGATATCACTACTTTTTCAATTTGGGGTAAACACTGAGTATCACTGGGACACAAGCACTGGTGATTAGTGATTCACTTCTTCTTAAGCTCGGTGTGCAAGGTCCCCTCATTGCTGTTCAGGGCAGTATCCAGCTAAAAACACTGAGTTACTTATTCCTATAAATATATAGTTAGTGGTTAAAGACCGCTGTTGAATGCAAGTAACAGAAGCTACAGATACTAAAATGGCAAATAAGGAGGTACTATGCTATAACATGACATACACTGTCTGTAGCAGATAAGGAGTCCTGTCCTGTAACATGACATGTACTGTGTCTACCACATTGCACTGCCTAGACACTATGTTTGATATCTCTGCTCTCTTTGGTAAACATCAACAATGAATATCTTATGCCTATCAGGTAGTGAAGTGTATTAATTTTGAGATGTGGTCATCATGTCCCACAAATTTGTGAATTTAACTTTATGCTAGAGAATTTAAAAAATCAGCTTTGATATGGAAAACAATATGAGCTTTCTGTTAATTCTTTAATGTACACTAAAAGAATCTCATTTTACACACCAATCCCAGCTCCCACCCCTTCCCATCTTTCCACTCCTCCTGGAGTCTCCCCATCCCATCCCCATCCACTCCTCAGAGAGGGTGAGGGCTCCCATGGGGGACCATCAAAATCTGTTACATCATTTGCGGCAGGACCAAGGCCCTTCTCCCTGTATCTAGGCTGAGAGAGTATTCCTCCCTAGGGAATGGGCTCCAAAAAACAGTTCGTGCACTAGGGATAAATACTGGTTCCATTGGCAGTGGCCCCATAGGCTGCCCAAGCCCCCCAGCTGACACCCACATTCAGGGAGCCTGGTTTGGTTTTATGCAGGTTCCCCAACTGTCGTTCTGGAGACCATGAGCTCCCACTTGCTCAGGTCAGCTGTTTCTGTGGGTTTCCCCAGCATGGTCTTGACCCCTTTACTCATTACTCCTCCCTCTCAACAACTGGATTCCAGGAGTTTGCCTCAGTGTTTACCTGTGAGCCTCTGATTCTGCTTCCATCAGTTACTGGATGAAGGCTCTATGATGGCATTTAAGGTAGTCATCAATTTCATTCCAGGGGAAGGGCATTTAAAGTAGCCATTCCACTATTGCTTAGATTTAGTTGGGGTCATCCTTGTGGATTCCTAGGAATTTCCCTAGTGCCAGGTTTCTTGTTGAGCCCTCCAAAGCTCCCTCTATCAAGGTGTCTCTTTTCTTGCTCTCCTTTGCTCTTTTCTTCCCCCAATTCAACCTTCCTGATCCCTCATGTTCTCCACCCCGTCCCCTTCTTTCCTCCCCTTTCTCCTGCTTCCTCCTGCCTCCCCCCATGTTCCCAATTTACTTAGGAGATTTTGTCCCTTTCTCCTTCTTGGGGGTGGGGGGTCCATGTATGTCTCTCTTAGGATCCTCCTTGTTTCCTATCTTCTCTGGGGTTGCGGATTGTAGGTTGGTTATCCTTTGCTCTATGTCTAATATCTGTTCAACTATGTTCACAGCAGCATTATTTGTAATATCCAGAACCTGGAAGCAACCTACATGCCCTAAAGAATGAATAAAGAAAATGTGGCACATCTACACAATGAAGTACTACTCAGTGGTAAAAAAACGATGACATCTTGAAATTTGCAGGCAAATGAATGGAACTTAGGAGAAACCATCTTGAGTGAGGTAACACAGACACAGAATCCTGACAAACACAGTATATACTCACTCATGAGTTTTGTTCATAAAGGTAATAATCATAAATATTAGCTGGCTCTTACCTCTCTAATTTAATCACAGTCTCCCCTTGTTCTCATTTAGTTTCTAGTAACTCCATATGATACCATCTTATGAGTGGCTTTCTAGATTTAATTATTAGAAGAAAATACTGTACCATTCTGAGCAAAGCTTTGCTGTAGCTTTTGGTTTTGCCTGGTTCTGTTTCTCAGATTGGATTTCCTGTAGCTTAGGCTAGTCCCAAGCTCACACTGTGGCTGTAGATGACCTTGAACTCCTGGATGCTCCTGTCTCCACTTCTCAAGTATTGGAATTACAGCTGTGCCCACCATGCATGGCTAGGGATTCCTAATTTCTATAGCTACAGAGTTATTCCTATTTTGTTATTTTCTATTGTTTTTAAATATTTCCTGGTATAATTGATGGCATGCTTTGAGTTACATGTTAAAATGGAAATCAGATGTGCTAAAAATGTTCCCTGTTCTCATTGTGTGATCAAGAATTGCCCATATGTCCATTTCTACTTTTTCTTCTTTTTTCTTTTCTTTCTTTTCATTGTCTTTGGTGGCTGAATTGTATGCTTCAGATTGCAGACAAACACTAGTGGTCTCAGGACCATAGGGCAGTTTTAGGAATCTGACAAACAATCATTAAGTAAGTTAAATCATTTGCCATTGGCTATGTCAGAGGAGCAGCAGATGGCAATAGAAGTTTGAGGTGTCAGCCCATCAGGAGGAAAATCCCTTGATGAGTGAATCTCTGATTGGCAAGACCCAGAGACTACAGACTCCAAAATGTCTTTTGCTTCTGTTGTGTTTTTACATGTTTGAGGCTGTCATCTTTCTCTGGTATCTGGAGTAGTGTGAACAGGTAGGAGGAGATTCCCCACTGCCTGCTATATAGTGTGTTTATCTCAGGGAAATATCCTGTTTTACTGGACATTTTTACCTGTGGATTATTATGAAGATGATTTCCTCCTAAGCTGTATTGTTTAACTGAAGCAAATATTTACCACAATAATAGTGTTAGTTTAAATAGGATTTTGATTATTGAAGGTTTTAAATAAATAAAGAATTATGATAGAGGTTAGTTTAGTGGAAAAATTAATATAGGTAAAGGTAAGATAAACCTCTGATAAAGCAGAGGTTGCAGAGGATTAAAAAATAAAACAAGGAATTGTCATACAGCTAGAACAGATACATGAGTTTCTATTGGGGAGTCATATAGACTGTGGTTTAGGTAAAAGATTAAGAAAAACAATTGAGTCCCAGTAGCAAAGCTAGTTTAAATTCTTTTAACCTTAATGTTGGGAGATGTGTTCACAGGTTTCAGAGTACAACACAGTTGAAACAAAGCTTTCAAAGTAACAAAGTTAGACTAAGTTGTTTTCATCAAGTAGCTTTTAGATTAAAAACCCAAGAAGACAATCTAAAGTTTTAGAAAGGCATATAGTTGGATGAGGAACTTGGTAAGTTCAGAAACAAATACAAAGCAGCCCAATTATTACCAGCTGACGTGCTTTCCTTGTTAGGATTGTTTGATGACCGAAGGTGATGATCAATTTCTTGTACCCATTTTTGTGCTCGATCTCCTGGTGTAAAAAACTAAGGATGAGTGGGTATGCACCCTAAAGATTTAAAGTAGAGCCAAACAGTTGTTTTTCATATATAAAAGTTTAGTTTTGTGATTCTTTTAAGATTTCTTAAATATTACCTTTCCAGATAAGTAATAAAGTGATTGGTCCTTTCTTTATAACCACAAAAATACAGTCTGCCAGTAAAAGAATACCTTGCTTACCTACACTGTTAATTTATAACAAGTTGCTTGGGTATGAATGTACCTGAGTTCTTGGGATAACCTGATTTTCACCTGTAATATGTAAAATGTTTAATCATGTTAAGGAATATGGAAAACATGCTATTTTTTAACTTGTATTCATTGTAATTATTCACTTGAAAAATAGAATGTAACCACATTGTAGTTTTTTCTATTGCTTGAGAGATTTTGTTGGGGTATATAAGCTGTAGAGAAAACTAAAGAGAGAGAATACAGAAGAAGAACAAAGAAGAAAAACATCAAGAATGAAAGAATGAGGAAGAACAAAGATAGTGTTAGGAGGAAAACATCAAGAGAGACAGAAGGGACATTTCTGGATAGACATAAAAGAGAATATAGAATATTCTGTAAAGAATACAGAAGAAGGAACCCATAAGGAGAGCGTGTGAGTGTCTTTTTCCTAACCCCCTCAGATAAAAAAAGAAAACAATCAGAGTACATAAACTTAGTGGATTGTCTTTGAGCCCTGTGCAGAATGAGTAGAAGATAGGAGATAGAAGATGGCTCTCCTTAGCCTTGAGAGCCATCCATATCTGTAGACCCAGTAGTTGACTGCTGACTAAAACTTTTCACATACAAAAAAATCTATTGAGCATCTACAGTCTTTCCCCATTGTATCATCTAGACAAATAAGAACAACTATTTTCATGGCAATGGGATCGCCTTAGAAACTCTAAGCAGTCTGGAGATTATCTAAAACACACAGGGAAATGCACTATAGGCGCTGTGCAGATACCACATTTTACAGAAGAGAGTTGATCTCATATGAGCAGGTTCTGTAAATAATCTTCTGTGGACAGTGAGCAATGCTGTGTGGTCAGAGGTGAGAGAGACTGTTGTGGAAGAAAACTCACAGTGCATTGGACTGAAATGAGATCACAGATTGTCATTCCTGCTGTGTAAGGCATGCTGTGTTGCTGGGTAAGGAGGCAGAAGCAGACACCAGAGAAGGCTTCAAGACCTCAAAGACACCCCAAATATGAGAAGATCGGTGTATTTATGTCAGCCTAGAATTTTCCTGAACACTAGTGTGACACAGAATGACTGAGCCCAGTAAATAAGCCTAACAAGTCATGCTTCCCACTATATATATATATATATATATATATATGTGTGTGTGTGTGTGTGTGTGTGTGTGTGTGTGTGTGTGTGTGTGTTATTTTATATTTCTCTTTTCTCAGTCTTTCCACCTTTGAAATTATGAATGTTTTCATAAAATTGAATTACCTTCATACAGTATCCATTTTGATGTTTTTTATTAAAGTCTGGTATTCAGAACAGTCGTATTTCAAATTTATCATAATGTAACATAATAGAATGCAGTACAGCACAATATTGAGGGCAATATGTTTAACTGTCATAAACCAGAATTCCTCATCTTTAACATGCCTGGATAATATCAACTTCATAAACTTCTAGGATTTATAAAACAATTCTTATAAATTCCAAAGCATAGTGCCTGTTACAAAGCACTATTTAATACACAGTGATTCTCTTCCCATCTGCAACACACATACACACACACACACACACACACACACACACACACACACACACACACCAAGTGTTTCTTTTTTTAACTAAAATAAAAGACTGGGTGATTTTTGAAAGTGCTATTCCTTCACGCTAACATATCAGGAATTGCATAGACATCCAGCCCTGTTTGATGTCTTCTGTATGAGAATAGACTGGATGAATAGGCCTTTAAAGACCATGTCAACTTTAGTTATATGGAAGTATCGGTTTCAGGCTTTCTTTTCTTTTTATTTTATTTTATTTATTTTTGGATAGTCACAGAATGATAAGTCACCTCCACTGTTGCAGACATTTCATTTCCTTCTCACGGTGATCTGAACCTAGGGAATGCCTTCCAAATCCCTTTCCCTCAGCCACCACTCCTCCTGACTTGATGTGCACACCTCACCAGGCCTTCATGTTCCTCTCCAACACCGCAGGCATGATTTCTCTTTTCATTTGCCAGTCTACCTTTCTAGAAGACTCATCTCTTAGATATTCAGTCTTGGTCCCCAATGTCTCTTAGGACTTGACCCCAGCATCACCTCAGAGAAAAGCCTAACTTGATCACTCTACTTGACATTTCTAAAGGCAAAACCTTAATTTCCATTCAAGTGTTTTTCTTGATAGTATTCAACATCACACAGTCTCTGATGTAGTTATTCAATTATTACACACCTACACAGTCATATAGCCCCTATAAAGAAAAGATGTTCACATTTGTTTACAGCTGGATCTTCATCAACTAGAGAAATGCTGACACACAGTGGATGCCTATTTCTAGTGAATGAATGAGCTCTGTATACATTTTATCCTTTCTACTATTAAAGCAAACTGATCATTTGGCCACAAAGGAGGTCACTGCCCATGTCCCTCTTTGTGTTTTTTGTTTGTTTACTGAGACATCTAATCACTATGCTGTAAATTTCCCAAAGTTTGATCTGTTTACCTCATGGATCCAGGCAGTTTCATTTCTTTCATTACCGGGTCAGTGTTTTCTCTTCACAATCTTTGCTCTGGTTTTATTCTACCACTTTTGTCCTTTAGGTTTCTGTTCAAGCTAATGATGGGTAGGATAATAATCACAATGAGGGCAGACAAATTCTCTAGGCTCTCGCTTTGGGATCGTGGACAATAGTGTTGAGGAAATCTCATTGTTTTTCTCAACCTTCATTTTCTTACATCCGTTTCAAAAAGCCCTGTCCCATCCTTTTGCTAGGCAGGAACATGAGGAAAAGAAAAGCATGGCATCCTCCCAGCAGTGTCACAGCCTCCACTTTCCCCTGACCCTGATGTGAAAATGATAATAAAGCAGATTTGATGTACAAGATGTTTTCCCGATTTTTACAATTTTTTATTTAAGAGTCTCTAACCTACTGGTGACTATATCAAACAGCAGCAGTTGGCTATTGACTTCAGGAGATCCGCCCACCACAATGCAAAGCACTGATGAGTCAATCTCTGACAAGCAAGACTGCAAGGGCTTTGGGGGCAGAATGCCTCTTGCTACTGTGCCTTCACACATTTGCCAAAGCTAATTTTCTCTGGTATCTGGAATAGTGTGAATGGATGTTGATCAGTTCCCCACTGCCTTAAGTGTATTGGGGTTATCTTAGAGAAACATCCTGTTCTATTGGGCATTTTTACCTGTGGATTATCATGAAGATGATTTCCTCCTAAGCTGTACTGTTTAACAGAAACAAAGATTTAATACAATTATAGTGTTAGTTTAAATAGAATTTTGATGATTGAGGGTTTTTAATAAATATAGTAAGATATTGTGATAGAGGTTATTTAAATGGGGAAATTTATATGGGTAAAGGCTTACACTAGGAGAAATAGACTCATCAACCAAAGAAAATCTTAAGTCCAACAAATCCCTAACACAAAATATCCAGGAAATATGGGACACCATGAAAAGACCAAATCTAAGAATAATAGGAATAGAAGAAGGTGAAGAAACCCAACTAAAAGGTGCAGAAAACATTCAACAAAATCATAGAAGAAAGCTTTCCCAACCTAAAGAACAACATGCCAATGAAAGTAAAAGAAGCCTATAGAACACCAAATAGAGTAGACCACAAAAAAGTCCCTTCTATACATAATAATCAAAACACCAAACATACAGAACAAAGAAAGAATATTAAGAGCAGCTAAGGAAAAAGATCAAGTAACATAAAAAGGCAAATCTATCAGAATTATACCTGACTTCTCCATGGAAACTCTGAAAGCCAAAAGGTCCTGGATAGATACTCTGCAAACACTAAGAGACCACAGATGCCAGCCCAGACTACTATACCAGCAAAGCTTTTAATGACTATAGATGGAGAAAACTAGATATCCCATGATAAAAACAGATTTAAACAATACATATCCACTAATCCAGCCCTACAGAAAGTTCTGGAAAGAAAACTCGAACCCAGGGAAGTTAACTACAACCAGAAAAACATAGGCAATATATAATTCCACTTTACCAACAGCCAAAAGAAAAATGTCGTGGAAATACACACACAATTCCACCAACAACAACAAATCCAAAACAAACAAGAATGAATAATCAATGGTCATTAATATCCCTCAGTATTAATGGTCTTAACTTGCATATAAAAAGACACAGGCTAGCAGAATGGATACAAAGACAGAATCCATCCTTCTGCATACAAGAAACACATCTCAACTTCAAAGAAAGACAGTACCTCAGAGTTAAGGATTGGGAAAAGATTTTCCAATCAAATGAACACAAGAAACAATCGGGGATAGTAATCCTAATATCCAACAAATTAGACTTTAAACTAAAATCAATCAAAAGAGATGAATGAGGTAATTTCCTACTCATCACAGGAGAAATCCATCAAGCTAAATTCTCAATTCTGAACATCTATGCCCCAAATACAAAGGCATCCACATTTGTAAAAGAAACATGTTACTAAAACTCAAATCACACATAAAACCTCACACACTTATAGTGGGTAACTTCAGCACCTCACTCTCACCACTAGACAGAACCCCCAGACAGAAACTTAAAAAAGAAAAAATAATATAACTAATAGAAGTTATGACCCAATTGGGTTTAACAGACATCTATAGAACATTCGATCCAAACAAAAAGAATGTACCTTCTTCTCAGCCCCACCTGGAAGCTTCTCTAAAATGGACCACATACTTGGCAACATAGCAAACCTCAACAGATACAAAAAATTGAAATAACCCCCGTATCTTATCAGACCACCATGCTTTAAAGTTAGAATTCAACAACACAAATTGCAAAAAACCTACAAACTCATGGAAATTGAATAATGCACAATTGCATCATTCCTGGGTCAAGGAAGAAATAAAAAATGAAATTAAAGACTTCCTAGAATTCAACAAGAATGAAGACACAATATACCCAAACTTATGGGACACTTTGAAAGCAGTGCTAAGAGGAAAGTTCATAGCGCTAAGTACCCACATGAAGAAACTGGAGAATAGTCACACTAGAGAATTAACAGCACAACTGAAAGCTCTAGAACACAAAGAAGACAATGAACCCCAAGGAGTAGACACCAGGAAATAATCAAATTGAGGGCTGAAATCAATAAAGTAGAAACTAGGAGAACAACACAAAGAATCAATATAAGGAAGAGTTGGTTCTTTGAGAAAGTCAACAAGATAGACAAACCTTTATCCAAATTACCAAACGGCAGAGAGTGAACATGCAAATTAATAAAATCAGAAATGAAAAGGGGGTCATAACAACAGATACTGAGAAAATCCAGAGAATTATCAGGTCATACTTTGAAAACCTGCATTCCTCAAAATTTGAAAATCTAAAGGAAATGGACAATTTTCTGGATAGATATCACTTACCAAAATTAAATCAAGAACAGATAAGCAACTTAAACAGACTTATAACCCCTAATGAAATAGAAGCAGTCATCAAAAGTCTCCCAACCAAAATAAGCCCAGGACCAGATAGCTTCAGTGAAGAATTCTACCAGAAATTCAAAGAACAGCAAATGCCAATTCTCCTCAAAGTATTCCACACAATAGAATCAGAAGCGTCATTGCCAAACTCTTTTTACAAGGCTTCAGTAACCTTGGTATCCAAGACACACAAAGACACAACTAAGAAAGAGAACTATAGACCAATATCCTTCATGAACATTGATACAAAAGTACTCAATAAAATACTGGCAAATTGAATCCAAGAACACATCAGAGAAATCATCCACCATAATCAAGAAGGCTTGATCCCAGGGATGCAAGGCTGGTTCAACATATGAAAATCCATCAATGTAATCCACCATATAAACAAAGTAAGAAAGAAACACCACATGATCATCTCACTACACACTGAAAAACCCTTTGACAAAATCCAACACCCCTTCATGATGAAGGTCTTGGAGAGATCAGGGATAGCAGGAATATACCTAAACATAATAACATCTGTTCAACCATATTCATAGCAGCATTATTTGTAATAGCCAGAAACTGGAAGCAACCTAGGTGCCCCTCAACCAAAGAATGGATAGAGAAAATATGATACATTTACACAATGGAGTCCTATTCAGCAGAAAAATTCACAGGCAAATGGATGGAACTATAAGAAACCATCCTGAGTGAGATAACCCAGTCACAAAAAGACAAACATGGCATGTACTCACTCATATATGGATTTTAGACACAGAGCAAAGGATTACCAGCCTACAATCCACACTGCCAGAGAAGCTAGGAAACAAGAAGGACCGTAAGAGAGACATACATGGTCCCCTGGAGAAGGGGAAAGGGATAAAATCTCCTAATCTAATTGGGAGCATGGGGGGAGGGGAGAGGGAGTTAGAAGAAAGAGAAGAGGAGAAGAGGGGAGAGAAAGACATGAGGAAGCAGGAAAATCTAGTCAGGGGAAGAATAGAGGAGAGTAAGAAAAGAGGTACCACAATAGAGGGAGAAAATCACTACTTACCTGAGTGGGGAGATGGGTTTGAAGAGAAATCTGGCACTAGGGAAATGTCCAGAGATCTACACAGTTGATCCCAACTAACAATCTAAGCAATAGTGGAGAGGCTACCTTAAATGCCCTTCTCTTATAATGAGATTGATGACTACCTCATATGCCATCCTAGAGCCTTCATCTAGTAGCTGATGGAAGCAGAAGCAGAGACCCACAGCTAAACACTGAGCTGAACTCTGGAATCCATTTGCAGAGAGGGAAGAGTGATGAGCAAAGGGATCAAGTCCAGGCTGGAGAAACCCACAGAAACAGCTGACCTGAACAAGGGGGAGCTCATGGACCCCAGATTGATAGCTGGGAAAGCAGCATAGGACTGTTCCAGACGCCCTGAATGAGAAGGTCAGTTTTGAGGTCTGGACACTCTATGGGGCCACTGGTAGTGAATCAGTATTTACCCCTAGTACACAAATGGACTTTGTGAGCTCATTCCACATAGAGGGATACTCTCTCAACCTAGACACACGGGGAGGTCTAGGCCCTGCTCCAAATGATTTGACAGACTCTGAAGATCCCTCCATGGAAGACCTCACCCTCCCTGGGGAGCTGAAAAGAGTTGAGCTAGAGGGTCAGTGGGGGGTCAGGGAAGGAGGGGAGGGATAGGGAACTGAGATTGACCTTTAAAAGAAGGTTGTTTCTAATTTAAATTTAAAAAAAAAGAAATGAGAGAGAGATTATAGAAAGACCCTAACGCTCGTGTGTGTGTGTGTGTGTGTGTGTGTGTGTGTGTGTGTGTGTGTGTGTGTGATTGCAGGTGTGTGCATGCCAGACTAGGTGTAAAGATGGAAGAACAACTCTCAGGAGCTGATTTTCTTTCCACCAAAGGGAATTGAACTCTGGTTGTCAGGTTTGTGCAGCAAGTGATTTTACCTGAGGAGTCATCTCACCATCCCAAAGCAATAAATTCAAACTGTAATATAATGGAATCATAGCTCTAGAATATATTCAAGTACTGAAAGAAGAAACAAAGCCACTACTTACCTGAGTGGAGAGATGGGGGTGATACATGCCTAAGGCCTTGAGTCTTGGCTAAGTTTAAGTCAGCGTAGACAACTGATGTGTCCATTAAGGTGGGAGATTCGACACTGTCTTGTGAGTGAAGAGAAACTCAAAGCTCTGTGAGGTCAAATTAACAAAAGGAAATCCGCTGTTAAGACTCTCCTGCTTGTGTCCACACCCACGCACACTTGTATGTGAGGGTTTCTCCACAGTTACCAAATTTGGTATTCATTATGCTCACATAGTTTACTCGTTCTTATCTTTCAAAGGGAAGATGTAACACATGGAATGCATTTTGAGAAAATTATGGAAAAGACTTTTTTGTCCTTATTTCTTTAGCCATCTGTTCTCAGTTATTTCCTCAGAGTAAACGTCAGGGTACATGAGCACCTGCTGTGGAATATTCCTTTACAATATATGAATGTATTTTTGCTGTGATTGGTTTAATAAAGAAGCTGACTGGCCAGCCGCTGAACAGAATAAGATTAGGCAGGAAAGCCAGACTAGGAGAAGTCTGCGAGGAAGAAGGTGGAGTCAGGAGTTGCCAGCCAGACACAGAGGGAGTGTTAGATGAAACTGCCATGCTAATAAATGGATCCCCAAGTGGCAGAGTGCAAATAAGGAATCTTGATTAATTTAAAATGTAAGAGTTAGCTAGTAATAAGCCTGAGCTATTGTTCAAGCATTTATAATTTAATATAATATAATTTAAAATAAGCCTCGGTATGTTTATTTGAGAGTGACTGAAGAACAGGTAAACTCTGCCTACAACCACCCAATCTTGAATTCAAATGTAAGGGATCCCTCCCCACCAAATTCCCAGGAATTATGATATGAGGTATTTTGTGACTTTTCATAAAAACATAAATTAACGCATCAAAGTCCAAGGTTATATTTGACACAAGCTGAATCTCAAAAATCCTTCTGAAAATCCATGGCATGAGGGAAACTGTAATGTGTGGAAATAAGGACAATAATGTGGCAAAATATTATGAAAGATGGATAAATAGATATATACATGATAGATACATGATGACTTAGAAAGATGATAGATAGATAGATAGATAGATAGATAGATAGATAGATAGATAGACAGATAGATGATAAAGTGATAGAGACATTACTGGCAAAATAGGAAAAGCTATGAGGAGGGAGCCACACGTGCCTTTCAGCATTGCCCTGAAGGCTCACATGGTTGTTAGAATAATATTCACCTGAGTGAAGCTTTATCTGTCAGAGCTACAAGGTCTATAGCATGTGTCAACTCCTCCAAGGACTTTCAGGCCTTGAGACTTAGAACAAGACTACAAATTCCAAGACATTCTCAGATTTCAGGTGAAGATGAAAAGCAAGGATTTCCTTAAAGCTACTATGTGTGCACAGATTGAAATTGTACCAGGCACTCAAAACTACATGGCAGTGGCAGCAGTCTGCTGGCAGTGAGTTCCAGAAGACAGGAGATGCGTACTGACAGCACGGGGCACACCCTCATCCCCCAAGATCACTGATGATTAAAAAGTGAGAGGAAGCCTGTGTGAGGGTCTCACAAGACACTTAAGACTCCGTGAAACCTCCTCAGCTCTCGTTGTTTGTTGACAGACGTTTCACTCAACGCCAGACACAAAGTTCTTCCTCATTCTTCATCTAAACCTAAATTTCAACAAGTATGCAAGACCTTCCAGGGGTGTCAATCTTGAGTTACTCTATACAGTTCTAGAAAATTATAAAATCTAGCATATAGGAACTTCAGTGTATATTTAATAAGGTTCTCAGGTTTTATTATATATAAGAATCACCAGAAAATTCATTAACAATGCATGCCCCTGCTTTGTTGCTTTGTCAAGTCCTTGCTTTGTCAAGATGGTGTAGCCTTACATGGGGATTGTGTGAATAAACATTCCAAGTATTAAGTTCATTCGTGGGGCACACTTAAATAAGCAATCCTGCAGCCAATGAAAGCTGCGGGGATGAGTTAGAAATATCAATGGAGTGAAGAGAAGTCTGATAAAGGGAAGCAGAAGATTCGGACAATGCTGTAAGGACACTGAACTTGAGCTGTAAGTTCTGAAGCCATCTGTGGCTACTAGGAATCCACACTAGCTCTGCTAAGAACGGCATGATTGCGGTGAAAAGATTTCTGATAAAGATGCTTGCAAGCGCCTCTGCGCTATGAAGTGTGAACTAAGTGGAAAAAGTAAGCAGAGATGAGCGTCATTTGTCCACATGAGTGGGAAACAAACTGACCACTTGCTGTTTACACAATATCAGAAACAACACCCACTGCACAGTTGTGTAGCTATCATCCTACAGATGCTAAAATGCACCCTCTTGAGACTGCAATCCTGAGAATTGAGCTGTGTTAAAGATTTTATTTGATCACCTGATTTCCAGGATGATATTTTTACCACAAAATACATCAGAATTCAGAATTAACTTGATCTTGTCACAATAAAATATATGGATAGAGAGAAGACAGAGAATGTGTGAGGGAGATTACTATGTGGTGTTACAGGCACACAATGTGACATTAAGTCTAAGTAAGTCTAATAGTGAGGGATTATAAGTAATCCAGGATTTTAGAGTGTGGAAACAAAGAAACTAATGTTGAATGTCTCAAAAAAATAAAGACAAGTTTTTAACTAGATGCCCATTTTGATATTAAAAATCCCAAGTTGCCGGGCGTGGGTGGTGCACGCCTTTAATCCCAGCACTCGGGAGGCAGAGGCAGTCGGATCTCTGTGAGTTTGAGGCCAGCCTGGTCTCCGGAGCAAGTGCCAGGATAGGCTCCAAAGCTACACAGAGAAACCCTGTCTCGGGGAAAAAAAAAAAAAAAAAAAAAGCAAACAAAAAATCCCAAGTAAATAATGGGAGCAAAACGCAAGCAGTATTATTCCTTCATGTGAAGACAGATGTGGTAAAGTAACAATTGTATTCTAGAAGTTGAAAATACCAGACAGAAAGTGATAATTGAGAGGGAAGAGCTTCTGCTTCAAGCTAAAACTACAAAGGAATGGATGACAGGAGCAGAATGACTCACCAGAAGCTACAAGACCTCCTTCTCCACAGAGTCATTGCTTTGTGCATTGCCACACACACCTGAGCACCTCTGTGAGAAGTCTGGAGACTAGCTGGGAAGTTGTACCAGCCCATTTTAAAACCAGAGATACATTGCAGAGAAGGGGCTAGGCAATGATGCAGCTCTCTCATGCCTCATCCTGCTGAAGATCTAGGAGGAAACACCCCACACTGTGGAGAGCCAGAACTATCCAAGCTTTCTCAGAGGCCCTGATGAAAAGGAAAATGGAATACAGTTCTGTGTCCTGGCTCAGGAGTGAACTTGACTAGGCCAGACTGGAGCTGGGGAAAGGGCCTCAAAGGAGTTTAAATATCAGTTCCTGATAATGAGACTTCTCTCCATAAAAAACTGGAATCCAGTTGCAAAGAAGGAGGAGTGATGAGCATAGGGGTCAAGACCAAGCTGGTGAAACCCACAGAAACAGCTGACCTGAACAAGGGGGAGTTCTTGGCCCCCAGACTGATCACTGGGAAACCATCGTGGAACTGATCCAGACCCCATGAATGGTGGTGTCAGTGAGGAGGCCTGGGAAATCTATGGGGCCTCTTGTAGTAGATCAGTACTTATCCCTAGCATAGGAATGGACTTTGGGAGCCCATTTCACATAAAGGGATACTCCCTCAGCCTAGACACAAGGGGGAGGGCCTAGGCCCTATCCCAAAGGATATGACAGATTCTGAAGACTCTGAAGGCCTCACTCTCCCTGGGGAGCAGAAATGGTATTGGATAAGTAGGGTGTTAGTGGGGAGCAGGGGAGGAGGGGAGGGAGAGGGAACTGGGATTGACATGTAGAACAATCTTGTTTCTAATTTAAATTTTATAATGGAGGAGGAAAAAAAAAGAAAAAGTAAAAAAGAAAAGAAAAAGGGACTGGAGTTATCATCCCCAAGGCCACTCTGTGTTTGGTCTGCCATGCTTTTTAGAGTCTCCACATATCCTTTGTGCATTGCTGTTGGATTACCCTCCTTTAGACTTAATCCTATTGGATGACAGCTTTTTCTGGCTCTGTCCCATTTCTTCACTGGAAATCATGTACAAGATGATGTATTTCTCAGTGAACTTGCCTAGCATAAGGCACAGCTTCTGCAATACATACCAAACTCACATGTTCTGTCTTCTTTAACTCTGAAATCCTGGACCTTCTTTCTCAGGACCTGTCGCTGAAGAATGACCTGCTGGTCTGGGTAAGCACAGAGAGACTTTTCTTTTTAATGAAATGAAACAATGGGCAGGGATGAATGCTTTGTTTGTTTAGGGATACCTGAGAACTATTTCTTTCTTGACTTACTTGGATTGTCAATGGACATGTCATTAGTTTGTAGCCACAGGTAATAAAGGAAAGCATCAATTTTGTGGCACAGTGCACAGGCAGACAGCATGGAGAAAGACTGGAAAACAGGTTTGAAAAGCACGATAAGCTCAATGGGATGAAGATTTTCCTCAAATGAAAAGCCCAAGAAAGACTAAGAAAGGAGACTGTTTTTTAGATGCCCAATCATAGTCATATAGACTGTGGCTTAGGGTAATGACTAAGAAAAACAACTGAGTACCAGAAGCTAAGTTAGCTAAAGTTCTTTTAATCTTATCGTTGAGAGATGTGCTCACAGTTTTCAGTGTGCATCATAGCTAAAATAAAAGTTTAAAATATGATTTAAGGTTAGATTAAGATGTTTTTGTTAAAAGCTTTGAGGTGAAAAATCTTGGAAAGCAATCTAAAGTTTAGAAAGGCACATAGTTGAGTGAGGGACTTGTTAAGATCAGGAAACAAGAATCAATCAAGCTGCCAGGTGGGGGTGGCACACTCCTTTAATCCCAACACCCGGGAGGCAGAGGCAGGCAGATCTCTGTGAGTTCGAGACCAGCCTGGTCCACAAGAGCTAGTTCCAGGACAGCCTCCAAAGCCCAGAGAAACCCTGTCTCAAAAAAAAAAAAATGAAAAAAAAGAATCAATCAAGCAATCATTATTGACTGACATGCCTTCCTTGCTAGGATTGGTTGATGATGAAAGATGATTAATTCCTTGTATCCATTTCTGAATGGGTATGCACCCTGAGGATTTAAAGCAGAGATGACTGCTTGTTTTTCATATATAAAAGTTTAGGTTTATGACTCTTTTAATATTCCTTATAAGATTATCTATTGAAATATGTAATGAAGTAGTTGATTCTCTTTTGTAACTTGCAAAATGCAGCCTGCCAGCAAAAGACCTGGCTATGGACTCTTGTGCTCTAGAAACATGAGCCCCAATAAATATTTTCCTTTTAACAATTATTGTGGTCATATTCTCTTCATGGCAATAGGAAAGTAACTAAGAAGTTGGTACCAGCAAGTAGGGTGTTGCTGTGACAGCCCTGAACGTGCTGTTTTGGAGCAATGTAGAAGATTTGGGACTTTGTTCTAGGAGAGTGTTTTAATGCTAACAGCAGGGTTTAATGGCCATGCAAGTAGGACCTTGGGAAACAGTGGTGGTGAGAACAACTGGAATATGGAGTACCAGCTCAGAGGATTCAAGGGGGGACAATATTAGCAACAATATTAGAAACTATTCTTATGGCATTTTAACAAATTATATGGATGCTGAAAGTTTCAGGCTTTAATGCTGATCGGCTCTACCTCTTTAAGAGACAGATCCTGCCCCCTGACAACAGTCAGGGCATGCACAGGGACGTGCCATCACCACATCACCCACCATGCATTTACAGCCTGGGTGAGGACTCTGGGCACGCATGGAACCTCAGTGTGCATGTGCAGTCTTCCCTTTAAAAGTTCCAACTTCCCCGCTACGCTCTCCCTCTGCTTCTTCTCTCTCTTCTCTTCTCCCACCTATGCGCTTTCTCTGCCTCTCTATGGCGACCGGCGGTCAGCCATTATCCCTGTTCGTCTTCTCTCTTAGTCTCCCTACTCTGTCAGGCCTATAATAAAATGGCTAATATGTCACAGCTTATGGCTCCTCTTTTTCTTCTTTATCTTTACTTTAAGCAAAAACATAACAGATGCTTCCCCCACACACACCTTGTCCTAAGACCATCCATGAGGCTAAATTGAAGAGTTTTGTACTAATTTCATTGGCAGAGATTGAAAGATAGCCTGATATTGATTGTGTTGTGCGGTTATTAGTGATCATTGTTATACAGATCTACAATGAAAAAAAATGTAAGCACAAAAAGAAATAACAAAAGTATAATTCAAAAAGAGAAGGAACACAGGATATTTAGTGTTAGACACCAGACTTGAGCAGAAGACCCAAGGAGAAATGGAATTCTGGGTGGGTATTGTGCCCTCAGGGCGAAGCCCCACCTAGCTAACCCTATAGCTTTTGAAAAGGCCTAAGGAATTTTCTGCTTAAGCAGAATTCTTATGCAAATGTGTCTAAAGGATGAGGACAGGTTCTATCTCAAGCAGGCAATAGAACTTGGCAGTAGAAATTGGCCGCATAATCCTGACTTTAGATTCATGAAGATACAGAAGCAAAGGTGATGTGAACTATTCCTCCATGGCTAAGAAGAGCGGCTGAGGCCAAGTACACAGCAGGGGATTCCCTGCACTGAGGCCAACAGATACCATTCTGTGAAACTGTGAAAATGAAGCCTGGGATGTGTTGGAGACTGCAAGATATTAGATATGCCATTGCTATGGGTTATCTACCAAGGAGAGCTGCAGATAGGGAAAACAGAGGGTGGGGGGAGAGAAGGAAGGAAGGAAATAGATCAGCATGGATGTTTCCTACAGCCCTACTTCTAGACACATGACCATAAACGTTGAAAGTGGGTTCTCTGTTATATCCCCTCCAAAATTAACCTTGAAATTGGATCCCATGGCATAGTAAAGAGAGGTAAGAAGGCCTCTATGAAAGAATCTATAACTGGGGTTTTGCCAAGTGGACATGCAGTTAAACTGCCTACTTCGTGTTTTATCTCTTTAGAAGTTTCTCACCCTTGATCAGACACAGATCTTTAGGGAATTGGTGGTGGTCAAAGTGGTGACTCAAGATGGTCCAAGTACTGAGAATAAGTAAGTGTTGAGTGCCAAACCTCAAAGCCAACATCAATGTCATGACCACCATGAGACCTTATCAGACTTCCTTGTCTCTACAGGTGTTACAGCTCTCAGCCACAGGTCTGAGACCCTTGTCCATGAAGACTAGGTTGCTTTCTAGGACTCTTCTGGCAAGACGGACCTGCAGTGTCTCTTTTCTCTGTCTTTACAGCCCTTTCTCCTTCTTCAGCCTCAGGCCGGCCACCTCTGTCCTCTTTCTTCTCCCCTTCTCCTTCCTGGCTGCCAGAAAAACCGACCAGCTGCTTCTTCAGCTGTCAAGCAGCAACTGCCTTGCTGTGTTCACAGCATGGCCTAACTACACTCACTTGCCCTCCCTCTGTCATTCTGCAGAGTGTGCAGTCACCTCTGCTCTCAGCTGTCCCTGCTGTTACTTCCCTGGTGTTACCAGCTCAGCCTCAGCCTCTTAGAGGAGACAAGAAAAGGCCACTCAAAAGAATCCTTTTGTCAGGTGTGACACTGTAACACCTGGAGAGGCAGCACAGGATCACTTCTGCTAACAGCCTTCGTGAGACACAGCAGCCTTTAGAGTGGCTTGAGAAAAGGCCTCTGGACCAGTCATGGCAATCCGTCTCTGACCAGTCACAGCACTTGGTGTAGGTCAATCACAGACTTGACTTTTGCACCAAGCACAGCCTTTGAGGCTTATGTTTTGAAATCACAGGCTGGATTCTTGGCATCAATCATAGACATATGTCTGCTAGACCACCAGGGGAGCACTTTCCCCCTCTTCCTTTGGTGAAAATCACTACAGGGTCTTGTGGAGCTCAGTGAACCTTCGGGATAGCAAAGAATGTGGTTTAAACTGATCCTAACAGCTAAACTAAACTTAGTGGTTTAATAAAACAAATGCAGTGGTGTGTGTGTGTGTGTGTGTGTGTGTGTGTGTGTGTGTGTGTGAGTGTTGTGTGAGTGTGTGTGAGTGTGAGTGTGTTGTGAGTGTGTGTGTGTGTGTGTGAGTGTGTGTGAGTGTGTGTGTGAGTGTGTGTGTGTGTGAGAGAGTGTGTGTGTGAGTGTGTGTTATGAGTGTCTGTGTGTGTGTGTGAGTGTGTGTGCGCGCGTGCGTGTGTGTGAGTGTGTGTGCGTGCGTGCGTGCGTGCGTGCATGCGTGCGTGTGTGTGTGTGTGTGTGTGTGTGTGTGTATGTTTGTTTAAGGATGTGCATCACCATACCCACCAATTTTAATACTTTTCACATCTTGTCAACTATGTTCCAAAGGCTTCATTATTTTAATCAAATTCTGACTATATAACAATGCCGATTTATTTTTCCTACATTTTACTTTGTACACACCAGATAACTGAGGATGACAGGTCAAAATAGTTCAAGGTCTATGATTTTGTTGAATATGTTTTCTGTACCTTTGAGCTGAATTTCTTCACTTTCTTCTATACCTATTTTTCCTAGGTTTGGTCTTTTCAAGGTGTCCCATATTTCCTGAATATTTTGTGTTAGGGATTTGTTGGACTTGAGATTTTCTTTGGTCAATGACTCTATATCCTCTAGTGAGTCTTCAACACCTGAGATTCTCTCTTCCATCTCTTGTATTCTATTGGTTATACTTACATCAGTGGTTACTGATCGTTTACCCAGCTTTTCTATTTCCAGCATCCCCTCATTCTGTGTTTTCCTTATTGTTTCTAATTCTGCTTTCAAACTGTGAACTGTTTGAATTGTTTTCTTTACTTGTTTGATTGCTTTTTCTTGGCTTTCTTAAGATTCTTTAAGAGATTATTTATTTCTTGAATTTTTTGGTTTGTCTTTTCCTCCATTTCAAGTAATTTTTGCTTGTTTTTTCTTCTATTTCTTTAAGGGATTTTCTTGTTTCCTCTTTAATGGTCTATACCATCTTCATAAGATAAAATTTAAGGTCCATCTCTTCTTCACCCTCTGCATTGGGCTTTTCAGTTCTTGCTGGTTTGGAATCCCTAGATTCTGGGGATGTCATATTGAGCTTTCTGTTGTTGAGTGTATTCTTTTTTTCCCATTCATTTATTTAGCTCATAAATAAAGTCATGCACAATTATGATACATAATACAGTATGTTCACAATGGCATGGCTAAATTAAACCAATTAACATGTTATGTCACACATACTCATCATTTTGTTGAGTGTATCCTTATTCTGTCGTCTTCCCATCCCTTCTTCCAGTGGGTGAAGGTGGGGTCCCTCCGTCTCTTCTAGTCTCAGGTGGCAGGCAGAGGGCCAGTATTCCCTCTTTCAAACACTTTTTAGCCATCTGTTTTTCTCTTTTGTTGTTGCTGCTGGTGTTGTTGTGTGTTTTTTGCTGTACTGTTCATTGAAAGCCTATGACCATTTTTTTCTTATTAAATTTTTAAAAGCTGTTGAATCACTAAGTGAAATCTCCTTGTATATTTTGGATCTATATGTTGCAGGGCGGGGGCCTCCCCAGCTGTCAAAGTAACTTCCAAACCATTAATAGGATGACATCAACTTCCCATTTGCCCTTCACAGCAAGTCCAGGCCACACAAAGTCCGTGGCACACAGATAGATGCAAATTCTGAACCTAATTCTGGCAAAAAAAAAAAAACATGTAAAGTTAGTATAATATGCACACTGTAAACCCTGTCTCGAAACACCCCCCCCCCAAAAAAAAGATGCAAACTGAGGCCACAGGGTTACTTGAAGGAAGGAGGTGTCTACACCCACAGCTGAAGGATGGCAAGTGTTCTGGTGATTTGGGGTTCCACTAGACAGGAACCAGTGGTGTTAACTCACACGTCTGGGTTTGGGTTAAGGCTGACCAGGTTTTGTTTATGCTAAATCTACTTCCTTCCACCCAGCACCAGTGGCTTACACAACCCTTAGAACCTTTTTCTTTGATTTTGTTGTTTTGACCCAGCTTTTATTTCGACTAAGGGACGCACTCCCAGACCTCAGAACTTTCCAGAACCAGGACATCACCTGCTACACACCCGCCGTGCACCTGCAGCTCAAGGTCCCAGCTCGCTGTATCCTGATAGGTGCTTGGCAATCAGCACTTGCAGATTGGTCTTTTTTTCCCATTCTCTTTACAAAAATCTGTTAGGTTTGGTTTGTTTGAGTTTTTCCTTAGTATCCAAAGGCTGGACAACACCATAACAAGTCAGACCAGAGCTTCAGTGTCCTTGCACTTGCTTTGGCAGTACCCCTGCGACTCCTGCTGGCGAAAAATTATCATTGCAACTTAAAGTTAAGACCAAAGGAGGCACAAATTTCTGAGGATTTAATTTGAGGCAAATTACTGGATATTTTTGCACTTATGCTAGTAAATAAATTAATAAAAAAATCTTACAATGTGTTAACTGCTGCTACAACAATGGCAGATAATATTACCATCTAGAAATTTAAAAATCTTTTTGCTTCTACTATGGATGGAATTTTTAAAAAGGTATACGACCTAGCTGGGACACAGTCATAGTTGCTATAAGCTTGATAATCCATAGACTATGCTTAAAGAAATTGTTGGATAATAGAGCTAAGAATGAGAAACTTATGGAAATTAACGCTAAGAATGAGGAACTTACAGAAATGATACAGACTGGTAATGAGAGCTTAGCAACAAGGATTCATACAAATGAAAATGACAATCATAATTTGACAAAGAGAATTCACAAAATGGAACATGGTAATGAACTCTTAACAGAAAAAGTTCATTCCATGTCCAAGAATAATGAAAGCTTAGAGACAGAGCATTATTTTGGGAAAGCAACTTGCATGCCATAAAAATAATCTCTAAAGATGAGAATATTAAATCTCTGGAAACCTGTGTAAATGATGAGAGCAGAACCTGATCTATTTAATGAAATTGTTGGAAGTATTTACCGATTGAGTATACATTACAGGCCATAGAAAACCTTAACATTGACACACCAGGAGTTAAGGTACAAAATAAAGAGAATGAAAAAGATTTAACATAGCCAATACCTTTCAGAATCAGAGATGACTTACCAAAGGTTTTATCACATCATCGCGTGCTTTGGTCTAACCTGTGACTATGTATCTCTTGTGCCTGGTTCCTGGAGCCCAGGGACCAAGCCAAGGAGTCAACAGTCTGATGCAAAAGCAAAAGGTTTCTTTTTATTTCAAGCTGGCCAGCTAGGATCTCACTGCAAGGCGGGCAAATGAGATGCCAACCAGCCAAAAAGAGAAGCTTTTAAAGGGACAGACCATAAGGTTGAAGGCCACAAATTACAGTTTCCATAGTTACTTTAAGATCATACAAAGTACAGAGTTAGTCAGTAACTATACATTTTAAGGGAGATACATTTGACTGAGATAAAACTGGGCATGGGCTATCAGGGTTACAGAGTCACAGAGTCTGTCAGTTATCCCCTGGCCTGGGGGATCTTTATGACCAGCAATTAGCAAAGGAATGTTAACAGGAGTGGTGGACAGTTACCTCCCCTTCTCTGAGAGCAGGGGATCAGGTGCCAGTCATGGCACTCCTGATTTAAGGAGTTAAATTTTCCTTTATCATTAGACATTTCCTTTTCAGGGCCTAATTTTTTAAACTTTTATTAATTTGAATTTTTGGTCCCTCAGTATCAAAAGCCAGCAAATGATGAACCCCAGATATACAGAATGCAAATTGGAGCCTGTATGTATGAAAGATTTAAAAGCAATTAAGGAAGAAGTAGTTTCATATGGCATCCAGTCACCATATTTGAGGCAGTTTGTTAGGCTATGGGCTACAAGAAATAGAAAAACTCCAAATGACTGCCTTCAATTAGTCTCAGCTGTTCTAGAACTTGTCCCACAGCTGCAGTGGAAGACAAATTGGAGGGAAGAGACCAAGGCCCTTGAACATCGAGGCAGAATCAACAGTTATGAGGCTTCCCAAGATCAAACTCTTGGTGAAGGCTGTCACGCTGATGTAGATACTGAAACTACATACAATGAACACATCTTGTTCCTATGCTGTACAGCAGCCTTCAATGCTTGGTACAAGATTCAAGAACCAGGGAAAAGAATTGAGCCCTATACTAAGTTTATACAAGTTCCAAAAGAACCCTTAAGTGACATTTTGCAAAGATTAACTAAAGCTCTACAAATAGTGATAGCAGACTAAGAAACTAGACAAGTACCCATTGAATCTCTAGCTTTGAAAATGCTAATATAGAATGCAAAAAGGTGCTTGGGCCCTTAAAGATGAGGTCAGCACCAATGGACGAATGGATCCTGCATGTAGCCAATGTAGAGTCTTTTGACTATAACACTGAAGCTTGGGTAGAAAAAGTGATGTCCAAAGGTATGAGGAACACCAAATACCAAACGCTTTAGTTGTGGAAGAATAGGCCATATGAGAAGAAATTGTAGACAAGTTGTTCCTAGAAATAATGCTTCTTCTGGGAATAACCCAAACAGAAGGCCACGTCCATCTGGATTATGTAGAAGATATAGCAAAGGCCAACAATGGACCAATGAATTAGATCAACAAGAGACAAAGAAGGCAACACTTTACCATCAGGAAACTCCTTGGGGGCCTCTCAAAGACCCTCATGTCAAAACTGGTCCAGTCATTCCCAGTCACTGTGGAGGACAATCCTCCCCAGAACAATTAGGAAATCCAGTGCCTATTGTAAAAAAATAATACTGCTCTGGAATAACTTTGAGAGATAACTTTGGAGGATGAATCAAAAAAGAAATTTTGAATTTTGGCCGACGTCTATAAATGAACAAAGACCAAAACTGAGGATACAAATCAATAATATTATACTCAGTGGATCACTGGACACAAGTGTGGACATTATTACTCTAGAATCTTGGCATCCAAGTTGGCATCTTCAGGAGGTAGATGTTCAGTTCTTAGGGATCGGAGCCCTATCTCAGGTAAAACAAAGCACCAAATGGATTGAATGTATAGAGACAGAAGGACAAAGAGGAAGGCTGAGGCTATATGTGGCTAATATAACAGTAAACCTATGGGATTGTGATCTGTTGCAGCAATAGAACACCCAAATTTATATTCCTTACATATCAGAAATGAACCATAAACCAACTCATATGTTTGTGGGGAAAATTTTATAAGGCAATGTATAAACCACACACTGAACATCCAGGCTGTACAAAAGCAGAATAAAATAAGTGTCTAATTCATAGAGGGACCAAAACCCCTACCCTTAAAATAATTAACTGACAATCCTGTCTGGGTGGGGCAATGGCCTATGACTTCAGAGAAGCTAGAGGGTCTAGAACAGCTGGTTCAGAAACAACTAAATCTGGTAAAATTGAAGAATCCACCAGCCCTTGGAATTCTCCCATATTTTCTATTAAAAAGAAATCAGGAAAATTGAGAGTGCTTATAGATCTGAGAGCCATTAAAAAAGTAATTCAGCCAGTGGGCTCTCTACAGCGGAATACCAATGCCTTCTTTATTACCTAAAGGCTGGCTTATTATAGTTGTTGACTTAAAAGACTGTTTCTTCACTATATCTTTGCCTTCACGGAGCCTTCACAATGCCTTCTCAACCTGCTAAAATATATCAGTGGAAGGTTCTCCCACAGGGAGTATTAAATAGCTCCACCCTGTGATAATAAGTTGTACAGCAGCCATTGGAATTATTACATAAGCAATTTCCTCAATCTATAATTTACCATTACATGGATGACATTTTATTATCTGACTCAATTGTAGATTATTTGGAAAGAATGTTTGAAGAAGTAAGGAAAATTTTGCCTTGTTGGGGATTATAAATTGCTCCTGAAAAAAAAAATGGGAAGAGGAGATTCTATTAATTAGTTAGGCCATAAAATAGGTTTACAAAATTTAAACCCCAAAAGGTGCAAATCAGGAAAGAGTGAATGCCAGACTCTTAATGACTTTCAGAGATCATTAGGAGACATTTCCCATCTATGGCACATTATTGGGATAAAACCTGATCAGCTAATTCATTTGAACAAAAGTGGCAAGGACTTAAATAGTCCCAAGGAATTAACAGCTGAAGCTGAGAAAGAATTGGCATTGGTGGAAGATGAATTATGGATTGCACAAGTGGATGGTGTGGATCCAAAGTTTAACTGCATTCTAGTCACATGACCCTCTAAGAATTCTCCTGCAGGAACTTTAATGCAGAGGGAAGATACTATCATAGAATTATCTTTTTACCTCATAAACCAAGGAGGAAATTAAAAATTATTTGGAAAAGATCTCTGAGTTTATTCTAGAAGAAAAATTGAGACTTCATCAATTAGCAAGAATATAGCAGAAATTATAGTATAGTAAATTATACTAGTGATGAAATTGGCAAATTATGGGTAGAAAGTGGTAATTTTTGGGAGAGGTCAACAACAATTATCCCAAACACAAGAGAATTCAACTTATAAAGAGAACTACCTGGATCCTTCCTCACATTATAAGGGAAACGTCAATAACTGGAGGCCCTACATTCTATACTGATGCAAATAGTCAGGAAAGACACATTACAAATCAGAAAATTGAATTAAAGTGTATCTAAGTCCTTATAATTCTGTCTAAAAGTCAAAAGTACATGATATTCTCATGGTGTTAATGGATCGTGAAGAACCTCTCAACATTGTTACTGATACACAATATGCAGAAAGCATTGTTTGAAACCACTGACTTTATGCCAGATGATACAGAATTGACTTTATTATTTATTTAGATACAAGACTTAATCAGGGACAGGAATCATCCTATATATATAACACACATCCGATCCCATGCGAATCTGCCAGGACCACTAGCATAAGGTAATGATGAGATCAACTATTGATAGGAAATATGCTGAAGGTCTCAGAATTTCATTTTTAAAAAACACCATGTTAATAGCAAAGGTTTGAAAAGGAATTTTCCATCACTTGGCAACAAGCCAAGGAAATTATAAGGAAATGCCTAATTGTTCTTTATACAACCAAACTCCACAACCTGCCTGAGAATGAAATCTGGCAGGTGGATGTGTTCCATTTTGTAGAATTTGGAAAATTAATATATGTACGCCACACCATTGGTACTTATTCAGGTTTTCAATGGGCAACTGCTTTGAATTCAGGAAAGGCTGATTCAGTAATCACAAATTTGGTAGTCTCTGGGTTTGATGTACTCTTGACATCCTGGGATTATCCCACCATGTATGGTTAAAGAAATCTGCATAAGGTGAAGTATTTAGGGGGTATCTTGGTAACATTAAAAACTAATCCTTACCCTGGAGATTTCCTAGGGTGAGCTTAAGTTAGTCCTGTTTACAGTTGTTAGAGTTGGAAGTGGAGCTTATTGCTTGATACATTCCATTCCCAACATGGTATCATAGCTTGGGGTTCAGGCTCAGCCAGAAGTCTTGACCTATGTCAAGTTGGGAATGGTTAAAGAAATCATATACTCTCTCTAACATCTAAACACTGAGGGTTGCCTTGTAGACCTTTATCTTTGAGATTACCAAAGGAATTCCTGGGAAAATTGAAGTTTCGAGACTTGACATCTTAGAGGGCTCATATTCCAGTGGTAACAACATGGGTTGGTTTGGAGCAATGGGCTGGATGACTCTAGGTGCAGATTTCCTTTGTATAGTACATTTGTTGATTGCATCTGGACCATTTAAGTATAACCTGGATTCTCAGATTCTACCAGTTTCCCAATAATGATCTGAGTTTTACAGAATCAGATATAGGTTGGGCCAGGAGAAATGCCTGATGATATGGTATTTGGGTGTTGCAAATGCCACTCTCTGGGGTTCCTCTTTTCAAGTCCAAAAGAAACTGGACACAAATGGCTATGTCTGGTGCCTGCCAGCATACCGAAGCACCTGCTGGCCTCTAGGCACTCTCAGCAAGTGCCTGTTACAGACTCCATGCTGGCATGCTGGCTTCTCTTACTTCTCACCCAATGGGCCTCTCTTTCCTTCCCCAGCTTCTCATTCCTATATAGCCCTGTCATACCAGCCATACACCCTCTTGCTCTTGGATCTATCTTTACTCTCTGCTCCCCTTCTTCTCTCACACCCCCCATTCTCCTCCCATGGTCTCACAGAGTCTGATGGCTATCATGTTCAGTCTATCACTTTCTCTCCCTACTCTGGACTCTTCCAGATATCTCTGGCTGTACTCTCCCCCACATCTACAATAACAACCTTCTCCTCATCCACACCTTGGGAAAAATCATGTCCTCATTTCATTCGACCTTCAGGAGGACAACTTACAGGTCTTCCAAATCCCTTTTCACCTGTCACCATTCCTTCTGACTTGATTACACAGCACAGCAAGCAGCATGCACCCCTACAACGTGACAGTCATGTTCTCCCTTTGCATTTGCTGGTCCAGCTTCCTAGAAGACTCATCTCTCAGTTACTCAGCCTTGCTCAACAGTGTCTTTCAGTGCTGGACTCTAGCATCTTCTCACAGGAAGGCCTGACTTGATCACTCTAATGATGTGATGCCATCTCTAAAGGCAGACTCTTAATATCCATTTAAATGTTTTTCTTGCTGTCATTCAACATCACGCATTCTCTGAGGCATGTATTCATATCTCACTATTTGCACAGCTACAAAGTCATGGAAACTACAAAGTCAAAGAAGGATAGCTCCATTTGTTTACATTTGCATCCTCATCATCCAGAGCTGCAATTGACACATAGTAGGTGCTGTTTTCTGAATTAATGAATGAGCTCTGTACACATTTTTCCATAATATCAGAGAAAACCTTTTGTCATTTGGCCACAAATCAGATCACTGTCCCTGTCCCGCTTTGGGTCTCTGAGAAATCTTATCACTATGCTGTGAATATCACACGGTTTGAGGTGTTTAGTTAATGGGTCTAGGTGGTTTGATTACTTTCACTACTGGCTCAGTATTTTCTCTTCACAATCTTTGCTTTGTCTTTACCCTATTACTTTTGTCCTTTAGGTTTCTGTTCAAGCTGATGGTGTGTAGGATAATAAAACAATGAGGGTAGTCAAATTTTCTAGTATGTAAATTTGAGATCATGGATAGTAGTGTTGAGGAAATCTCTTGTTTTTCTCAGCCTTCACTTTCTTACATCCATTTCAACAAGCCCTTTTGCTAGGCATTAACACAAGAAGGTAAAAGTGTGTTCCTTCCTATTACACCAGCAAATAGAATCTTCCCAGCAGTTTCAAAGCCTCACTGTCCCCTGAACCTGATATGAAGATGAGAATAAAGCTCATTTGATGACTCTAAAATGTTTTCCTGATTTTAACTTTTATAATTTACTACTTCCTAATCTAAACTCCTTTAATATTGATAATCTCATAGCTTTCACAATATAGAAATAATGTTAAAATGAAAATGTTGCCATATCGTTGATATCGGCATGTTCAGTTACATCACAGAATGCAATACTCCCTCGTGACAATTTTAGACACATTTTCTACCTCAGCTTCTGATCCCTTTTCATACTTGCTCATGTCATCTTATCCTTGGAGTGTTACCTCAGTCTTAGGCATTTCTTTCTCAGCTGCATGACTGTGGAGCTGGCTGGCAGCTCCCTACAGACTGGGAAAAGATCTTCACCAACCCCACATCTGACAGAGGGCTGGTCTCCAAAGTATACAAAGAACGCAAGAAGCTATTCTCCAAAACAACAAATAATCCAATTAAAAATTGGGGTACAAGGTTGGAGAAACCCACAGGAACAGTTGACCTAAACAAGAGAGAGAACATCGACCCCAGATGCTGTCAGGGAGGCCAGTACAGGACTCACCCAGACCCCTGAGCATGGATGTCAATAAGGAGGCCTCTGCACTCCAGGGAGCCTCTGGTGGTGGATTAGCATTCTTCCCTGGTGCAAGAAGGGACTTTGAGAGCCCATCCCACTTGAAGGGTTACACTCTGGCCCTGGACACATGGGGAAGGGTCCAGGATCAGCATAGGAAGACTTGGTGGACTTGGCAGAGCCCCCGTTGATGGCCCTACCCTGCCTGGGGAGTGGTGGGTGGATGGAGGGGGGAGGGGGGGGGGTGGGGGAGGGAGAGGGAGAAGGGATTTGAAATAAGCTTGTTCCCTAACTAGAACTAATAAAATAAAATAAATTTAAAAAATTGGGGTACAGATCTAAACAGAGAATTCTCAGCAGAATAATATCAAATGGTGGGAAGATACTTGAGGAAATGTTCAACATCCTTAGTCATCGGGGAAATAAAATCAAAACCACTCTGCAATTCCATATTACACTGATCAGAATGGCTGAGATTAAGAACACCAATGACAGTTCATGCTGGAGAGGATGTGGAGAAAGGGGAGCACTCCCCCATTGCTGGTGGGAGTGCAAACCTGTACAGCCACTGTGGCGATTTCTCATAAAATTAAGGATCAACCTACCTCAAGACCCTGCAATACCATTATTGAGCACATAGCCAAAGGAGGCACATTCACACCACAAGGACATTTGCTCAACTATGTTCATAGCAACATTATTCATAATAGCCAGATCTTGGAAACAACCTAGATGTCCCTCAACTGAAGAATGGGTAAAGAAAATGTGGTATATTTACACAATGGAGTACTACTCAGCAGTAAGAAACAAAGACATACTGAAATTCACAGGCAAATGGACAGATCTAGAAAAAAAAAATCCTGAATGAGGTAACCCAAAACCAGAAAGACAAATATAGTATGTACTCACTCATAAGTGGATACCAGACATGAAGCAAAAGATACCCATCCTACAATCCACAACCCCAGAGAAGCTAGAACCCTCTTCAAAAAACAGATGGAAGCAGATGCAGAAATCCACAACTAACCAATGAACCAAGCTCCTGGAGTACAATGGAAGTGAGGGAGGAGCTATAATATGAGCAAAGGAGTCAAGACCATGATGGGGAAACCCACAGACTCAGCTGACCCAAGCTAGTGAGAGATCACTGACTCAGGCCTGACAAATGAGGAATCTGCATAAGACCAAACTAGACTCCCTTAATATAGGTGACAATGGTGCGGCCAGGACAATATATAATTCCACTGGCAGTGGGTCCAAGATCTAACACTAATGCACAAACTGACTTAATGAAGTCCATTCTATATGGAGAGATACCTTGTTCGACCTAGACACAGGGGTGTGGGGAGTGGAGAGGTGACTTGTGACTGCCTCAAGGAGATGATGGGACAGACTTAGTAGATTTCTTATGGGAGGCTTACCCTCCAAGGAGCCGATGAGAGAGAGGTGGGTGGTGGGGGGAGCGGGAGGAGAGGAGGGAAGGGAACTGGGATTAGAACGTAAAAA
The DNA here is from genome assembly GCF_003668045.3 of Cricetulus griseus. Lineage (NCBI taxonomy): Eukaryota > Metazoa > Chordata > Mammalia > Rodentia > Cricetidae > Cricetulus > Cricetulus griseus. The sequence continues at coordinate 17,414,622 of NC_048601.1, forward strand.
ATAAATTAATAAAAATTTAAAAACAAAAAACACAGAAAAGAAAAAGAAAGAAACGATGGGCATTAATGGGATGCTTTGTTTTGCGGGAGATACCTGAAAACTGCTTCTGTCTTTCATACATAGATTGCAAATTTGCACATCCTCAGTTTGCATGACAATAGAGGAAAGCAGCATGTCTGTGGCACAGTTCATGGGCAGACAGCATGGAGAGAGAATGGAAAACAGGTCTGAGAAACACAATAATCTCAATCTGATGAAAATTTTCCTCAGATGAAGAGCCCATGCAAGACATAGAGAGGTGACTGGTTTTTCAGATGCCCAATCACAGAACAAAAGTAAATAGCCTCCTACTCCACAGAAGAGAATCCATGCCTGGTGCTGTAAGCGGGTTTTAGCCCATGGTTATGGAGGTCATAGGCCCTAAGGAAGAATCATCTCCAAGATGTTGTTTTAACAAATGGCCATGTTTTCAGATTACCTCCTAAAGATCTGTTTGTCCCCATAGATTAATGCTGCTCTCCACCGTGGTCAGAAAAGTGAGCCCAGGGTGAGTGAGCAGGGGTCTTATTAAGGCAAAACCCACAAATTCAGCATGGAGAGGATCTGTTGGATGGTCTTCTGGCAGCAGACTGATGGGCGAAACTACACAGAATCCAATACGGGCAGGGGCAGGAGAAATGCCTGATGATAGGTTATTGTGTGCTGTACATCCATCCCTCTGGGTCCCCTTTGGGAGAGTACAGAGTACTCAGGAACGCTTCCTGGCCCAGGGTCAGATTGTCAGCTTCTTTTTCTAGCACATCTGTAGCTGCACTTGTTAGGACATACACCTGGCTGACCCTGTCCCTAACGACTGGCGGGCACGCACAGGGATGTGCTAAGTCACCCTTCACACCTAATGGCCTGCATAAGGACTCTGAGCATGTGTGGAACCTCAGTGGGCATGCTTAGTCTATCCTTTAAAAGTTCCAGCTTCCCTGCTTAGCTCTCTCTTCCTCTCCTCTCTCTGCATGACAGTCAGCCATTAACTCTGTTTCTCTTCTCTCTTACTCGCTCTACACTGTGGGGCCTATAATAAACTGGTTAATATGTCTCTTAGTCTCATGTCTTCTCTTGTGCCTCTTCTTATTTCTAATTTAAGCAAAAACCTAACAGCACTGACCACAAACAGGCAAGCCAACCAGCAGAAAACAGATCAAACATTTAAACAGACAGGCCACTGACCTCTTCCAAGGTCCCAGTGCCTGGACAATGTCCTCCTTTATAATCTGTTCCAAGGGATGAGGGATTCTCCCCCTACACACACACCCTATCTTCCCTGTCTGTTTTGATTTCTTTTTTTTTTCTTTTTTCTTTGGTTTTCAAGATAGGGTTTCTCTGTGGCTTTTGAAGCCTGACCTGGAACTAGCTCTTGTAGACCAGGCTGGCCTCAAACTCACAGAGATCCGACTGCCTCTGCCTCCCAAGTGCTGGCATTAAAGGTGTTTTCTCCAATAAACAACTTCACTTACTGTATGGGTGGATGTCCTATGTTCCGAGGTATTATGCTTGAGAGGCAGGACTAAGAGAAAAGCCACATGATGAACAGAGTGGAGTAACCAATGGTTTCCGTGAGAGGCAGAAATCTGCAATACTTCTTTGTTTCATCTTCCTGTTTCTGAGACTCGGCTGCAGTGGCTCCAAAGGCTTCCTCGTGCACGCTAGAGACAAAGTCCACTAGCACAGACCTCCTCCAGGAGGGAGAAATGGGTACGTATTTGATGTAACAGGGATCAAACCAAAAAGGCAGAGAGGAGCAGAGAGAGCCTCCTGCCAGTTAGCTTGTCATGGTGGGGGGGCTCTGTGGATATGAAGATGCCTGGAGACCTCTGGTATATTTGTCAGAGTATATAGTACTCAAGTATTTCTGGGCAAGAGAAATGAGTAACGACTCAATTACAAGAGCCTAAGCATACTTTTTGTTTAGTTGGATTTTTTGGTTTTGTTTTGATTTTTTGGCTTTTTTTGGTATGTGTGTATGTGTGTGTGTGTGTGTGTGTGTGTGTGTGTGTGTGTGTGTGTGTGTGCAGGTGGGCCGGGTGTGTACAGCAGCTTGCTAGTCCACTGTTTATCTGGTAATCTGCACTCTGGTGAGTTACAGGAAGTGCTGCAGAGATGCTCCTTCTGTCCCAGAGTGAAGGAAACTCTAACAGCACAGCTTTCAATGTTCATTGCTAAAGAAGTTCCCTGTGGGGCTGGGCCTCTGGTCCAGATCCAGTGTGATTCAAAGGAAAGAGAGGGAGGGGCGGTGCAGTGGGAGGCTGAACCCTGACACAGGCAAATCCACTGGCATTTCTGGTTTGTGGTAAATTATGGAAATGAATCTTTCAGGGTTTCGGGTTAAACTGTCTTCTGTATTTAGAAACTGCCTGTTTCATTCTTTTATTTTTATTCCTTCCTTCCCTCTTCCCTAACTTCAATTTTTGTTAGTTTGCTTGTTTGTTTTAGTGAAATAATATGGGTTTCCTGGAACACAGTGTTCATAATTACCAAAAAAATTCAAGATCTCGAGGAATGTAGATGTTTTTTCAGCTTAGTCAAATATTCCCATTACTAAATTCATTTTATTCTCCACACAGAAACATATACACACCCATATTTCTGTAAGGCAAGTTAGACTTGTGGAGAAGTTATGATACTATTTGGTTTTTGTATTTGGATATACATAATATTTTCAAGGAGAATTGAAACTTCTTACCCTTAGGCCCTCTGCTTCTAACTCTGCCCCACCCATTTCTGTATCCTGTCCTCCCAGTGTAAGCAACCAGTCCTCTCTCAGCTGAGACTCCTTGTTATCTTGGAGTTCTGTGAAAATGAACAAAATGCAGTGACTAAAGTCAGCTGGTACTTTTTAAAAACATCATCTACATTCAGTAAAATTCATTTGTTATATATTTCCGTGAATTTTTGAGAATATAAATTCTCCATCACAATCAAGCTGTAAACCAGACCCCCACCCAGTACCACACGCCCTACTGTAGACACTCCGTTCCTCTGTACCCAGCCTATGACACCCTTGCTTTTTCTGCTCTTACACACTTGCTTTTCAAGAACACCATAAAGGTGGATCCCTGCAGTAATAAATGCACCAGACATTCATCCACAGTGAATTCAACAGCTGTGAATCAAGTACAAACCCAGCTGGCCATAGTAGAAGAGATTTCAGAGCATGATTGAAGTGAGGCTTGAGCTTTGATTTCAGGGTAGGCATCTCAAACCTGAATAGAAAAACAGTTTTACAAATAAGACAGAAAAAAATAACAGGAAACTGGTGGATAAGAGAGTGAGCAGGAGAGAGCAGGTGGGTGGCTGTCGGGGATGCTGTAGCCACTCCTGCTTAGGTGCTGGCCACAGGTAGCAGTCAGAATTTCCCAGCAGAAAACTACTGTTCTGTGGTCAGATTCTCCAAGTAAACTGCAAGGGGTCTCCTCACTGACACCCACATTCAGGGGGTCTGGGTCAGTCCCATGCTGGTTTCCCAGCAATCAGTCTGGGGACCAAGAGCTCTCCCTTGTTCAGGTCAGCTGTTTCTGTGGGTTTCACCAGCCTGGTCTGGACCCTTTGCTCATCAGTCCTCCTTTCCTGCAACTGGATTCAGTTCAGTTCAAGGTTTAGCTGTGGGTGTCTGCTTCTACTTCCACCAGCTGCTGGGTGAAGGCTATAGGATGGCATATAAGTCAGTCATCAATCTCATTATCAGGAGAGGACATTTAAGGTAGCCTCTCCTCTGTTGCTTAGATGATTAGTTGGTGTCATCTTTGTAGCTCTCCACACATTTCCCTAGTGCCTAATTTCTCTTTAAACCTATGTCTCCCTCTATAGTATCTCTTATCTTGCTCTCTTCTGTTCTTCCCCCAACTCAACCTCCACACTCCATCATGTCTTCTTCACCCCTCCTGTTCTCCCCTTCTCATTCTCGTAGATCCCTCTCCCCTCCCCCCCATGCTCCCAATTTTCTCAGGAGATCTTGTCCCTTTCCCCATCTCTAGGGTACCATATATGTCTCTCTTAAGGTCCTCCTTCTTTACTAGCTTCTCTGGCAGTGTGGATTGTAGGATGGTAATCCTTTGTTCTATGTCTAAAATCCACATATGAGTGAGTACATACCATGTTTCTTTTATAAATAATGCATCATCACAATTCTTTTTATTTATTTATTTATTTATTTATTTATTTATTATGTATACAACATTCTGCTTCCATTTATGTCTGCACATCAGAAGAGGGCACCAGATCTCATAAGGGATGGTTGGTTGTGAGCCACCATGTGGTTTCTTGAGGAGCCACCATACTGATTTCCAAAGTGGCTGTAAGAGTTGGCACTCCAGTGGAGGAGTGTTCCCCTTTCTCCACATCCTCTCCAGGACAAACTGTCACTGGTGTTTTTGATTTTAGCCATTCTGACAGGAGTAAGATGATATCTCAGAGTTGTTTTGATTTGCATTTCCCTGATGGCTAAGGATGTTGAACACTTACTTATGTGTCTTTCAGCCATTTTAGATTTCTCTATTGAGAATTGTCTATTTAGTTCTGTACCCCACTTTTTATTTGGATTATTTGGTATTTTGGAGACTAGCTTCTTGAGTTCTTTGTAAATTTTGGAGATGAGCCCTCTGTCAGATGTGGGGTTGGTGAATATTTTTTCCCAATCTGTGGGCTGTTGTTTTGTCTTGTTGACTGTGTCATTTACCTTACAGAAGCCTCTAAGTTTCAGGAGTTCCCGTTTATTAATTGTTGATCTCAGTGTCTGTGCTACTGGTGTAATGTTCAGGAAGCAGTCTCCTGTACCAGTTCGTTCAAGGGTATTTCCCACTTTGTCTTCCAATAAGTTCAGTGTGGCTGGATTTATGTTGAGATCTTTGATCCATTTGGACTTAAGTTTTGTGCATAGTGATGACCATGGATCTATCTGCAGTCTTCTACATACGAGCATCCAGCTATGCCAGCACCATTTGTTGAAGATGCTTTCTTTATTCCATTGTATAGCTTTAGCTTCTTTGTCAAAAATCAGGTGTTCATAGGTGTGTGGGTCAATATCAGGGTTTTCAACTCAATTCCATTGTTCTACCTGTCTGTTTTTTGTGCCAATACCAAGCTGTTTTTGGACTATAGCTCTATAATAGAGCTTGAAATCAGGGATGGTGATACCTCTGGAAGTTCTTTTGTTGGATGTAGTTGCCCGACCCACAGGACAGCAACCTAGAGCAAGAAGTCCCCAGGGAGGGGAATGGGGACAAGAGACGAGAGAGAATGACCACAAGACAGGATTCTGATAAAGTGGCAAATTTTAATTTTTCCAGGCTAGCTTATATAGTCAGTAGTATGGGATAAAGGGGAGGGGGAGAAGAGGCCAATAGCCAGGTGTTAGTTTAAGCAGGATGTTAGAAAAATATAAAAGGAGGATATTGCCAAAGTAAAAAGTTCATGGATGGTGGGGAGAGGAAGGATTACCTAGGTAAATGGTAAGACGAGGGACGGTTGCTTAGGTAAGCAGGCCTGTGGTTGGAACAAAGGATTGACATCTGGGTCTTGTTGTTCCTTTTGGGTGCTCATACTTCTAGAAGCCATTTATAATCAAAAGACAGTTCTATATCTATGTGGCTTGACAAGTTTGGCCTAAAGGTTCATGCCAAGCTGTATGACTCCCAACAATTGGACAGTGTGGTTTTGGCTATCCTGGGTCTTTTGCTTTTCCATATAAAGCTGAGAATTGTTTTTTCAAGGTCTGTGAAGAATTGTGCTGGGATTTTGATGGGGATTGTATTGAATCTGTAGATTGCTTTTGGCAAGATTGCCATTTTTACTATGTTGATCCTACCTATCCAAGAACATGGGAGATCCTTTCATATTCTGGTATCTAATTTCTTTCTTTAAAGACTCAAAATTCTTATGATATAGGTCTTTCACTTGTTTGGTTAGTGTTACCCCAATGTATTTTATGTTGTTTGTGGCAATTGTCAGGTTGATGTTCCTCTGATTTCTTTCTCATCACATTTATCATCCATATATAGTAGGGCTAGTGAGTTTTTTAGTTAATCTTGTATCCTGCCACTTTGCTGAAGGTGTATATCAGCTGTAGGAGTTCCCTGATAGAGTTTTTTGGGTCACTTATATAGACTATCTTATCATCTGCAAATAGTGAGAGTTTGACTTCTACCTTTCAGATTTGTATCCCCTTGATCTCCTTTTGTTGTCTTATTGCTCTAGCTAGAACTTCAAGGACAATATTGAAGAGGTATGGAGAGAGTGGACAGTCTCGTCTTGTCCCCAATTTTAGAGGAATTGCATTGAGTTTCTCTCCATTTAATTTGATGTTGGCTGTTGACTTGCTGTATATTGCTTTTATTATGTTAAGGTATGTTCCTATTATTCCTGATATCTCCAAGACCTTTATCATGAAGGGGTGTTGGATTTTGTCAAAGGCTTTTTTGGCATCTACTGAGATGATCATGTGTTTTTTCTTCTTCTGTTGGTTTATTTGGTAGATTACATTGATAGATTCTCAAATGTTGAACCAACCATCCCGAGGATGAAGCCTACTTGATCATGGTGGATAATTTTTCTGATATGTTCTTGGATTCAGTTTGCCAGTATTTTATTGAGTATTTTTGCATCTATGCACATGAGTGATATTGGTCTGTAGTTCTCTTTCTTAGTTGTGTCTTTGTGTGGCTTGGGTACCAAGGTAATTGTAGCCTCCTAAAAAGAATTTGGCAATGAATCTTCTGCTTCTATTGTGTGGAACAATTTGAGGAGTATTGGTATTAGCTCTTCTTTGAATTTCTGGTAGAATTCTGCAATGAAGCCATCTGGCCCTGGACTTTTTTTGGTTGAGAGACTTTTGATGACTGCTTCTATTTCCTTAGAGGTTATAGGTCTGTTTAAGTTGCTTATCTGTTCTTGATTCAATTTTGGGAAGTGATAACTGTCCAGAAAATTGTCCATTTCCTTTCAATTTTCCAATTTTGTGGAGTACAATTTTTCAAAGTATGACCTGAAGATTCTCTGGATTTCCTCAGTGTCGGTTGTTATGTCCTCCTTTTCATTTCTGATTTTGTTAATTTGCATGTTCTCTCTCTGCCTTTTGGTTAGTTTGGATAAAGGTTTGTCTGTCTTGTTGATTTTCTCAAAGAACCAACTCTTCCTTACATTGATTCTTTGAATTGTTTTCTTTGTTTCAACTTTATTGATTTCTGCCCTCAGCTTGATTATTTCCTAGCATATACTCCTCTGGGGTGAATTGCTTCCATTTGTTCTATAGCTTTCAGCTGTGACATCAAGTCTCTGGTGTGACTATTCTCTAGTTTCTTCATGTGAGCACTTAGTTCTATGAACTTTCCTCTTAGTACTGCTTTCAAAGTGTCCCATAAGTTTGGGTATGTTGTGTCTTCATTTTCATTGAATTCTAGGAAGTCTTTAATTTCTTTCTTTATTTCTTCCTTGACCCAGGAATGGTGCAATTGTGTGTTGTTCAATTTCCATGAGTTGGTAGGTTTCCTGCAATTTGTGTTGTTTTTAAATTCTAATTCTAAAGCATGGTGGTCTGATAATACACAGGGAGTTATTTCAAATTTTTTGTACCTGTTGAAGTTTGCTATGTTGCAGAGTATGTGGTCGATTTTAGAGATGGTTCCATGTGATGCTGAAAAGAAGGTATATTCTTTTGTGTTCAGATGGAATGTTCTATAGATATCTGTTAATCCCAATTGTGTCATTAACTTCTGTTAGTTCCTTTGTCTCTTTGTTAAGTTTCTGTCTGGTGGTCCTGTCCAGTGGTGACAGTGGGGTGTTGAAGTCTCCCACTATAACTCTGTGACGTCTTATTTGCGATTTGAGTTTTAATAATGTTTCTTTTATGAACGTTAGTGCCTTTGTATTTGGGGCATAGATGTTTAGAATTGAGATTTCTTCCTGATGGATTTTGCCTGTGATGAATATGAAATGCCCTTCTTCATCTCTTTTGATTGATTTTAGTTTGAAGTCTAATTTGTTAGATACTAGGATAGCTACCCCAGCTCGTTTCTTCGGTCCATTTGATTGGAAAATCTTATCCCAACCCTTTACTGTAAGGTAATGTCTGTCTTTGAATTCAGGTGTGTTTCTTGTATGCAGCAGAAAGATGGATTCTGTCTTCGTATCCACTCTGTCAGCCTGTGTCTTTTTATAGGTGACTTAAGACCATTAATATTGAGGGAAATTAAGGACCATTGAGTGCTTATTCTTGTTTGTTTTTGATTTGTTGTTGGTAGTGGAATTGTATGTGGATTTACCCTTCTTTTTCTTTGGGGTTTTGGTAAAGTGGGATTATCTATTGCCTATGTTTTTGAGGGTGTAGTTAATTTCCTTAGGTTGGAGTTTTCCTTCCAGTACTGTTGTCTGTAGGGCTGGATTAGTGTTTACATATTGTTTAAATCTGGTTTTGTTGTGGAATATCTTGCTTTCTCCATTTATAGTGATAGAAAGCTTTGCTGGGTATAGTAGTCTGGACTGACATCTGGGGTCTCTTACTGTTGGTAGAATATCTATCCAGGTCCTTCTGGCTTTCAGAGTTTCCATGGAGAAGTCTGGTGTAATTCTGATAGGTTTGCCTTTATATGTTACTTGACCTTTTTCCTTTGCTGCTCTTAATATTTTTGCTTTATTCTATATGTTTGGAGTTTTGATTATTATGTGGTGAGGAGACTTTTTTTTGTCCAATCTATTTGGTGTTCTGTAGGCTTCTTGTACTTTCATTGGCATGTCTTTCTTTAGGTTGGGAAAGTTTTCTTCTATGATTTTGTTGAATATGTTTCCTGCACCTTTGAGTTGGGTTTCTTCACCTTCTTCTATACCTATTATCCTTAGGTTTGGTCTTTTCACGGTGTCCCATATTTCCTGCATATTTTGTGTTAAAGATTTGTTGGACTTAAGATTTTCTTTGCTTGATGAATTTATTTCCTCTAGTTTATCTTCAGCATCTGACATTCTGTCTTCCATCTCTTGTATTCTGTTGGTTATGCTTGCATCTGTGGTTCCTGATTGTTTACTCAGCTTTTCCACCTCCAGCATTCCCTCAGTTTGTGTTTTCTTTATTGTCTCTATTTTAGTTTTCGGGTTTTGAACAAGCTGTTTAATTGTATTTTCTTGGCTTTCCTTGATTTCTTGCATCTTTTGGGTTGTCTTTTCTTCCATTTCTCTGAAAGATTTTCTCATTTTCTCTGCATGAAATTGTTTTTAAGGTTGCTCTCTTCTGTTTCATCTGTGTTGGGATGTTCAGGTCTTGCTGGCATAGAGTCCCTAGACTCTGGTGGTGTCATGTTGGTTTTCCTGTTGTTGAATGTGTTCTTATATTGTCATCTTCCCATCTATTCTTCCAGTGGTTGTAGGTGGTGTCTCTTCCTTTCCTGGTGTATATGGGTTCAAGGTTCTCTTCCAGTGGGTGCAATTGGCTCCGATACTCTGATGGGTCTCAAGGTGGATGCAGGCGGGTTCTAGGCACTCCCTCTCCAGGTGGGTGAGAGTGGGACTAGGGCAGAGATGTCAGCAGACTCTAGGTTGCTTGGTCCTCAGGAGCCAAGTCGGTCTGCCTGCAGACCCCAGGACAGGATTTCCCAGAGTCGACAAGCGGAAGTTGGGCCCAAGGCAAGGGCCGAAGCAGATCACCTCTGCCCTGTGTGGGGGTAGAAGTCCTGTCATTTCTGCTCTTGCCCTATTGCCCTGGCTAGGACCACCAGAGTCACACTAAAATGGTGAGCAGACATCATGGTTTTGCTTTGGGTCACAGGGGGAGAGCATTCATGCTGGCTGTGGTTGGAGTTTTGTTTGGATTTCTCATAGGTACCTTTCTCAGGTGAAAAACAATCCTTCAGTTCCTAATATGCTGAGAGTTCTTACTGTAGCTTTCCATTGATTTTGTACACATGCTTTGCTGCCTGAAATGCTCCTTTTTAATTTTCTTATTCTGTTAATACATAGAATTTCATTTAGTTATTTAGTTCATTTTGGTTAGAAAGATGATTGATAGATAGATAGATAGATAGATAGATAGATAGATAGATAGACAGACAGACATATAGGTAGATAGAATAGAGTCAAATGAGGCTGGAGAGATGGCTCAGAGGTCAAGAGCATTGGCTGCTCTTCCAAAAGTCCTAATTTCAATTCCCAGCAACCACATGGTGGCTCACAACCATATGTAATAAGATCTGGTGCAAATGAGTGTTAGAAAAAAAAAGAATAGAGTCAAATGTAGCCCCTCTCAGCCTCAAACTCACTATTTAGTAGATAGGCCTTGAACTCCTGACTCTCATGCCTCTCCCTCCCATGTGTCAGAATCACAGTCCTGTGCCACCACACCTGGAACATTGATTTTGTTTTTCTTTTTGTCATTCTTAAGGTCCAATAAGTCCTAACCAGGTCTGTTCTTATGAAACTAAATCCATGGGTAGTTTGCGTTGCTGCTGCTGTTGTCATTGTTTCAACTTGACTTTCACTCTTTCTGTTTCTTGTTCCTTCATTGGCTCTTGGTTCATTAACTGGAAGACTCCATAAGAAAAATTCTGTTTCCCTTTCCTCCAGTCTTCTGTGAGCCAAGGACACCATTTATGAACTAAGACCTTCTATAAAGAGCATTTGCAGTAGAGGAGTACAAGCCAAATCTACAGATTAATCTGAGGTAAAATTGCCTTTTTCTTGAGATTGATGTTCTCATATTGATGCTTTCAGATAAAAAGCTCCAAGGAAAATATCTCAGAATCATCTCCCCTGTGTCTCCTGTTAAGCTTTACTGCTCCTGTATAATGAACGTGGTTCTTACTGTAGCTGTAATTGCACTTTATGTTACTTTGTCAGGTAAGTGACTCATTCTCCAAATTCTACAGCATTCTGTTCATAGTGATATTGTCAGTTATACTTATATACTTATACTGTGAGAAAGGACTCACTCTAGGAAGGCTCTAGAGAAAGTACACCGGAAACTCTTGTTCTCTGTGAGCTTGGGATCTAACTGGAAGATGCAGAAAAGGAACAGCACGAGCTGTGGTGTGAACAAGAGGTCAGGCTCAGCATTCCTGGGAAGATGACATTCGGTGCCCTCTAGAGCAGTGGTTCTCAACCTTTCTAATGCTGTGGCCATTTAATACAGTTCCACATGTTGTGGTAACCCCCAATCATAAAATTATTTTCATTGCTACTTCAGAACTGTAATTTTGCTACTGTTATAAATCATAATGTAAATATCTGATATTTCCAATGGTCTAGACATTTCCACCTGGGCTATGTATTCAAGGAAGAGAACAAAGAGAGGAAAACTGGAACAGAGACTCAACAAAAAGACTGCTGCAGTTAGAGGGAAATGAGAACAGTGAAGACTAACATGGTTGGGAAAGGTATAGAACTCCACCCCCAAGTCTTCAAGACTCATGGTTTCAATTAATGTCTTCAACCACTCTCTGAAAATATTAACAAGTCTTGGTCAGTGTAACCTAAATTATTTTGTAACTCAGGAAAGAGTCAGACAAACAGAAGTGACAGTCACTCTCACTGACTGTTGCATTTGTCCTTCCCACAGAAGCCTCGTAGTCCTAGATCTGAGAACTGAGAACAACTACAAAATATTCCCCTCCACTAATGGTGGGGGTCATAATATTTCTTATTAAGTCACATGTTTCCTGGAACACACTAGGTCTTTGAAAGGGCAACACATCAGTTCTTACCAGTAAGAAAAAGGCAAAGGTATAAAAGAATATCTGTTGTTCATCTAAGCTGTCCTCTGGAACCATTCAGAGCTTACACACACACACACACACACACACACACACACACACACACACACACACCACATATCCATTCATGTACATACACATATAATCATTTTATTATAATATACTCATTAACAGTCACTCAAACACTTGTCAAGTTCCAGACTCTGGTATCTCACCTAACTTCCATACGCATAGGATAGCCACTCAGAAGTGGTGGAGCTTTGGTTATGGTTTTAGACTTTATGTCAGTTAAATGAACTACTGAAGAGTTTAAACTAGAAAAACAACTCTCTTTATAACTCTTCTCACATCTTACAGGCCTTTGCTGCATCCTGTCCTTCCTCATCACCTCAGAACACTCCTCTTGCTCTCTTTCTACATGTTACACCAGGCCCACACCCACAGCTGTTTACACTCTACATTACAAGTTGGGATTGCATGTGACAGAGTGCTTTGGTCTCTTTCTTTCTGAATTTGGGTAACCTCATGTAATATCATACTTTCTGAGTCCATATATTTTCCTATAAATTTTAACTTTTCTTTAATGCTGAAATATTATTTGATTTTGTATGTATTCCACGTATCCATTTTTCATTCATCAGTTGATGGGCACCCAGGTCAGGTCCATTTCTTTCTATTGTAAATGGGGCAGCAATAAACATGGATGTATAAGACTCTCTGTGGTAGGATGTGTTCTCTCCACATATGTCCAGGAGTTGCCAAGTCACATAGTAGGTATAATTTGGAATTTGTTTGAAGAACCTCCATAGTTTGTACTCCCAGCAGCAGTGAAAAAGGATCACTATTTTTGTACATGGTTCTAACATCTATTGTCATATTCCTTCCTGACAGCCATTCTGACCAGATTTAACAAGAGCCAGCTCATGTTTATATATACTTTATTTATATATACTTTATGCATGCAATAGAATTATAAGAAGGCCTTGATCAAAGTTTTGGTACCAAAAAAGAAAACAAAAAACATGTTGACCATGCAATGTTTTCCAGACTGTCATTGCTCTATAGTAAAATCCAAACAAGTAAAAAGTTTTCTTTCATTTTTCAAGAGAAAATGAGGGTATGAAAGAGGATTATGAGAATCTGTAGGACTCCAGGAATCAGGAACAGGCCTAAGAGGCTGATGGCCTAGAAATAATTTCCTTGCAGGGTATGGTATCTTTAGCTCCACATTAGGAGCTAAAGGAGCTAAAGGAGCCACAGGGCAGGGAGATTATTACAAGCTCCAGACAAGAACAGTTCACACAGTGAGAGCCAGGCCAGGCAGGGGGAGTAGTGACATTTTGTCTCAAAACACAAAATACAAAGATGAGAAGAAAAGCATTTCCTTAGAGACTACTGGAAGGACCTGGAATAGGGACCATAATGTTAGGAGGGGTCTCCTAGTGATCAGTTAGGAAAACAACTGCCCAGGCACACAGCAGACAACTGAGATTTTGATAGCTAACCAAAGACAGGATACTTAGAAATGTTTATTATATTTCATGAACTGTCTACATTTCAGTGAGAAAAGAAAAACTGGCCAATGTGAGCCCTGGACCTTGCTATGCCACCTGCCCAAGAGACTGGATTGGATTTGGAAGTAAATGTTTTTACTTTTCTGAAGATACAAGAAACTGGACATCCAGCCAGTCTTCCTGCATAGCACGAGAGGCCCATCTAGCTCTATTTGAGAGCCTGGAAGAACTGGTAAGAAATGGTCAGGACTTGGCTTGTTGTTTGTCCTATTGAATATGTACTGCCTTGAGATAGAGATCTTACATGAAGAAGGATCCCAACCCAGGTATCGGGGGATTTGGAGACATGTTAATGTGTGCTATTTGCTGATGTTATTGCTGCTGACTGGAACACTGAGATATTCCAGGGACATTCAGCCATGTGGTATTCACACTCAAGCTGTAAGGTCAAACATACACTCTACTGAGATACCCAATAGTCAAGTAAGTCTTCATCCAAGCTGGCAGGTATTGAATACTGAAGGTGACAAATGTTAATAACTATAGGGACAGACTTAACAAGGGACTTTCCCAGCCACAGTGGGATGGACAATCATCAGTGTACTTTGGATTATGGATAAAAATGCACCCACTGAGACCCAAGGGCTATTATGGCTCCAAAGTTGATGGCCCTCCATTACACCCTGCTGCCTTCTCTAAAGGAGGCTGAAAGGCAGACCCAGGGGTCATCTGAAGCTGATGGACAAATGTAATCACTTTCAATTTTATGACAGAGTTTCCTGAAGAGATACAAGGGGGATTCTGACCACTGGATTGGCCTGCACAGAGAGTCACCACAACACCCTTGGAGGTGGACAGACAACACTGAGTATAACAGCTTGTACGTTTGTAAACCACTTTTCCTTCTACTGTGTTCATGTGCTGTGTTTGTGTGAGTTATGATTATAGGAGAGGAAAGCCTGAGCCATGTGGAGCCAACAGTACCGGAAAGGTAGAAAACCAAACCAACTAAACCCTTAGATTGGAGGAGAGCTTCAGAGGTAGGGTGTGTGCTTACAGCAAGAGCCAATCCCCAGCAAACTCCACATTCCTATAAATTTAAATCCTTTAGATGCTCTCCCATTTATGGGTCATCATTTTCAAAGCATTTACTTAATGTGATTTCATTCAAAATCTTTAGCATGACGATAACATCTGGGGTAGATGTTCTCTGCTCCATCACCAATTGAAAACTTTTCCTTGATGATGAACACCCTTGTGAGAGATAGACAGAACCTAGGATGGGCAGTGGGGGCTCTGAAGCCCCAGGAAGCCACTGCAGAACTGCTGGGGTAGAACATATCAGACAGCTGTTTGCACAGCTCTAACTGTTCACAGAAACAGAGATTCCAGGGACATTGGGAACCTCCTCTGAAGTCTCATCATCAAAAAGTGCTGAGGCGGGTCTTGAATGTGAGCATAGCTACCCATTTCAAATGGAGCCATTTCACTGGAAGAGCAAAGCACAGACCCAGTCACATGCACTATTACAGACCTTTCAGAAATGTGTTAAGAAGTGGAATTTCACACATGTGTAAAATACTTCAGGACAGAATTGAAAATCACCCTTGTGAGTCCATCCATGGCAGCAGTTCATCTGAACATGACATCAAGCACCATCAAATGCCGTATATACACTTTACAGAGTCAATATGGAAGAATAACGAAGATGTGGTGTTCAAATTGAACCCTTAGAATGTAAATATCCTAGGTCTAACTAATATAGGTGATTCCCCATGGGCTCTGTCTTTCTTTGATTCTTATTAAAAGTAAGCAGCGGAGATGGTCAAGATTTTATTGCTGGATTAAATCAGTGTCAGCCTGTGACAAAATTTTGTTTCTTTATTGTTCTAGGGTTCTTATCCGAGGAAGAAGAGAACATGCCTACCTGACTGACACTGGGATCAGCAGTAGCAGGGACTACACATACAGGAAGTGGATTTGTAGTAACCATAAAGCTATTCTTTGCAAGGGTCAGTGATTTTAAAACCAGGGTAGGACATATGCCAAAACATGCCTGAGAAACAGATGCCCTGTGATCTGTTTTAAGGGGGATGTCCTTCTGTATATGTTTCTCTTATTGGTTGATGAATAAAATACTGATTGACCAGGCAGAAAGTATAAGAAGGTCTACGAGAGGAAGGAGAAGAGAGAGGGGTGGCATGTAGCTGGCAAAGGAGTAACAGGTCCAGCATGTGACAATACATAGATTAATAGTTATGGATTAATAATTAAGACAGTTATCCAATAAGAAGCCCTAGCTATCAGGTAACCATTTAATAATCAATATAAGTCTTTGTGTGTTTATTTGGGGCTAAAGCACCAGCAGCAGGACCTGGCCCGAAATAAAAAATTCCTGCATGGTCAATACACTTTCACAAAATTCAACAACCAACATGAAGTAATATCTAGACAGAATTAAAACCAATACTCTGTGATTAATACATCATAAACACTGTCAAAATATTTTTATACTTACTTCTCTGTGTTTGTATTATCATTTCAGTGGACTAAAAGCTTGGTCCAAGCAAATTTATTTTTGCTTTCTTAATTCAACCTTCTTGTGACTTTCTTAAAAGAATATGCCATTTGAAATTTATTCTTTATTAGGTTTATTTCAGACCAGGAGACAGTTAATTACTGAACCTCTTTAAGAACATTTGTTGCCAAATTTTGCAATCATTTACACGATGTTGGGTTTTAAAAACAAAATAATTTAATTTTTGACATGTGCTATACTGTACTGATGAGTCCTAAAAAGAACGAAATAACAGATCAAAAACATATTCAGTCAACTCTGTCTTCTTACTTTATTGACATAGGGACTAAGCCTAATGACCTGAGTTTGACTTGGACCCACATGGTGGAAGGAGAAAACCAAACCCAGCAAATTGTCCTTTGACCTCCAAACTTATGGGGTACACATACACCCATACAAATAAATAATTAAATGTAATAAAAAATTTAAGTTCAATTTTTATAGACACTATGTCATTGATGATTTGTTTTTTTGTCATTGCCATTTTTTGCTTTTGTTTTTTGAGACAGTATCTCACTATGTAGCTCTGGCTAGCCTGGCATTTACTACACTGGCCTCAAACTCACAGAGGTCTGCCTGACTCTGCCTCTCCAGTGCTTTGATTAAAGTTATGAGCCACTGTGTCAGGCAATAACTATGCCTGTTTTGAGTCTATATTTTTATTATTAGATAAATGCAAGTATATCTCATTCAGGAAAATACCTTTCTCAATGTTCTTCTGCTCCTACTTCTTTAGACATTTTTTTGCTTTGCAATCCAATTTCTTTACAGTAAACTAATAGAAAGTTCCTGTGTGTAATTCACTTCTGTATTCTCAGAGAACAGCACAGTGTGTCAAACACACGAGTGTTCAAGTCATGTGTGTAAGCAAAGTAGGTTCTCGTGATAGTGAGATTTCTCTATTGTGTTGTACTCAATATAATTCTGTTATAATTCTGTGCAAAGAATTCCTACAAAACTTCAGACTAATAAACAACTTTATGACATTAAACTGTGTGGTTGTCGTGTGACAGACCTTCCTGGGGTGATTGAGCACACCCATATCTATTCACTTACTATGGGGGATGGGGGGGGGCATGGCAGACCAGAGTACAAATATCAAACTCCAACTTGTTGAACTTAGAGTTTTATTTACCGAAATATGAGTAAGGAATGGGGGTTTTCATACAAGCTCAGAACTGACACAAAGATGCTACATCACCAAAGTCCACTCCAGCATGAATGATCACTGACCAAAACTGGAATCCTGGAACATAATGAACACCAGTTTCCGGCACCTCATTGGGTAAGAGAGTGTCTGTCTTAGTTGCTTTTCTTTTGCTGTGGAGAGACACCATGACTATGGCAACTTATGGAAGACTGTTTGTTGCAAGCTTGCCTAAAATTTCAGATGGTGGGAAGCATGGCATCAGGCAGGCAGGCAGGCATGGTGTTAGAGCAGAGGTTGGGAGCTTCCATGTTGAGACAACAACCAAAAGGCAAAAAGAGAGCACGATGTGGGGATGGTGTGGGCTTTTGGAACACAAAAGCCATTGACACAACTACTGAAATGAGGCCACACATCCTCCAACAAGACCACATCTCCTCTAACATGGCCATCCCTCTTAATTCTCCCCAAACCAATGGTAGATCAAGCATTCAAATACATGAACCCATGGGAGCCACGCCCATTCAAGTCACCAGTGTCCTTTCCTGGGGATCAGTTGGTCTCTGCCTCTTCTAGACAATGCTGCTGGTCCCTGCTTCTTCCAGGCAGCTGTACTCTTCTGAGAGTGACACTGGGCAGTCACTTGCTGCATAAATATTCAGGGGGGAGGAAGGACCTCGTGAATCTGGTCAATTTGAGGGACTTCCTCAAGCTATTTTGAGTGGTTTGACTTTTTGTTTTCCTAACTTCCATTCAAAGTTGGAATATTCTCAGAGGAAACTGCAACACTCCAAGATGACTCACAGAAGGAATTTGATTGACATTGTGACTCTGAATGATGTAATCTTCATGTACAAACTGGCTTCTAAATCACACACCAAGAAAATTATATTCTCCTATTTGTAATCTAGTACCTTGACAAATTTTGTAGCCCCTGTGGCTGGGGTTCTTCATATGCAAAATGGACCAAAGGAGGCAGCATTACAGGCTTATCCGTGACTTTGCCTCACCAGAATCAGTATATCTGCAAGGCCTACTTCACCCCCTATTTCGTTATAGAGCTGAAAATGAAAAAAGAACAGCAATAGTCTTCACTACATTGTAGCCTCTTAGTGACACTGCTGCCTTCCACAGGGAACAGGTATTCAAACCATCTTCTCATAGTCACTGGAATTCGCCACTAATTGAAGGAATTAATAGTTGAGTTTTGCTGTTTTTTTAGCATGGTGATTAACAGTGTGTATGCTTTTTCCTTTGGGTGGGGTTGAGGGAGAACTTTTCCTTGCCTTAATGGTCTCTAGAGACTACCTGTTTTCCATGGGTCTTTCTTAAGGGTCAACAGCATAGCATCTTTAACTTTTTCTCTGATGTCCTGAAACACTCTTCTCTGGTCCATGAAAAAGGAATAAGAAGCTAAATAATAGACTGACAGGGTTTTTTTTTTTCTTTTTTCTCTCTCTCAAAAGAAATTGCACCTACAATGTATTTAAAAACCTAAGGGTAGGGAGTAGAGAAAGGGCTCACAGATTAAGAGAATTTGTTGCTCTTGAAATTGATTAGAACATGCTGTCCTAGAGGTATAACTGTGAGTTTGGCAGTGCTGTGAGTGCTGGAATCCTTATACATTAATTCCCATTTGACAGTTGCTAGTGTATGAAAGCACAAATTATTTTCCACACTGACATTGTGCCCTGCAGCACTTTAAATGCATTCTTAATATTTAGGGCCATTTAATAGACTCCTTAGGACTTTATATACAATTATATCCATATTGTCTGAATACCAACACTTTTATCTCTCTGAGGAATGGCTGTTATTTCATTTTCTTGCCCTATTGTTCTGGCCAGGACCTCTAGAGTCACACTAGAAAGGTTAACGGACATCATTACCTTGCTCTGGGTCACTGGGGAGAGGGCATTCATGCTGGCTGTGGTTGGACTTTTGTTTGGGTTTATCATAAGTACCTCTTGTCAGGGTGAAAAAATTCCTTCAATTCCTAACGTGCTGAGAGTTCTTTCTGTGAATTTACATTGAAGCTCGAACGTGCATCTAATGGTTTTACTGAACTGTTTCTCTTTTATTCTCTTATTCAGTTAATATATTAAATTATATTTAGTTAGTTCATTATAGTTAGAAAGAAAGATGGATGATAGATAAGAAAGAAAGACAGATACATAGTGTTCAGTCCCAGTCCCCACAGGGTCTCTGTGAGTTGCTTGTCAGCAAATAACCACAGGTGCATCCTGTTTTGTAGTCTTGGCTCAGCAGCCCTGACCTTGTCCCACTGGCATCAGCCTCAACCTATGAAAACACCTGGGGTTTTTCCACTGTGTTGTCTTTATATAAGGCTGATCACACACACACACACACACACACACACACACACACACACACACATATATATATATATATATATATATATATATATATATTATATTCTGTTAGCACAAACAACCTGATGTCTTTCATTTAAATCTCCAGGCTTTCACCCGCTACATTAGCCTTGCTCGCGGTGCAGGTGCCACAAGTGGAGGTTCCATCGAGATTGAAAAGAAAGAAGACCCTGCGAGATTGCCCTCGGAGGCTGGCCAGCAGATAAGGACTTATGAGGGTGAATTGGAAATGGGTACCTCAGCTTCTAAGGCTGTATTGATAGAACAATTAGTAGAATTGTTAAAGAAACAAGGTACCGGTATTCAGCAAAAGACAGATTCACAGGGGAAAAGTACAACCTCTAAAGGTTTACAATGTGTTTAAAAACATATGTAGGCTTGTGAGAGAAAATAAACAGGATAAAGTTATTAAAAGGAAGAGAGGGGGGCCAGGTGGTGGTAGCACACGCCTTTAATCACAGCACTCGGGAGGCAGAGGCAAGCAGATTTCTGTGATTTCAAGAGATGTAGCATACAGAGTGAGTTCAAGGGCAGCCAAAGTTACACAGAGAAAACCTGTATCATAAAAGGGAAAAATAAAAGTAAAAGAAATAGAGTAATAAAAAGCCACGTAAAAATGAAAAGTACAAAGAGAGTTTGGATACCGTATGCTATTGTGTTGTCTTTGAATTGTTTTTGATTGCTAAGGAAGGAACAACTGCACTAGACAAGCCCAGGCTCAATTTGTCACTTGAGGGCCACAGAGAATCCTTCAGCTCAACTATGGTTGAGCCTACAGAAAAATTAGGCAGCCAATGATGGTGAGACCAAGGGGATGCCAGTCAACCTAAGACAGGAGGGTCATGAAGCCTGGGTGATTTCTCCATTGATGGGTAAGGTTGGGGTCAATGTCCTGGTCACCTAAGACAGGTAATAATTTATATATAAAGGAGGGGGAGATGTTGGGCCACAGCCTCGACGGGCTCTCCTTGAGTTTCTTGTCAGCCAATAACACCACAGTTGCATCCTGTGTTCTAGTCCTGGATTACAGCCCCAGCCTTGCCCCACTGGCATCAACCTCAACCTGTGAAAACATGAGCTCTTACACCTGGGGTTTTTCCACTGTGCTTAAGTCTGGATATAAGTCTGCTCCCTCTCTGCAATAAACACACACACAGACACACACACACACACACACACACACACACACTTAGCACAAACAACCCGATGATTGTCTTTCATTCAAATCTCCAGGCTTTTGTCAGATACATTAGACTTGCACCACAACATAGAATAGTCACATGTAGCTCCTCTCAGCCTCAAACTCAATATTTAGTCAAGACATCCTTGAACTCCTGACTCTTCTGCCTCACCCTCCCATGCGTTAGAATCACAGTCCTGTGCCACCACACCTGGCACATTGATTTTTTTCTTTTTGTTAATACCTTGGTTCCCTAGTCTTTATGGACCAGGACTAGTCCAACTTCTTATAAAATTAAATCTATGGGTAGTTTTTGTTGTTGGTGATGGTGACCTGACCTCACCCTTTCTCTTTATTGCTTCTTAGTTCATTAACTGGAAGACTGTAGGAAAACTTGTGTTGCCCCTTCTTCTAGTCTTCTGTGAGCCAAGGACATCATTTTTGGATCAGGACCTTCTGAGAAGGGGATTCCCATCAGGGGAGTGCAAGCCAAATCTACAGATTATTGTGGGTACATTCATCATTTTCCCTAAAAGGTTCTTGAGATTGATATTATTATTCTTATATTTTTCAGGTAAAAAGCTCCAAGGAAAATGTCTCAGAATCATCTTCTCTGTGTCTGATGTCAAGCTTTACTGCTGCTATGTAGTGATCATGGTCCTCACTGTAGCTGTAATTGCACTTACTGTTGCTATGTCATTGTTAGGTGAGTGACTTATTATCGAAATGATGTGGCATTATGTTCAACTCATTCCCCATTCATGGTTTATGTTCCTTTCTCTCTACCAATGACAGTGGCAGTCAGGAGACCTACCAGATAACTTAAGGTAACTCGTGTCACTCAAGGATAGCTCGGTGAGACATGTCAGGTATTTAACGAAAAATTCATAGAAATAAAAGACTTTGTATCATTAAAGTTTGTGTGATTGTTGTGTGACAGAGTTTCCTGGGAGTGTGCAACACACACACACACACACACACACACACACACACACACACACACACACCTACTCAACTAAAATATGAAGCCCATTATGACAGACCAAGTACAAGAATCACAAAAGTGCCACTGGTGAACAGATGAGTCAAATTGGAGTTACTCGCCATAATATGAGTGAGAGGTTACCTACACAAGCAGAAGTGATTCAAAGACAGTTGCATCATCAAAGTCCATCCCAACATGAGTGAAAGCTCACAAGAGCTGGAACCCTGAGACACACTGCACAGCTCACAGGTGGCTCAACTGGTTACAGAGTGTCTGTCTTAGTTACTTTGCTTTTGCTGTGAAGACACCATGACCAAAGCAACTTATAGAAGAGAGCTTACTGGGAAGTAGTTTATAGGTTTTGAGGATCAGTACCTGACCACCGTGTTGGGGAGCATGGAAGCAGTCGTGTGGCACGGTAATGGAGCAGAAGCTGAGAGCTTTTATATTTAGAAAACAACCACAATGCAGAAAGAGCTACCTTGGAGATGGTGTGCGCTTTTGAAACCTTCAACTAGTGACATACCTCCTCCAACAAGGCCTCACTTCCTCCACTAAGTTATACCTCTTCTTTAAAATGTCATACTTCTTAATCCCTCCAAAACAGTTCCAATATCTGTGGACCAAGCATTCAAATATATGAGGCCATGGCAACCATTCTCATGCAAACCACCATAGTGTCCTTTGCTGGTGGTACAGCTGGTCTATGTGACTTCCAGACAATTTTGCTTGTCTCTGCTTGCTCCAGGCAGCTGGACTTGTCTGATTGTGACTCTCAGAAGACATTACTACATATACACTCTTGGGGAGGGAGAGGCTTCATTAATCTGTTAAGTTTCTGGGGCTTCCTAAAGCTATTTTTAGTTATTTGCTTCCTGTCTTCCCAGCTACCCTATAGGATGGAATGTTTCTCAGAGGAAATTGCAACACTACAATATTAATTCATTAAAGGAATCTGATTGATTATATGACTTTCCTGATTAATATTCATGTAAAAACTGACTTCTAAATCACAAGAAAGTTTAGATTACCCTATTAAGCTAATACCTTGATAAATTTTGTAGTCCCAGTCACAGGGTTTCTTCATATGCAAAATGGATCTAAGGATGGCAGTTCTACTAGCAAGCTTATCCGTGAATATATTTTACTAATCACAGAAATGTGAAATGTGTTTGCCTTCCAATAATGCATGATGGAGATGAAGATTAAAAGAATAGCCTTCCCTAGACTATAACCTCTGAGTGACCCTGCTGGAACCTACAGGTGACAGCTGTTTGCACCATCTTCTCATAGTCACTAGCTTTACCGTTATTGAATGGAATTTGAATTTTGCTGTTTTCCTGGCTAGTAATAAACAGGTTGTCTCTATGGGGTGGCAGCAATGAACCCCAGTGCCCAGCTAGCCCCATGGTCACAGTGCTCCCTACGCCAGCATTGTTTAGATGCAGTCACTGGATACATTTCAGGAGACATAGAAAGCCATAATGTAAGTTTCATAGACTAAGTCTAATGGTACACAACATTCATTTCAACACCAAGAGAGAAGCAGGAAGACCTCTGTGATTTTTTTTAGGCTACCTTGGTCTACATATGGAATTCCAGACCAGATGGGGCTACATATACATACTCTGTCTCCAAAATATAAACCACAGCAACAAAAGAAACTCAATTTTTATTAGTGCTTTTACTGAAAAGCAAAATGCTAGAGTCTTAGGGTTACTATTGCTGTAATGAAACAACTTTAACGAAAGTACTTGGGGAGGAAAGGATATATTTGGCTTATATTTCCATATCACTGTTCAGCCAATTTCTCCAAAAATCCAAAGTCTTTTAAAATTCAAAGTCTCAATTGTGGGCTGCTGTAAAATCAAAACTAAATTAAATATTTTCTTACTTCATGGGGGAAGAACATGTCACAGTCACAATCTGAACAAAGCAAAATCAAACCCCCAAAGTTTAAATAACTCAATGTCCAATTACCTGGGATTCATCCATGGTCTTCTGGGTTCCTCCAAGGAGCTGGTTCACTTCTCCAGCTCTGCTCTCTGCGACCAACATAGCTTGTACTCAACTCCACTGCAGCTGCTGTTCTGGGTGGTCATCCAGTGGTACTGACATCTCAGTGGTACTAGGTCTCTTTCTGTGATTTGGCTGAGCCTTCACCAACAGCCTTTTCTGGATTCTCCTCAAGGATGCCATACAATGCGAAGCCTCAGTTATCTCGATTACCTCTTCATGCCTTCAAAACCAGTACCACCTGGGTGACTCTAACACTACCAAGTTCAGCTGCCAGAATGAGTTACAGCCTTAGCCACTTCTGGAACACGGCCTCTGCGTGCTGGCGCTGAGGAAAAACTTCCCAGAAGATATTACCTCAATGATGCCTGTTCCTTCTTAATCACAGCTGATTCTCCAGCCCAAGCTGACCAGCAACCATTACCCCAGCAAAGTAATCACTTTAGTGGTTCTGGTATCGTGTTCATCACAGTCAATTTTCCTACCCCAGATAATAAGAACCACAGATGCTTAACTCAAAATGGCTCTGTAGAGTCTTTGCCTCCCTCTGAAACTACACAAGACAGGCTTCCGTCATCTACACTGCTCCCGACATTTCTATCTCCCAACCTCCTGCAGAACAGCTCACTAAACTCTCAATACTCAATAGCTTTTCAAGCTCTAAGCTCCAACGTCCATCTAAAATCCTACCAAAAACAATATGGTCAGCTATGTCACCGCAATACCTAACTATTCTGGTACCAACTACATGCAGTGTTATGGTTACTTTTGCTGTGAAGAATCATCATGACCAAAGCAACTTGGGGAGGGAAGGATTTTTTGGCTTACTCTTCCACATCAGTCACTATTCAGCATCAAAGGAAGTCAGGACAGAAACTCAAACAGGACAGGAACCTGAAGGCAGGAGCTGATACATAGGTCATGAATGGGTGCTATTTACTGCTTTGGGTCATCATGGCTTGATCAACTTGCTTTCTTATAGAACACAACCCAGGGATGGCACCACCTACAATGATTTGAACCCTGTTCCATCAATCACTAAGAAATCTTATGGAGGTATTTTCTCAGATGAGGTTCCCTCCTTTGATACCTCCAGCTTGTGTCAAGGTGACATAAAACTATCAGCACACCTACATGATAGGTAGGGTTTTAGTGAGGGGGTGGTAGGGGAGGATGGGAGGGAGAAGGGAACTGGGATTGTCATTTAAAACAATCCTGTTTCTAATTCAAATTTTTAAAAAGTTAAAAAAAAAAAACTATCAGCACACCTACCAAGAGACTGGAGAGATGACTCATCAGTTAAAAGTACTGGCTGCCTTCTGCAGAGGACTCAGGTTTGCTTCCCATTACCCCGTGGTGGCTCACAACCATCCCTAAATCCAGTTCCAGGGAATCCAGTGCCCTCTTCTGACCTCAGCAGGCACTATAGAAAAACAAGATCTGCTTAATGGCTTGGAGTACTCAGAGAGAAGACAGAAAGCGAAGACGAGGACTTTACTCTCATGTTTACCAATTTTTGTAGCAACCAACGCATAAAAACACCAAGCACATGGAGGAGTAGAACACAGACACAATGCCAAGAGGATAATGGAAAGAGGAGAGTAACAAACTTAGTGTAAGCATTTTTTATTTAGAGGGCTGTGGGGACATGGAAGAGAGGTCCCAAGGGAGTAGAAGAGTACTTATCTTCTGATGAGATGGGAGTTTGGTTTTGCTGACTTGGCCCCTTTCAGCTGTGAGAGATGAACCCAGTTAGTGATACCCTATAGTTTAAACACCATCAGAATGGTGATCATGACCAGATAAGATCCAGCCCAGAAGGCTATAGGGCATTTAGGAATAAGATTAAGTACACTTGAGCTCCCTGGTTAAGCTCCATAGAAATAAATTGGTTTACTCTGCTATAAACTGATGGAGAAAGTAAATGAACAGGCTAACAGTAGGCAAGTAGTCATATAAGGGTGCAGACTATAGGGGAGTGAGATTACCCAGCAGGAAGAGGTATCCATACATGAGCTCAAAGGAGCTGAGAATAGAAGGAATGTGGGGAGGGGGCCACTTATCCTGTTTGGAAGAAGAGGAAGAAGATAGAACCAGTGATTTTTAATGATGGCATTATTTTTTGGCCATCTTTCCTGAAGATTTAATTCAGTAAAGGCAAAGAAGCCATGAGTCTGGGTGGAGAGGTATAGAATAGAAAGTATGCTTTAAATATAGGAAGGAGAAATGGAAGATAGATCAAATGATATGTAATAAAATCTTGTGTTAGGAACAACAAGGTAAACAGGGGAAAGTACAGTGTTAATGAGATTTTGTGTGCTATTTTGATCCCATTCTGATGGTTCTGAGACTGGCAATAAAGTTTGCTTTGAATCAGAGGGTAGAGCAGCTACTAACTGATGAAAATTAGCCACAAATTAGACATACCTTTTGGAGGTATGAGGACAGAGAGGCACAAAGGTAGTGGGGCTGGGCTAAGAGAGGGTATCAGCCCTTTAGAATTGAGGAATGAGAGAGAGAAAAAGAGGAAGAATGAAAGAGGGGCTTCACTTCACTGCTTCTCTCATCATTCAGGTTCTTACCCCAATATCTGATGCACAAGTTTTTATTTATAAAGAACAATTAGATAAATGCTTCATCTGGCATCCAACTTGAGGCACAAAGACATAAGATAGACGCCCCCCCCCCCCCGCCAGCTTTGCAGTTGCTGGAGCTGCTAATACCCCCAGGTCCTCTGAGTGAATCTTGGGATTTCCCTGTTGCGGCCTCTCTACAACTGTCTCCAGCTGCCACCTGTATCTGGCCCCAAACCCCATGGGTGGCTGGGCTCAAAATGCTGCTGGAGTTAGCTGCTCGCTGCCACCAGCTGACTCTGTCCTTCAAGAAGGCCATGTGTCCTCACTTCCCTTCACCATGCTACTTCTTCACATAACCCAGTGTCTGCTTTTCGGGCAACTTGTTCCCTCAGGGTGAGGGTTGTGAGCTTCCCCTGGATGACCTCCTCGAGCTGTTGCCACACCAGGTCACCTGCCTTGACGCCCACTCAGGCTTTTGGTGTTGCTGCTACCTCCACACATACTCAGTCCCCAGCCAGGGGAGAGCAGCTACAGCTGCTTTCAGCCAGGTCGTGCATCACCTGTGTTCTCTGCCTAGCCGTGCTACACAGTGACAGCAAGCCTCACACGTCACTGTCATCAGCCGTAAATCTGGAGAGACACCTGAAAAGTCTTAAGGGAGAGAATTAGTTTCTTTTTTTAAAGTTTTAGAGAGAGAGAGAGAGATCTTCCTCATGTTAAAAATGAGAAACAAAATTACAACGAAATGAGTTGGGTCTCTGTATAGCTCCACAATGGGTGATTTTGAAATAGAAAAATTAAATGAAGGGATAATCAAATTAGCTGGGATTGACAAATTGACAATTATAATTGCTATCGGTTTGGTAATTCGTTTTGTATATAAATATTATTTAAATTAGAAGCAATATTATTTTACATATCAATCCCAGTTCGCTTTTCCTCCCATTCTCCCCTACCCCCAACTACCCTCATCCATCCCCTAGTAACTCCACAGGGAGGGTGAGGCCTTCCATGAGGGGTCATTTAAATCTGTCAAGTCATTTGGGGCAGAGCCTAGATCCTCCCCTATGTATCTAGGTTAAGAGAGTATCTCTCCATGGGAAATGGGCTCCCAAAGTCCATTCATGCACTAGGGATACATCCTGACTCCTCTGCCAGAGGCTCCATAGACTTCCCAGTGCTCCTAACTGACACCCACGTTCAGGGGATATAGTTTGGTCCTATGTTGGTTCCCCAGTTATCAGACCCGGGTCCACTTACTCAGGTCATGTGTTTCTGTGGGTTTTCTCAGCTTGGTCTTCACCCTTTTGGTTGTGACTCCTCACTCTCTGAAACTGGATTCCAGGAGTTTAGCTCAGTGCTTGGCTGTGGCTCTCTGCTTCTTCTTCCATCAGCTACTGGATGAAGGCTCTAGGATGGCATTTAAGGTAGTCATCATTCTCATTATAGGGGACAGACATTTAAGGTAGCCTCTCCACTATTGCTTAGGGTCCTAGTTAAGGGACATCCTTTTGGTTGTCTGTATAATTCCTTACTGTCAGATTTCTCTTTAAACCCATAATGGCTCCCTCTACTGGTGTGTCTCTTTTCTTGCTCTCTTCTACTCCTCTCCCCATTCAATCTTGCTGATCCCTCATGATCTCCTCCCCCCTCCTCTTCTCCCCTCCTCTTTCTCCTAACTCCCTCCCCCTGCCCCCATTTGTTCAGAAGCTCTTGTCCCTTTCTGCTTCAATGGGGACCATGTATGTCTCTCTTAGGGTCCTCCTTGTTTCCTAGCTTCTCTGGTGATGTGGATTGTAGGCTGGTACACCTTTGCTCTATGTCTATAATCCATATATGAGTGAGTACATACCATGTTTATCTTTGTGTGAGTGGGTTACCTCACTCAGAATGGTTTCTTCTAGTTCCACCCATTTGCCTGCAAATTTCATTATTTCATTATTGTGTAAATTAGCACATTTTCTGTATCCCTTCTTCAGTTGAGGGACATCTAGGTTGCTTCCAGGTTCTGGCTGTTACAAATAATGCTGCTATGAACATAGTGGAACAGATGTCCTTATTGTATGAATGTGTATCTTTGGGTATATGCCTAAGAGTGGAATTGCTGGATCCTGAGGTAGACTGGTTCCATTTTCCTGAGGAATCTCCATACTGATTTCCATAGGGGCTGTACAAGTTGGCACTCCCACCAGCAGTGGAGAAGTGTTCCCCATTCTCCACATCCTCTCCAGCATATACTGTTATTGGTGTTTTTGATTTTAGACATTCTCACAGGAATAAGATGGTATCTCAGAGTTGTTTTGATTTGCATTTCCCTGATGGCTAAAGAATTTGAACAATTTCTTAAGTGTCTTTCAGCCATTTTAGATTCCTCTATTGAGAATTCTCTGCTTAGTTCTGTATACCACTTTTTATTTTAATTATTTGGTGTTTTGGTGACTAGATTCTTGAGTTCTTTGCATATTTTGGAAATCAGCCCTCTGTCTGATGTGGGGTTGGTGAAGATCCTTTCCCATTCTGTGGGCTGCCGTATAAGTCTTCTTGACTATGTCTTTTGCCTTACAGAAGCTTCTCAGTTTCAGGAGGTCCCATTTATTAATTGTGAATCTCAGTGTCTGTGCCACTGGAATTATGTTAAGGAAGTGGTCTCCTGTGCTAATTCATTCAAGGGTACCTCCCACTTTCTGTTCTAAGAGGTTCAGTGTGGCTGGATTTATGTTGAGGTCTTCGATCCATTTGGACTTAAGTTTTGTGCATGGCGATAGATATGTATCTATATGCAGTCTTCTACATGCCAGCATCCAGTTATGCCATCACCATTTGTTGAAGATGCTTTCTTTTTCCATTGTATAATTTTAGCTTCTTTGTCAAAGATCATGTTTTCATAGGTTTGTGGCTACACAGAGAAACCCTGTCTCGAAAAACCAAAAAAAAAAAAAAAGAAAGAAAGAAAGAAAGAAAGAAAGAAAGAAAAGAAAAGAAAGTTTCCTTTGCCTGCCTCATCTTAAATCTTCAGAGACTATCTACCTGTCTATTTTTGTGCCAATACCAACAATTGGACTTCAAGCTCCAATTGTAGAGCTTGAAGTCAGGGGTGATAATGCCTCTGGAAGTTCCTTTATTGTACAGGGTTGTTTTGGCTATCCTGGGTCTTTTGTTTCTCCATATAAAGTTGAGAATTGTTCTTTCAAGGTCTGTGAAGAATTGTCCTGGGAGTTTGATAGGAATTGCATTCAATCTGTAGATTACTTTTGGTAAGATAGCCATTTTTTTTGCTATGTTGATCCTACCTACCCAAGAGCATAGGAGATCTTTCCATTTTCTGGTATCTTCTTTAATTTCTTTCTTTAATGCCTCAAAGTTCTTGTCATACAGATCTTTCATATGTTTTGTTAGAGTTACCCCAAGATATTTTATGTTGTTTATGGCTACTGTAAAGGGTAATGTTTCTCTGATTTCTTTCTCAACCCCTTTATTGTCTATATATAGTAGGACTACTTTTTTTGAGTTAATCTTGTATCCTGCCACTTTGATGAAGGTATTTTTCAGCTGTACGAGTTCCCTGATAAAATTCTTCAGGTCACTTATGTAAACTATCATATCATCTACAAATTAGTAAAACTTTTACTTTTTCCTTTCCAATTTTATCCCCTTGATCTCCTTTTGTTGTCTTATTGCTCTAGCAAGAACTTCAAGTAAAATATTGAAGAGATATGGAGACAGTGAACCTTTTCTTGTTCTTGATTTTAGGGGAATCCCCTTAAGTTTCTCTCCATTTAGTTTGATGTTGGCTGTCAGTTTGCTGTATATTGCCTTTATTATGCTTAAGTATGTTTCTCTTATCCCTGATCTCTCCAAGACTTTTATCACGAAGGGGTGTTGAATTTTGTCAAATGCTTTTTCAGCATCTAGTGAGATGATCATATGGTTTTCTTTTTCAGTTTGTTTCTGTGGTGGATTACATTGATGGATTTTTGCATGTTGAACCATCCCTGCATCCGTAGGATGAAGCCTGCTTGATCATGGTGGATGATTTCTCTGATGTGTTCTTGGATTCAGTTTCCAGTATTTTATTGAGTGTTCTTGCATCAATATTCATGAGGGAGATGGGTCTGTAGTTCTCTTTCTTGTGTCTTTGTGTGGTCTGGGAACCAAGGTAATTGTAGCCTCGGAAAAAGAGTTTGGCAATGATCCTTCAGCTTCTATTGTGTGGAACAATTTGAAGAGCATTGGTATTAACTCTTCTTTGAATTTCTGGTAGAATTCTGCACTGAAACCATCTGGCCCTGGACTTTTTTTGGTTGGGAGACTTTTGATGACTGTTTATTTCCTTAGGGATTGTAGGTCTATTTAAATTGCCTATCTGTTCTTGATTTAATTTTGGTAAGTGATATCTATCCACAAAATCATCTGCTTCTTTTAAATTTTCCAATTTTGTGGAGTACAGGTTTTCAAAGTATGATCTGATGATTTTCTGGATTTCCTCTGTGTCTGTTGTTGTGTACTCCTTTTCATTTCTGATTTTGTTAATTTGC
Source organism: Cricetulus griseus (assembly GCF_003668045.3). Taxonomy (NCBI): domain Eukaryota; kingdom Metazoa; phylum Chordata; class Mammalia; order Rodentia; family Cricetidae; genus Cricetulus; species Cricetulus griseus. The sequence goes on from NC_048601.1 coordinate 17,445,287, forward strand.
ATGTTCACTCACTGCCTTTTGGTTAGTGTTTATCTTGTGATTATCTCAAAGAACCAACTCTTTGTTTCATTGATTCTTAGTATTGTTTTCTTTGATTCTACTTTATTGATTTCAGACCTCAATTTCATTATTTCCTGGTGTCTACTCCTCCTGGTTGAATGTGTTTCCTTTTTGTTCTAGAGCTTTCAGGTGTTCTGTTAATTCTCCAGTGTGACTATTCTCCAGTTTCTTCATGTGGGCACTCAAATTTATGAACTTTCCTCTTAACACTGCTTTCAGAGTGTCCAATAGGTTTGGGTATATTGTGCCTTCATTTTCATTGAATTCTAGGAAGTCTTTGATTTTTTTTCTTTATTTCTTCCTTTGTCTGTCCCACCTGATTTCCACTTGGCTGACAAACACCATCCAGGTCAGCTGCAAACCACAAATTGCTCCAAGTGGCCACAAGCCCTGGACTTGCTGAGAGCTAATGTAAACCAGATGATGTGATTGTTCCATGAATTTTGAGCTGGGTTAGCAAATTAGATGCTTCTGATAAATGCCCCCCCCACTGCCTGAACCCCCAGCCCTTGGTCTTTGACTAGCATTCCAGCCTTCATGGGCCCTGACAATAACATCCTAATTTCAACTGAGAAACAATTATAGAAGAGAGTATATTGATCTCCCCTCATCCTCAACAAAAGAATGGAAAATTGGGTCCAAAGGAAACTACTTTCTCTCAACCAAACCAAAATGTTATTGTATGGCTTAAGAAATAACTGGTATCCACCACAGAGTTGGAGATTTGACTCAGGATATAAGTCATGGGTGGATGTGATGGGTAACACTACATCTAAAGTTTAGACTTGCTATCCTACAGAGATCAAAAAGCAAAAAAAGTACTTCTCATATGTAAGCCACGAGCTTGTCCAGGCTGTAACTTGTCAACCACTTCCTTTTTTTCCCCAGACATTGAAAACTGTTCTAAAATTGACTAATTTTGTAAAATTTGCTGTTCTAGCAATATAAGAGCTTGAAAGACAAACTGTTGTTTCTGCTTTTGTAATCTGCCTTGTTAACTCTGGTCAATGATTAAGACAACTGCAAGACATATATGTTAAAATTAGACCCTGCTACACACAGACAGAATATATGTAATCTTGTGGTTTTTGACTTTGTAAGCCTTGGGCTGATATGGTTAGGTGCTGCCATCTGGGGAAACCCTCATGTAGTCATAATGCAGTGAGTATCCAGCACCAGTATTTAATAAAGCCTCTTCTTCATAAAATGTATTCATGGTCATAGTGAATCCCTAAGTGACTCCAGACCCATAACATAACACGGTGTGTGTGTGTCGGGGTGTGTGTGTGTGTGTGTGTGTGTGTGTGTGTGTGTGTGTGTGTGTGTGTGTTACAACTCCCCCCAGAGAAAGTCTGTCACACAGACAACTCCTATAGTCATATGTCTAAGTAGATCAGGAACACTATGTCTGACTGTTGTGGAATATTATTAAGATGTGTTATTTGTTTGTGCTGTGGAACATTTGTTTAATGATGCAAAGATGCATTGCATTCTTTTGTGTTGCATTTGTTTATCTCTGTGAAACTGTGTTACTTTATCTATCTAAAACACCTGATTGGTCTGATAAAGAGCTGAATAGCCAATTGCAAGGCAGGAGAAATGATAGGTGGGGCTGGCCAGCAGAGAGAATAAATAGAAAAAACTGAGAGAAAAGGGACCAAGGAACAAGAAAAGGAGGATAGGAGGACTTCAGAGGCCAGCTACCCAGTCACACAGCCAGACATGGAATAAGAAGGAAAGAAAATATATAGAGAAATAGATAAGGGTAAAATCCAAAAGACAAAAGGTAGATGGGATATTTTAAAGTTAAGCAAAGCTGTCAAGATGCAAGCCAAGCTAAGGCTAGCCATTTATAAGTAATAATAAGACTCCCTGTGATTATTTAGGAGCTAGGTGCCAGGACACAAAGAGCTAAGAGAGAAGAATAAAAAAACAACCAACAACATCTGACCCTTCAAGCTGACTATGAATATTACATGAGAGAATGTTTCTGGAATTTCTCAGGACCATAGCCAGAGGAGAAATACTAATAAATGGCATACACACATGCCTTGTCCCTCATTCAACATGAGAAGGGAACCTTCCTCATGCTTCAGCTTCAAGCTTCTCAACTTGGGGCAATTAACTTAATCAGCAGAAAAAAACAAACAAAAACCAGTCAGTAGACATTTGTGTAAGCATGAGTTTTCTGGACCGGCAGGTCTCATGGCCCTTGAGTCCCAAATGAACACTCAGAGACTTAAATTAATTATAATACTGTTGGCCACTGGCTAGGGCTTCTTATTGGCTAGGTCTGTCTTAATTATTAACCCATTTCTGCTAATCTATGTATTTCCGAGTGGTCTTATCTTACTGGAGAAAGATCCGGGGACCTGTTACTCCTCTGGTGTCCTACATGGTGAATGCTCTCTGCCTACATCATCCAGAAATTTCTTCATCTCCTACACCCACCTATCTTGCTTCCCTATTGGCCACAGTGTTTGATTCATCAAACAATAAAATAAACATATTTACAGAATGACATGTCCCATCACATTTCTTATCATTTCCTCGGGGCTTTCATGCTGAGTAAGTCCAGCCTTTAATTCCATGTAGGATGTCCAGTTTCTTAAATTCTCAGAAAAATAATGTCATTTCTTTCCAAATGTATTATAAATCATATGGAAACTCATTAACTTGTAAGCTAATTTCAAGCTGATGGTTTTTTTTAAGTAGTTTGAACTGAAGAATCTTGCATGAGTGGACAATGCTGCTCCCAGAAGACATGAGTTATTAAAACAATATCTCAGATCCAGGTATGGGTTAGCCCACACAATATATGTATGGGGAAACCCAGAAGTCCCCAAAACTGCACAAGCTATTGCCATTGTCTTTTTTTAATTGTTTGTCCACCATTACTATACAGCAAGATCCATTGCTGAAGACACCATATGGTTTCAGAATATTAAAAAACAAAGGTCTGGAGTCAACCAGAAAACCTCCAAGCTGCTGGTAAGCTTTCATAACGCTGGAAGGCACTGTGCAGGCTGCTGAGGGAGAAGCCATCAATGGTGTGTCCTACAACCTACAACCCCAATAAGTCCCATAAGATGACCACTGGTGCAATGCCAGTATGAGGGTTATGCAGGATAAAGAACTGGTTTCTGATTAGATTTGAGGCCTCCTACTCCACAGAAAAGAATCCATACTGGTATTGTAAACGAGTTTTATCCCATGACTATGGAGGTCATAGGCCCTAAGGAAGAATCCACTATTGGTTTTGATAAATGGCCATGCTGTCAGATTATCTTCTAAAAATGTATGCTTATCCCCATAAAATAGTGATGCGCTCAGCCTTGATCAGGGAGGTTTCTTTCCTGCAGAGAGCCCAGGCTGAGTTAGCAGGGGGGGCTTTTAAAGGCAAAGATCACAAGTTCAGCACATTCCTTGGCATAACTGAGGTGGCTGTTGTCAAGCATGGCAGAATACCAACTTTTAATAAGTATATGGCATTATGTCACCAAGATATTTCTGTTTGAAGGAAGCCTTGTGATTACAGAAGCAGAACACACAGGTTAGCAAAAGTGCCTATGAAATGATGAGCTCAGTTGTACCCTGAAGTCAGGTCAGGATAGAGAAAATGTTTTTCTAACCTCAGTCTGATACCATAAGGGCTGAGAGGAAGTTTGAGGCAAAGAAGCCATAGCCACAGGGCAAGTGCCACAGCAGCCAGGCTCAGGCCCTTGCTGAGGCAGGAGTTAAAAACCAGTCACCCTGACTGAAAGAGATAAACTAAACTCAAAGGCTTCACTTCTAATAATTCACACTGGGGAGAAATTGTATGAATGTGGCAAAGCAATAAGATCCCATTCAACTCTTATTATTCAGCTGGAGAGAAACCATATAAATGTAAAGGTTGTGAAAAAGCCTTCAAAGCAAATCCAGTCCCTTAACCTCTAGTTCTTGTGTTGAGTATGAAACTCCAAAACAACCTTCCTCTTAGACTTAGAACCTGGAAACTGCCTAACAAGGAACATAGAAGAACATAGAAGAACAAGAGACATAGAAACCACAGAATGCTCCCTCCCAGCACCACCAATGAGAACAGGCTACCTGCAAGTAACAGACAAAGTCATAAAACCACTAATGTTCCCATCTGTAACCAACCAATCAAAAATACTAACAAACCAATTGCCCTGACTCTGGGAAATTCCCCTAATTGTTACCCAAATGTCTACCAATCAGGATCCCACCCATACCAACTGATACAATTCTGTGGGGTTTTTCCCTTTAAATTCTGAAACTAGACAAGGGGCTTCGCTCCCTCTGAAGCCTGCTACATCAGCCTACTAGACTGAGTCCCTGCTGATAGCATTAAACAATGAAGCCTTGCTTTGATGAGTCTGTTTCCTTTGTAGTTTCTATGGGTTTTCGAGACTTGAGAACAACACTGACTACTAGCATTTCCGCATTGTCAGGGCCTGCTGGGACAAGATGAACTACAAGCTCATGCTTACCTTACCAGAGAGACAGAACCAGAGCAGCTCATGGACTGTAACTGCCCTCACAGGATTCAACGCCTGAAGGGAGACCCACATTCACAGAATCATAACTTGCTGTACCCTCCATCTGGTCAGTGGACTCTGATGACCCTAACTTGGCTGTTATCTTGGAGGGGCTACGTTGGGTGATTGTGGTGATATATTGTTTATGATTTGTTAAAGCTTGCCTGAGGATTCAGAAAGCAAAGTCAGCCTCAAGCTACAGAGGTCAGACAATGTTGATACACACCTTTAATCCCAGCAGCCACAGAGCTAGGCTGTGATGTCACACACCTTTAATCCCAGGACTCAGGATTAGGAGATGGCCTGATCTCTGTTAGTTCAAGGCCCCACTGATTACACGAAATTGATCCAAGTCCTAAAAGAGAAACACCTCACATAAAGGTGATCTCAGCACATGGGATCACATGCTTTTAATTCCAGCACTAGGGAGGTGGAGACAGGAGGATATGGCTGGGCAGAGAAAGGAACAAAAGGGAGGAGACAGGAACTGAGAGCTTTTGCCTCTGAGGCTTCATGGAGACAGGATTGCCATTTCAGCTGGGTAGAGGTAAGAGCTACTGACTCGGCTGCTTTGCTTCTCTGATCTTCAGTGGTTTTAATAAATCACAACAATATATCAACAGGCGATCTGGCTGCAGGCTGACTGGGCTGATGGATGAAATTTTAAATAGTCAGGTACAGGCTAGGCCCAGAGAAATGCCAGATGATGCATTACTTGGGAGTTGTTGATCCACCTTTCGGGATCTCCCAGAGTTCATAGTGGTGTACCAACAGGTCCTGGTCCAGAGTCAGCTTCTCAGCTTCTTTGTCTAGCAGGTCTGCAGATGCGCTGCCCACCAAAAGCCATCCAGAGTCCCAGAGCGTGGGCAAGGCCCTCCCTTGTAATCTGTTCCATAAGATGGGCTGTGCCCCGCCCCATCTCCCTCCTCTGTTTTACTTTTTGAGGAAGAAAGAATGAGTCCTATGAGGATCTGCAGAGTCTCCAGGGAATGGAGGTAGAGACGGAGGACTAACCCCCCCCACACACACACACACACAACAAACACACACACAGTCTCCTGGAGTTTCTTTATTGTCCTCTATCACACTATGACATGAGTGTTGTGTCCTTCAGAGATTCACTCACAGCTACACGGTGAGAGCCTGTTTCCAACACAAATAAACACTGCCTAAAACGAAAACCACTTTGCCTGGTTGAATGATGCATTTCACTGTCCTGATCATTTTGTGTACACTTCATCCCGTGTCTCCATCTTCTATCCTGTAATCTTGTGAGTTTGTTTCTCCAAGAAGCAACTGCATGTACTGTTTGAGTGGGTGTTCTGGGGTATCAGGCTAGAGGGGTGGGAGTCAACAGACAAGTCTCCCGGTGAACAGGGTATCGCGTGGGAATCAAGATTCACTAGACTCAGTACAGATTAAGTGAAGTTTATTGGGGCGACTGTAGTTAAGCAAGAGGCGGGTGACCACCACAGGCTCCAAGGATCCACCCAGCTGTTCTCTGTGACCCCACTGGAAACAAGAGAGTGCCCCGGAGCCTGTGACCCCAGATCTAGTCCTGTACCTCTGATCTCCCAAAAGGGCATGGTCAGTGCTACAGATGTGTTGGGGTGGAGGTGGGGGGGGGTAGATATCTCACTACAATTCCCCTTTTGGTCTAAAGAAAAAGATTTAGGCTTGATCGAAGCTATATACAAAGATAGCCAATATCAAGTATGCTCTAGGAGAAGGAAAAGTAAGAACAAACACACTTAAAATCTATCCCCAGCAAGCCAACATAGAGCAAGCGGCAAGAACATCATATCCAGTCCTAGGGTAAAGGCATAACAGAGATTAAAGTTGTCCTAATCTATGTAGGAGCTGGTTCAGGTAGAATGGTAGGCAGCTCACCACAAACAAACCAAGGCACCGCCCCAGCCCAGCGGGAGGAGGGGTGCTAAAACTGTGGCACCGGTAGTGATGAGCGCTACAGATGTGGGTGTGGTGGATGGCTCACTCCACCCAGGAGTTAGCAGTGGGCTTGTTTGAAAGCCTTGAGATTGAAATCCTTCATTCTTTCCTCTCTGACTTCAGTTTCAGTCTTCCTGTATCTGAGACTGGGCTCACAGATGCCTCCTGCTGTGGCTCCAAATGCTTCCACGTGTACACTACGGACAGAGTCCATTAACACAGACCTTCTTCAGGAGGGAGAAATGGGTATGTATTTGATGTTATAGGAATCAAACTAACAGGACAGAGAGGAGTTTCACCAGGCTTGTACAGAGGAGCAGAGCCTGCTGCCTGTTAGCCTGTCAGGGTGGGGTTCTGTAAAAGTGGAGATGCCTGGATGCTTCTGGTATATTCGTTACTCTGCCAGAGTATACAGCACTCAAGTATTTCTGGGCAAGAGAAATGAACAAGGTAAATCAACTATCAGAACCTAAAGCATATTTTTGTTTAGTTGGATTTTTAGGTTTTGTTTGATTCTTCTGTTTTTTGTTGTTTTTTTTTTTTAATCTGCATGCTTTCGCGCCTGAGTGTTTGTGCACGTCTGTGCGTGAGTGCGTGCTTGCGTGGGTGCAAGCGTGCATGCGTGTCTGCGTGCATGTGTGCGTGCGCGTGCTTGCCTGTGTGTGTGTGTGTGTGTGTGTGTGTGCGTGCGTGCGTGCGTGCGTGCGTGCCTGTGTGTGTGTGTGTGTGTGTGTGTGTGTGTGTGTGTGTGCGTGCGTGCGTGCGTGCGTGCATGCGTGCGTGTGTGTGGCTAGCCCACTCTCTGGTAATCTGCACTCTGGTGAGTTACAGGAAGTGCTGTAGAGATGCTCCTTCTGTCCCAGAGTGAAGGAAACTAGCAGCACAGCTTTCAATGTGCTCAGCTAAGGAAGTTCCCTGTGGGGCTGGGTCCTGTGGTTTCCAGATCCAGTGTGATTCAAAGGACAGGTGAGGAGGGGCGGTGCAGTGGGAGGCTGAACCCCAATACAAGCAAGTCCTCTGGCAATTCTGGTTTGTGGAAAATTATGGAAACAAAGTATCTTACAGGGTTTCTTTTAAACTGTCTTCTGTATTTGGAGGCCAACTGTTTTGTTCTTTCATTCTTTTTTTCCCTCTTCCCTTACTTCAGTTTTTGTCTGCTTGCTTTGTTTTAGTAAAAGAAAATGGGCTTTTTGGAAAACAGTGTTCATAATTACAAAAAAAAAAAAAATCAAAGTCATGAACAATGTAGATGTTTTCCACTTAGTCAAATAGTCCCATTTCTCCACAGATAAACAGATACATGCCCCATGTTTCTGTGAGACAAGTTAGCCCAGGCAGAGGATTTATCATACTGTTTGGGATATTGTTGTTGTGGTGGTGGTTGTGGTAGGTGGGTTTTTTTGGTTTTTTGGTTTGGTTTTTTGTTTTTTGTTTGTTTGTTTGTTTTTCCAGACAGGGTTTCTCTGTGGCTTTGGAGGCTGTCCTGGAACTAGCTCTTGTAGACCAAGCTGGTCTCAAACTCACAGAGATCAGCCTGCCTCTGCCTCCCCAGCCCTGGGATTAAAGGTGTGCGCCACCACCATCTGGCTGATATTTTCTATAATAGACATTGAGGATTTAGTTTCAGAAAAGAACAACAAGTAAGGAAAGAAAACAATGAAAGTCGCATATGCAAGTAAATAAATAAATAACTTTTAGCAGTGAAAAACACAAGTGGATTTGGGGGAACTATTTAAAGGAAAAGTTGCATATTAACTTACTGAAAAGAAAGCCACTGTGGAAATCTTGATGCACTGAATCCAAAAGACATCTTTGTTTAATGTACAAATACGAAGAAAGAGGGTTGAGAGAAGTTTCTATGAGCCAAAATCCAAACGACATTGTGTATGCTGACCCAGAGACTTTGGGGACCCCACATTAGGCAGACAGCTCCATGGGAGGAGGTTCAGAGAAAAAGTGAAAAGTCTAGCTTTGACCAGTTTCTCTCTAAAGTGAAAGAGAACACAGAGAAGCTCAGGTCTTCTGATTTACAACTCAGAAAAGCCAACGAGCTGCACACACTGCTTGGCTGCAGCTCCACCGGTGACCACACAGAGTGGAGTTCAGGGAAGGAAAAGCACATTATCTCAGTAGAGAAATACTTTCTCCTGACACCTCTTTAGCATGGCTTTAGGTGGATCAGCCTTCCTGAGGGTTGGTGTCTTGGACAGGTGAGAGACAGGCACAGCAGGACTAACTCTTATGACAGGACACAATGGTGTGTCATATTTGTACAGGACAAGAAGCCGATTGTGTTCAATTGACAAGAGGAATTGGGCTCAAGGGAGCCCTGATATCTTCAATGGCCTCAGAGGCTACTGTAACATTCCCTGCTCACCATACCCTCAAATTATTTACTGTATGGGCTAAAAGTGAGGAACTGATACAATGTGTATCTGCCATGAAAATATAGTGATCCATTTTCAAAGCCGTTCAATAGACATGCTTCGTGTCAGTTACACCCTCACACACAGCGTCCAGGCAGGAAGCTCACTTAGGAGAAAAGAAACAGGAACTCAGTCACTTCTGAAATCTAGCCTGGACAGAACCAAAGATCTTTCCAGTTTCTACCCAAGTATAATTGGAATTTCTCACCCTTGGGACCTCTGTTTCTACATCTGCTCTGCCCATTTCTGTCTCATGCCCTCCTCAACTTAAGCATCCAGTCCTCTCTCAGCTTTTCCTTAGTGTAAACTGAGACTCCCTGTTATCTTGGAGTTTTGTGAAAATGAGCAAAATGTGGTGGTTAAAGTCAGCTGAAGGATTTTTTTTTCCTTTTTTTCAGAGACAGGATTTCTCTGTGTAGCCCTGGTGGCCTGAAACTCTCTTTGTAGACCAGGCTGGCCTCAAACTCACAGAGATACCCCTGCCTCTGACTCCCACCACCCAGCTTGTACTGGCTATTTTTAATGGTGCTGCTGAGAATGGAATTTAGTCACCCTCACCCCCTCTCTATCCCCACTCTCACCCCTGCCTGATCACCTGATCCTGATGCATTAGCCTCCGCCCACTCCCAGGGGTTATAACCCTGGCACTCCAGACAATCTGAACAAGAGGATCTAACTGCTCACTCCTGCCTTCTCGTGTGCTAAGAACAGACCTCGGGCTTCCTAGAGAAGCCTCCCTTTAATGCTTAAAAATAATTACATTTAAAAAGCTTCCCCCTTTTTCCTCTAACAAAAACAGAACGTTAAACCTCGGAAGAACGCCTCCAAGCTTGTAGTTTACATCCTGAAGAAGACACATAAAGCTTCATGTTCCCCTGGCCTCACAGCACCTCTTGAAGGCGCTAAGATTGGGAGAGAAGCTTCCCACCCAGGCCCAAAGCTGCTAGATGTGAACCCATCTCAGGAGTCTGCTGCTTCGCCCCATGGGGGTGTCCTGAACTCGGGCCACCCATGTAGCTTCCTCCCTCGTTAATATACACTGGATTTTCTCCAGCATAGACTCCCTGTGGAATGGTGGAGCTGGTTTCATCATCTCACACAGAACAGAGGGGCTGCCTCACATGGCTGTGCACATCAGGAAGGAGCACATGGGATAACCGAACATACAGAACATGTATTACAAAGCGGGGCACAGGGACCAGGAAGAGTGCTGGGACCAAAGACACATACCACCACTGCCCAGACAGCTGAAGCTATTTTTAATGTAATTTACATTCAGTAAAATGTATTCATTGTTGTACATGTCCATGAATTTTTAGAACATATATAACCTAGAAGTCTGCATCACAGTCAAGCCATAGACCCAGCCCAAACACAGTACCCTGTTCCTTTCTGTTGACACTCCTTTCCTCTGTACCCAACTTAATGGCATCCTTGCTTTTTCTGCTCTTACATGCTTGCTTTTTAAGAATACCATGTAGCCAGATCCCTTGCAGTAACAATGCATTTGAGATTCAAGCACGGTGATTCAACAGCTGTCAATCAAATCCTTCGTGGTTGTGTTGCCTATTTCCTACAAAAGGAATTACTTCTTTATTTCATTGTCTTACTGACTTTGTAATATATTGGTCTGTTTCAAGTCCTGCTTATAATTATAATTTTTAAATATTACTAGACAATATTTTTCTTGGTCCAAATATGGTTCTGAAGTATTCCTCCGCGCAAATATTGTTTTTCAGGAGGATGGGTTATCCCTATTTTTGACACTAGATCATTTCATAAATATACTCCATAAAAACATCTTTATAAATTATTTGCTGCTACTAAACACACAGTTGCTACTACCCCCTTCCCCAGGCAGCCCCAGTTGTCTCAGGTCTTGGAGCTTGTGTTGTTGCCCCTTTTGCTCTATTAGCTGAAGGACATCGGGATCCTTTTTCAGTTACTGGTCAGTCTTCCTTTTTTAGTATGACTCATAGGAGTTGTGTTATTGCTAACTGTATTCATAGTTCTCGGGGCCCTGTTTCTTTGCAGGTGGTCATCAGCCTCCTTGTGTTTTTCTTCTTGTGAATCTTACTCCTCCCTGGTACTCTGATCCTGCAATATATGCTTTGGATCAGTTATCTTTTGCTCTTTCATGATCTAAACATTATATTGCTGCTCGTATTCTTGCATTACTGCTATAATAGCTATTGTAGATTCTGTGGTAGCTTCTACTACTGCGTTAGTTCATCAAGGACATACTGCACATCGTGTAAACGCTCTTTCCAACAAAGTGTCTTTGACCTTGTTTATTGGGGAATCTACAGATAAAGGAATAGTGGATAGAATTAATGGTTTGGAAGAGGAATACTCTATATGGGAACTCAGATACAAAACATCCAGGTTAGGCATACTGTGGCATGCCATTCTAATCACACGTGGGTCTGTGTTACTCCTTTGCCATATAATGGCTCTCGATACACTTAGAATCAGATTCAGGCTCCTATTAGAGGTATTTGGAACAACACAGATGTGAATTTAAAAATACGCACTTTACATGATAAAATATCTGCTCTGTCCCATGCCCATAATAACATAACCAGAAGAGGTTACTTCCTGTCTTTTAAAGTCTGTTACTAGTTATGTTTCTTCTGGTTGTTTTTGGAGTTATAGCTATATGGGTAGATATATAGATACTAATAGCTATATGTAGCTATTAGTAGAGGTGTTTTCTTTCTAATTATTATTTTCTTTTTAGTCCTCATCCACTGCTGTACATCGATTTTGCTCTGCAACCCGAGGCATTAAAAAGCAACATTTAAAAAAATAAAAAGTGGGAGATGGTGGAAGCCATGGCTTTGTTCCAGGGAGCAGCATCTGAGCAACTTTTCGGATAGCTCTCCTTGTGGGAAGAACCCTACAAGAAGCTCCTGTATGCTTGGCACGGACCAGTGTGACAGAACCTGCAGTCGCGGCTGTCTTTTCTGGGACTGGCTGTGTGGTGATCCTTTTCCTCCAGTGTAACACTGTTTTGTGCTCTTGGTAGCTTTTTCTTTCACTTTGTCTGTACTGGGTGTGGTAATGGCATAGTAGAAATCTCTTAATAATTTTAAGGTTGGTTTATAAAAATATATGATAGAATTGAAATGGTGATTGTTGGAGCAATTGAAAACTTTAAAGAAGAACAGAATAGAAATCATGCAGAAAATGGTGTTTGCAAGAATGGATTAGGGAAGTTAATAAATATATGTGAACATGACGATATTAGGTTCAGGAGCAAGGAACTCACCTATGTAGATGACAAAACCTCAATTAGTTAGCAAATAGAAAAGGCTGGCAAAGAGACCACCCACTCTTTTGCCAACGGAATAAATTTTCTTATTTTGGCCACAGTTCAGCAGGACATAAATAAAAGTATTGTCAGTATGGATTCAGATAAAAAAATTGTAGTAAGTGCTTCATTATGAGGCTATAGGTTAAATATCTGCCTGGGGATAAGAAAGGATATGAGAAAGAAAACTATAAAAAGAAAAGCTACAGAGCTAGGACTTTGAGATAAAAGTAAATACAGGGATGCTCGAGCTATTCAGAACCCTCTCCTGAACAACAAGCTGGAGGTCACAATGTACCAATCTCCATCCTCGGGGTCTTTGAAAGCCACTAGAGCAGTAGTTGTTGTCTGCGAGTTTGGTGGTAATGGTGGTAGTGTGGGTAGGAGGGGACACACATGTGCCATATAGAGGTCAGAAGACAGCTATGTGTAGTTGGTTCACTGCTTTCACATTTGTGCATTTCCGGGGATTGAACTCAGGTCACCAAGCTTGAAACACAAGCACCTTTACCCACAGACCCATCTTGTGGGCCAAAGGGAAACTGCCTTGGGTACAAAATACATTAAGGGATATTTAAGCTAGCCAACAAGACCTGCTATAGGGACCTCTGGGGACAGCAGGCTAAGGAGCATTTAACCAGCATAAGAAATGGACAGATGTAAGCATGAGGTCTAGTTTTCTTTTTCAATCATTATCCCAGTGCTGAGTAATTTGCTCGGTTTTGTCACAAGCTCAGGGGTATTTTTTATGTAAACAGAGGCATTTCCCTTAGATACAGGGCAGGAGGTGAATGTAGACTCATTTTAACAAAAGGCTAAGCTGTATTTCCCCAAATATTAGTTATATTAAGCATATTCAATGCATGTGTTTACTATGTAAGCATCATTGTATTCCATATTTGGCTCATCTTTCTTTTAAAAACCAGTGGGTTTACAATATGTGTGTGTGTGTGTGTGTGTGTGTGTGTGTGTGTGTGTGTGTGTGTGTATGTGTGTGTGTGTGTGTACTACAGATGCTGAAACTGGACAATTCTTAGGTAGAGAAAGGATGAAAACTCATCTGCATAATGATGCTTAGACCGTAGGTTTTCATGATGAGACTCACATCTCACCCTGTGTATAATGACTGCCTCAAAATGGATCACAGACCCAGATATGAAGCCTAGAACCTAACTCTATTTTTAAGAAAAAAAATGAGAAAAATCTTTGTGGATGAGACCTTGTCTCAAGCAAAGATTTTCTTGGTTACAATAACAAAAGCTTTACCTACACACCAGGTGGGTAAAATAAATTGGATTATTGCAACAAACACTCTGTTCTAGTCCCTAAATGGGAATAAAAATATGAATAATGGACTGCAAATTCCCTGCCCCTGTGTGTGTGTGTGTGTGTGTGTGTGTGTGTGTGTGTGTGTGTGTGTGCGCGCGTGTGTGTCTGTCTGTCTGTCTGTCTGTCTGTGTGTCTGCCTGTCTCTCTCTCTCTCTCTCTCAAAAGAAATTGCACCTACAATGTACTGAGAGTTTTAAAAACCCAACAGTAAGTGACTGGAAAAATGATTCAAAGTGTACAAGCACTTATTGCTTTTCCTGCAACTGATTTGAACAGGTTTCGTTAGATGTATAATGGCAGCACTCTGAATTGCTATCCTTCTGTACTTGTTTGCATTTGAAAATTGCTTGTATATGAAAATAAAAATTATTTTGTTTATGGACATGTTTTCCTGCAGCATTGTAAACGCATTTGCTACTTTTAGAACCTCTTAATTGACTCCTTAGAAATTTTTATCTAGAAATATCCATGTTGTCTGAACAGTAATACTTTATCTCTCTCCATGGTGCATTACTGTTATTTCTTATTCTTGTCCTATTGTGCTGGCTAGGACCCCTAGAGTCACACTAGAGTGGTGAGAAGACATATTTGCCTTGCTCTGGGTCACTGAGAAGAATGCTTGCAAGCTGACTGAAGTTATAATTTTAGTTTTGGTTTATCATAGATAGCTCCTCTTAAAGTGAGAAAATTCCTTCAATTCCTAATCTGAGAGTTCTTGCTGTGGATTTACAGTGACTTGTGCACATGCCTTGCTGACTCTACTGAAGTGCTCCTTTTATCCTCTTATTCTGTTAATACATAAAATTTCATTTGGTTCATCATAGTTAGAAAGACAGATCATAGATACATTATCTGATAGATAGATAGATAGATAGATAGATAGATAGATAGATAGATAGATAGATGGACAGAGAGACAGATATGTAGATAGAATAGAGTCAGATGTAGCCATCTCAGCCTCAAACTCACTATTTAGTAAAGTCAGGCCTCACCCTCCCATGTGTTAGAATCACAGTCCTCTGCCACCACACCTGGCACATTAGTTTTGTTTTTCTTTTTGTTACTATTATGCTCCACTAAGTCCTACCCAGGTCTATTCTTATACAACTAAATCTATGGGTAATTTTTCTTATTGTTGATGTTTCAACTTGACTTTCACTCTTTCTGTTTCTGGTTCATTCATTGGCTCTTGGTTCATTAACTGGAAGACTTGATAGGAAAAATTCTGTTTCCCTTTCCTCCAGTCTTCTGTGAGCTGAGGACACCATTTATGATCAGGGCCTTCTGTGAAGGGCATTTGCAGTACAAGAGTACAAGGCAAATCTATGGATGACTCGAAGGTAAATTTGTCTTTCTCCTTAAAAAATTCTTGAGATTGATGTGTTTACATTTCTGTTTTCAGATGAAAATTTCCAAGGAAAACCTCCCAGAATCGTCTCCCCTGTGTCTCCTGTTAAGCGTTATTGCTCCTATATAATGAACGTGGTCCTTATTGTAGCTGTAATTGTACTTTCTATTGCTTGGTCACTGTCAGGTAAGTGACTCATTCTCCAAATTCTGCAGCATTCTGTCCACATTTCCATTGTCTGTTTTACTTATATACTTACACTAGGAGGAAGGACTCACTCTAGGAGGACCCTAGAGAAAACACACCAGAAACTCCTGTTCTCGTGGAACTTAGGGTGTAGCAGGAAGATGCAGAGAAGAAACATCACAGGCTGTGGTGTGACAAAGCCCGGGCTCAGCAACCCTGGGAAGATGACATTCAGAGACCTCCAGAGCGGCAGTTTTCACCCTTTCTGAGGCAGTTTCTGGGGTTGTGGTGACACCAACCAGCACTGACATGCACAGTGACAGCACAGGCATGCACAGTGACACAGCACAGACATGCACAGTGTCACAGACTCACAGCACAGTGTCACTCACTCACATGCGGTGTCAGAGTCTGAAATATTCTTTGATTTCGCATGTGTTCCATGTCTTCATTATGCATTCATCAGTAGATTGGCCTCCAGGTCAGGCCCCTTTCTTTTTATTGTAAGTAGGGCAGCAATAAACATGGATTGGAAGACTCTCTGGGCTAGGAAGTGTTCTCTCCATATATGTCCAGGAATGGCATATATGGGTCAGGTGATATGTCAATTTTTTAATTTTTTTAGGAACCTCCATATTGGCTGCATTAGTTTGTATTCCTACCAGCAGTGGGAATACAATGTGTTCCGATTTCTGCACATGGTTCTAACATCTGTTGTCATGTTTCTTCATGTCACCCATCCTGACCAGCTTTAACAAGAGCCAGTTTATGTTTCTATATATTTCATGTGTGTGCTACCATATAGGAAGACGTTCATCAAAGTTTGGGTGTAGAAGACCTATTTTGACATGGCACGAGTTGCCGGCTGGCATTTCTCTATGATAAAATCCAGGCAAGGGAGGAGTTTGCTTTCTTTGGTTAAGAGAAAAGAATCCTGTGAAAGTGGATGATGGGAAAGGAAGCTATAGGATTCCAGCAATCAGAAACGGTCCTAATGGGTTAGTGACTTGTGATTTTGTCCAGGGCGTGGTGTCTTTAGTCCTTGTACTCAGGAGGCACAGCCAACAGGATTACTGCAAACTCCAGAAGAGTACAATCCACACAGTGAGATCCAGGCCAGGCAGGGGACATAGCGAGAATCTGTCTCCACACACGAAATACACAGATGAAAAATAAAACATTTCCTCACAACCCCACTGAAAGGCTTTGGATTGAGGACCCTCATGCTAGGAAGGGTTCTCCTAGTGACCAGTAAGAAAACTTCCTGCCCAAGCACACAGAAAACAACTGAGATTTTAATAACTAATCAAAGACAGGAGACTTAGAAATGTTTCTTATATTTCATGAACTGTCTACTTTTCAGTGAGAAAAGAAAAATTGGTCAATGAGAACCTTAGACTTTGCTATGCCGACTGCCCAAGACACTGGATTGGATTTGGAAGTAAATGTTTTTATTTTTCTGGTGACATGGGAAACTGGACATTCAGCCAGACCTACTGCATGGCACAGGAGGCCCAGCTAGCTATATTTGAGAGCCAGGAAGAGCTGGTAAGAAAGAATCAGAAATTAGTTTGTTGTTTGTTATGCTGAGTATGTAATTCCTTGAAATAGGGAGCTTAAGGCTGAAACATGAGGAAGGATCCTACTGTAGGCACTAGGGACATGGGACCACATTAGTGTGTGCCATTTGCTAATGTTACTTACTGCTTCTGAGGTACTCCAGAGACATGCGATCATGTGGTGTTCCTAGTCAATATGTGACATCAGACATACAACCTACTGAGATTCCTGGTAGTCATGTAAGTCTTCATCCAAGCAGGCAGGTATTCCATACTGAAAGTGACAGCTATTAATAACCGCAAGCACTGGTTAACAAGGGACTTTCCCAGTCACAGGGATGGATAGTCACCAATGATGTACTTTGGATGATAGATGAAAATGCATCCACTGAGAACCCCAAAGTTGGTGACCCTTTGTTATACCCGGCTGCCTTCCCAAAAGGATGCTGTAGAACAGAGACACAAGGGTCATCTGAAGCTATGAGACTCAAATATCTGCTTTCTGTATTTTATGGCAGAGTTTCCTGAAGAGATACAAGGGGGATTCTGACCACTGGATTGGCCTGCACAGAGAGTCAACACAGCACCCTTGGAGGTGGACAGACAACACTGAATATAACAGCTTGTATGTTTGTAAACCACTTTTCCTTCTACTGTGTTCATGCTGTGTTTGTGTGAGTTGTGACTATAGGAGAGGAAAGCCTGAGCCATGTGGAGCCAACAGTACTGGAAATGTAGAAAACCAAATAAACCCTTACATTGGAGGAGACCCTCAGAGGTAGGGTGTGTGCTTATATGCAACAGATGATCCCCCAGGAAATTCCGCTACAAATTTAAATTCTTCTGAGTATTCCCCTTTAGTGGCCATATTTTCAAAGCATTTACTTAGTGTGATTTCACTTGAAAATTTTATCATGATGATGGTATCTGGGGTAGATGTTCTCTGCTCCCTCACCAATGGAAAACTATTCCTTGATGAGAAACACCCTTGTGAGAGGCAGACAGAAGCTAGGATGGGTGCCCAGGGCTCTGAATCCTCACTGCAGAACTCCTGAGTCGGACTTAGCAGACAGCTGTTTGCACAGCTGCACCTGTCACAGAAGCAGAGACTCCAGGGGCATTGGGAACCCCCTCTGTAGTCCCATGGACAAAGAGCACTGAGACAGCTCCTGGATGGGAACTTTGCTACCCACTTCAAATGGAGCCATTTCACTGGACAGTGAAACACAGACGCAGTCAGATCCATCATTAAAGACCATTCAGAATTTATTAAGAATTGGATTTTCCCCATTTCATACACGTGTAAAATACTTCAAGACAGAATTGAAAATCAACCTTTTGAGGCCACCCATGGCAGCAGTTCAACTGTTCATGGCATCAAGCACCATCAAATGCCTTCTCCACAGTTTACAGCATCAACATGGATGAATGACAAAGGTTTGGTGTTCAAACTGAACCCCAAAATGTAAGGGATGCTACGTCTAACGAGTACAGGTGATTCCTCATGGGCTCTGCCTTTCTTTGATTCTTATTACAAATCAGCAGTGCAGGTTGGCAAAATTTCATTGCTGAATTGAATCAGTGTCAGCATGTGCAGAAATTTTGTTTGTTTGTTTGTTTGTTGTTTTAGGGTTCCTATCCGAGGAGAAGGAGGATATGCCTACCTGAGTGACAAAGTGATCAGCAGTGGCAGGGTCTACATGAAGAGGAAGTGGATCTGTAGCAAGCCTTTGCTATACTTTACAGGAGCCAGTGATTTTAAAACCTGGGTAGGGAATGTGTCAACACATGCCTGAGAAAGACATGCTTTGTAACCTGTTATCTACAGTTGCTATTCCATTTCCGATCTGCTAAAATCATCATCAAAAGCCAATGACAAGATGTGTTGACAGGAAAGATGAAATCTCAGAAGATTATACAGAAGGGTTCTTGGGAAAACATGGATTCTAAATTCAATAGGTATTTGTGTGAAAACCTAAAGTATAATCGTATCTGTATTAATGAACTCCACTTTTATGACCAGATATGAAAATAGTTTCTTTGTTCCTTACCTTAAATTCAGGGAACCTAAACATGCGAGGAGACTGAATCCAGGGAAATGATTCTTCTACAAATTCAATAACCAAGACAAAAGAAGTGATATCTAGACAGTATTAAGCCAATACTGTCTACCCTGTGATTAATACATGATGGACATTGTCAAAATGTTTTTATACAGACTTCTCAAATGTTCCTATTTTAGTTTCAGTGGACTAAGCATGAACCAAGAGGAAGCCATATTACTTTCTTATTTCAACCTTTTTAGACTGTCATCCATGAGTATGACATCCAAACTTTATTCTTTATGAGGTTCCTTTCAAACTATTAAACTCTGCTGGTTTGAAATGAACCTAATAAAGACTAACACAGTTAATTACTGAACCTCTTTAAAAGCATCTGGTGCCTAATTGTGTAATCATTTCCAGGCACTTGAGTTTTAAGAACAAATTAATTTAATTTTTGATAATATGCTATACTGTACTGATGAGTCCTAAAAAGGACGAAATAACAGATCAAAGCCTGTCTTCAGCCTACTCTGTCTTCTTACTTTCCTGCTATATGTGCCATGCCTGCTAACCTGAGATCAACCTGAACCCAAACAATGGAGGGAGAAAAACAAAGCCAGCAAGTTGCCCCATGGTGTTCTCACTTACCCTGTGCCTATGCACACATTGACCCAAAAATAAACAATAAAAATTTTTAAGTTCATCTTTTATAGAGTCTGTGCCTGTTATGTTTGTTTGTTGCTGCTGCTGCTGCTGCTATTTGCTTTTTATTTATTTCTTTGTGTTTTGTGTTGTTTTGTTTTTGACACAGGATCTTAATATGTAGCTCTGGGTGTCCTGGCAGTCACTATATAGACCACACTGGCCTCAAACTCACAGAGGTCTCCCTGCCTCTGACTCCTAAGTGCCAGGATTCAAGGCATGGCCCACTATACCTGGCAATGACTATACCTGTTTTGAGTCTACATTTTTCTTATTAGATAAATACAAGCATATCTCATTCAGGAAAATACACTTCTCAGTGTGTTGGTCCTATTTCATTTAGGCCGTTTTTGCTTTGCAGTCCATTTTGTTTCAAATAAACTAACAAAAATGTCCTATTGTTACTCACTTTTGTATTCCTAGAGACCAGCACAGTGTGCCAACACACGAGTGTTCAAATCATATGCATAAGGAAGGAAGGGTCTCAGGACTATGATTGTGAGAGTTCTATGTTGGGTTGTTTTCAGCTAAGTTATTCATGCAGAAATCAACTTTTCTTCAAAATAATCAGAAAAACAAATGACTTTATATTATTCAGCTGTGTGGGGTTATTGTGAGGCAGAATTCCTGGGGTGATGCAGGACACACATGGACTCACTCAAGATATACAGGGCATAACAGACCAAAGGACAGATATCATCAAACACCAACTTGTTGAACTTAGAGTTTTATTGGGATTATTTATAGAAATATGAGTAAGGAATGAGGGTTTTCATACAAGCTCAGAACTGACACAGAGATGCTGCATCACCAAAGTCCACTCGAACATGAATGATCACTCACAAAAGCTGGAACCCTGGAACACAATGAACACGTTTCCGGCACCTCATTGGGTAAGAGAGTGTCTGTCTTAGTTGCTTTTCTTTTGCTGTGGAGAGACACCATGACTATGGCAACTTATGGAAGAGAGTTTGTTACAAGCTTGCCTAAAATTTCAGACGGTGAGGAGCATGGCATCAGGCAGGCAGGCAGGCATGGTGTTAGAGCAGAGGCTGGGAGCTTCCATGTTGAGACAACAACCAAGAGGCAAAAAGAGAGCACGATGTGGGGATGGTGTGGGCTTTTGGAACACAAAAGCCATTGACACAACTACTGAAATGAGGCCACATATCCTCCAACAGGACCACATCTCCTCTAACATGACCATCCCTCTTAATTCTCCCCAAAAAGTTTCACCAATGGTAGATCAATCATTCAAATACATGAGCCCATGGGAGCCACACCCATTCAACTCACCACAGTGTTCTTTCCTGGGGATCAGTTGGTCTCTGCCCCTTCCAGGCAGCTGCACTTGTCCGAGAGTGACACTTGGCAGTCACTTACTACATAAACATTGTGGGGATTTGGGACCTTATGAATCTGGTCAGTTTGAGGGACTTCCTGAAGCTATTTTGAGTAGTTTGACTTCTGTTTTCCTTCAAGGTTGTAATGATCTCAGAGGAAACTGCAATACTTCAAGACTGACTCACAAAAAGGAATTTGATTGACATTGTGATTCTACCTGGTGTAATCTTCATGTACAAACTGGCTTCTAAATCACACACCAAGAAAAGTTTTATTCTCCTATTTATAAGCCAGTACTTTGACAAATTTTGTAGCCCCTGTTTCAGGGTTTCTTCATATGCAAAATGGGCCAAAGGAGGCAACATTACAAGCTTATCCACGACTATGTCTCATCAGAATCAGTAAATATGCAAGGCTGAATGTAGACAGAGGCTTCTGTCCCGCCTGGTCCCACAGCATTTAATCCAAAATAAACACACACAGGAATCTATTAATTATGGACTGTTTGGTCATTGGTCCAGGCTTCTTATTGTCTAGCTCGTTCTTACTTGTTAACCCCTTTCTTATAATCTGTGTATCTCCACGTAATCTCTGCATACCCAGGTCTCTTTCTTCCACAGCAGCTTTCAAGTCATCTCCCTGACTCCACCTACTACATTTCTCCATTCCTGTTTGGATTTCCTGCCTGGCTAACTCCTGCCTGTCTATTGGTTAAACCAATTAAAAAGTGCCTTGACAAAGACATATCTTCATAGTATACAGAAAGATTATTCCACAAGAATGTCTAAACATAACATAAGCTATAGAATATGTTTGATGAGTACTGGCCCTTTTGGCCCTTTTATGCAATAACTAGAGGCTACTGTCGAATACTAATTAAAGAGGATATTTTCCCTTTTATCCCTAAGTGCTAAAAATTTAAGGAAGAGTGACTCCCCTTAACGCTGTTAGTAACCCCAAAGAGAAACTCATTAGTTCACCAAGTTCGATGTTGGTATAACCATCATGTTGGTCTGATAAGGGCTCTCTTTCTGGGGTGAGTAGAACATGTGGGGGGGGTTGTGTGTGTTTGTGTGTGTGTGTGTGTGTGTGTGTGTGTGTGTCTGTGTGTCTGTGTGTCTGTGTGTTTGTATGTGTGTGTCTATGTGTATGTGTGTTTGTATGTGTGTGTGTCTATGTGTCTGTGTGTGTGTCTCCGTGTATGTGTCTCCGTGTGTGTGTGTGTGTGTGTGTGTGTGTGTGTGTGTGTGTGTGTGTGTTTATGTATAGCTTGTATGTCTGTCTGTTGTGATAGCTACCATTACATTTAAAGTTTAGATTTAACAATGCTTGAGAGGCCAAAAAAGAAAAAAAAAAGTGCTTCTGACATGTAAGCTCCTAGCTTGTACACAATGTACCCTACTATAACATATTGTGTATGTAACTTGGATTCTACTCTTGTTTAAAGAAAAACATAGATGTTTTCAATAACAGCCATGTAACTTCACCACCATCTTGATTAAGATAACCAGATGATATATACCAAATAAGGAGTCAAAAAGAAGCATCCAAAATATTTGGGACTAAAATAAAATTTTATATGATAGCTCTTGTCCTAGAAGTAAAAGTAAAAGATAAGTATAAAAATCATAAAAATGAGGTTTCTAAATTTAAAAGCATTATATGTTTAGTGAGTAAGCTGTTAAGGCTACACCTGCATACATTTATTATGTGAAAATTTAAAGGCTTTAAACATGGGAAAATATAAGCAATTCTCTCTTTTACCTTTATGATGTTCTTTGATAAAATGCCAGAGCAGCCAAAACAAATTTGGGAAACAATACAAATTTGAGCTGTAATAATTAAAGGAGTGAACAAAAGGCTTTAACAATTTTTATTCCTCAATTAAAGAAAAATAAATGAAGTTTTCTTTACTATGGTTAGTTATTCTGTTGAAAAAGGAAATTCCAAGAGACATCTGACCCTACAGAACACCAAATAGACTGAACCAAAGAAAGGTCTCCTCACCACATAATAATCAAAACACCAAACATACAGAACATATAGAACAAAGAGAAAATATTAAAAGCAGCAAAGGAAAAAGGTCAAGTAACATGGAAATTAAGCAACACTCAATTGCACAATCCCTGGGTCGAGGAAGAAATAAAAAAATTAAATATTTCCTAGAATTCAATGAGAATGCAAACACAACATATGCAAACCTATGGGACACTTTGAAAGCAGTGCTAAGAGGAAAGTTCATAGCGCTAAGTGCCCACATGAAGAAACTGGAGAATAAATCACACAAGAGAATTAACAGTACAACTGAAAGCATTAGAAAACAAAGAAGCCAACACACCCCAGAGGAGCAGACACCAGGAAATAATCAGTTGAGGGCTGAAATCAATTAAATGGAAACTAGGAGAACAATACAAAGAATCAATATAACAAAGAGTTGGTTCTTCCAGAAAATCAACAAGATAGACAAACCTTTATCCAAATTTACCAAACAACGAGAATGAACATGCAAATCAATAAAATCAGGAATGAAAAGGGAACATAACAACAGACACAGAGGAAATCCAGAGAATCATCAGGTCATACTTCAAAAACCTATATTCAACAAAATTGGAAAATCTAAAGGAAATGGACAATTTTCTCGACAATTTTCACTTACCAAAATTAAATCAAGAACAGATAAGCAACTTAAATAGACCTATAACCCCTAATGAAATTGAAGCAGTCATCAGAAGTCTCCCAACAACAAAAAAGAAAGCCCAGAGCCAGATGGCTGCAGTGCAGAATTCTACCAGAAATTCAAAGTACAGCTACTACCAATTCTCCTCAAAGTATTCCACACAATCAAAGCAGAAGGGTCATTGCCAGACTCTTTTTATGAGGCTTCAATAACCTTGATACCCAAGCCACACAAAGACACAACTAAGACAGAGAACTACAGACCAATATCACTCATGACCATTGACACAAAAAATTCTCAGTAAAATACTGGCAAATTGAATCCAAGAACACATCAGAGAAATCATCCACCATGATCAAGTAGGCTTCATCCCAGGGATGCAAGGATGGTTCAACATATGAAAATCCATCAATGTAACCCACCATATAAATAGACTGAGGGGAAAAAAACACATGATCATCTCAGTAGATGCCAAAAAAGCCTTTGACAAAATCCAACACCCCTTCATGATAAAGGTCTTGGAGAAATCAGGGATAACAGGAACATACCTCAACATAATAAAAGCAATATACAGCAAGCCAACAGCCAACATCAAATTAAATGGAGAGAAACTCAATGCAATTCCTCTAAAATCAGGGACAAGACAAGGCTGTCCACTCTCTCCATACCTCTTCAATATTGTCCTTGAAGTACTAGCCAGAGCAATAAGACAACAAAAGGAGATCAAGGAAATACAAATCAGAAAGAAAGAAGTCAAACTCTCACTATTTGCAGATGATATGATAGGCTACATAAGTGACCTGAAAAACTCTACCAGGGAACTCCTACAGCTGATAAACACCTTCAGCAAAGTAGCAGGATACAAGATTAACAAATGAAATCTGTAGTCCTACTATATACCGATGACACATCGGTGGAGAAAGAAATCAGAGAAACATCACCCTTTACAATTGCCACAAACAACATAAAATACCTCGTGGTAACACTAACCAAAAAGTGAAAGAACTATACTATAAGAATTTTGACTCTCTAAAGAAAGAAATTAAAGAAGATACCAGAAAATAGGAAGATCTCCCATATTCTTGGATAAGTAGGATCAACATAGTAAAAATGGCAATCTTGCCAAAAGCAATCTACAGATTGAATGCAATCCCCATCAATATCCCAACACAATTCTTCACAGACCTTGAAAGAACAATTCTCAACTTTATACGGAGAAACAAAAGACCCAGGACAGCCAAAACAACCCTGTATAATAGAGGAACTTCTGGAGGCATCACCATCCCTGACTTCAAGCTCTATTACAGAGCTATAGTCCTGAAAACAGCTTGGTATTGGCACAAAAATAGACAGGTAGACCAATGTAATAGAGTTGAAAACCCTGATAATAACACACACACCTACAAACACCTGATTTTTGACAAACAATCCAAATTTATGCGATGCAACAAAGAACATCTTCAACGAATGTTGCTGGCATAACTGGATGCAAACATGTAGAAGACTACAGATAGACCCAAGCCTATCGCCCTGCACAAAACTTAAGTCAAAATGGATCAAAGACCTCAACATAAACCCAGCCACACTAACCCTATTAGAAGACAAAGTGGGAAATACCCTTGAATTACTTGGTACAGAAGACTGCTTCCTGAACATTACACCAGTAGCCCAGACACTGAGGTCAACAATTGATAAATGGGACCTCCTGAAACTGAGAAGCTTCTGTAAGGCAGAGAACACAGTCAGCAAGACAAAACTGCAGCCCACAGAGTGGGAAAAGATATTCACCAACCCCACATCTGACAGAGGGCTGATCTCCAAAATATACAAAGAAGTCAAGAAGCTAGTCTCCGAAACACCAAACAATCCAATTAAAAAGTGGGGTACAGAACTAAATAGACAATTCTCAATAGAGAAATCTAAAATGGCTGAAAGACACATAAGAAAGTGTTCAACATCCTTAGTCATCAGGGAAATGCATATCAAAACAACTCTGAGATACCATCTTACTCCTGTCAGAATGGATAAAATCAAAAACACCAATGACAACCTATGCTGGAGAGGATGTGAGAAAGGGGAACATCTCTCCACTGATGGTGGGAGTGCCAACTTGTACAGCCACTTTGGAAATCAGTATGGCGACTCCTCAAGAAAATGGGAATCAGTCTACACAAGATCCAGCAATTCCACTCTTAGGCATATACCCAAAAGAAGCACATTCATACAACAAGGACATCTGTTCAACCATGTTCATAGCAGCACTATTTGTAATAGCCAGAAACTGGAAGCAGGCTAGATGTCCCTCAACCAAAGAATGGATAGAGAAAATGTGGTACATTTACACAATGGAGTACTACTTAACGGGGGGGGGGGAAGCAATGGAATCTTGAAATTTGCAGGAAAATGGATGGAACTAGAAGAAACCATTCTGAGCGTGGTAAAACAATCACAAAAAGACAAACATGGTTTGTACTCACTCATATGTAGCTTTTAGACATAGAGTAAAAGATTACCAGCCTACAATCCACACTGCCAGAGAAGCTAGGAAACTAGGAGGACCCTAAGAGAGACAGACATGGTCCCCTGGAGAAGGGAAAGGGGTCAAGATCCCCTGAGCAAATTGAGAGCACGGGAAGAGGGCAGAGGGAGCTACGAGAATGAGAAGGGGAGAAGAGGAAGGATGCAGAGGTCATGAGGGAGCAGAAAGTTGAGTCAGGGAAAGAACAGAAGAAAGGATATGTGATAGGTAGGGTTTTAGTTGGGGGGATGTGGGGGAGAACAGGAGGGAGAAGGGAACTGGGTTGTCATATAAAACAATCTTGTTTCTAATTCAAATAAAAAGAATCTGAAAAAAACACACACACAATGTATGAATATACATATGTATATATACATACATGTAAGAACAGTGTCTAATGAATGGATTTTAATATGGCAACACCCACGCTGTGCTGAGAATTATCGGACTTGTTGAACTGCAGAGCAATGCCCTTTGGTCCTACTTTTAACTTACTCTATCTATGCTTCTCCCAGCTGCTCTTCAGGCCAGCTAACCACATTCACTCACAGCTGAGCCTGGGGCCACAGGAAATTCATAAACCACAGAAAGTTCATTCTTGGCAGTACAGAGAAATTGTTTCACTAACTGAAATTTTTGAAGCTTCTGGTTCTGCTCTGCCCCCTGAAAAATATTACTGTGATATGACCTTTATTAACTTTACCCTGCCTTACTTCCTGGTCAGGGTCCTTTCTGTTCTGAGGTGGCTCTCCACCTCCAGCTAAGGAAGACTCTACATCTGACCTTCGTTGAACGATATTGTTCTGTCCTTAGGTACATTGAAATTATTCACATGAATATTGAAAATTTTACATAACATAAAACCATGGCAGTAAATACTTGGTGTTCTGGGGAGTTTCAGGGCATGCTTTGGAAGTGTAAAGAGAGGCAAACAAGTTTAAGGAAAGACTAGAAATAGACACATTTTCTAGGGTTAAGTCATTTTTTCCTAGTATGTACTTCTTTCTACAGATACAAGATATGAGCTTTTAACAGATGTGCAGGCTGAGCATGGTGGTACATGACTTTAATCCCAGCAATCAGGAGACAGTCAAGGGGATCTCTAGAGTAAGAGGCCAGACTTCTCTATGTAGTGACACCCTGTCTAAACATATACAGTATGCCCACAGCTCACATTCTCTTTAGTTACATAAAAATCAAACCCAGTAATAAACTCCCAACTTGAAAATAATATTTCAAATAGTGATTGTACCATATTGTTTTTGTGAAATAATGATTTTGATACAGATGGTTCAGGAAATAACTCCATAAATGAAAGCCCTATACTCAACAGCTGTAGACCTTAACCTACAGAATCTCATGTTAAGAAACACCAACTTTATACATCAGAGACTACCTCTCTTGACCACCAGGTAATGTGGGACAAAAGGAGCCTGTCTCAGAGTAGGATTGCTATAATCCTTAGAGCCCAACTCCAAAGACTAAGAGACAGACTCAAGAGCTCCTAGATTTAGCCATACATTGCTGCTCCTGGACACCAGAGTTTGCAGACACAGCAAGACCTCTATACACCAGCACAAATTAGGACTATACCAAAACTAAACAAAAAAGCATTTGAGGCTTTAAAAAAGCTCTTATTTCAACTCTAGATGTCTCCAAACCTTTTCATCTGCTTTTCCTAGAAACAAAAGACATTACCTAAACAGGTTTTAACCCAAACCTAGGGACCATGGAAATGCCTTGGTACATACCTGTCCAAACAATTGGATCCTGAAGCCTCAGGATGCCCTGCCTGTCTAAAAGCTGTGGCAGTCACTGCTAGTCTAATGAGAGTAAAACAAACAAGTTAACTCTGGGTCAGGGTCTTATACTCATAGCACCACTGATGAAGCCCTCCTCTGAGGAACACCAAAACACTGGCTATCTAATGCCCGTGTGACCTAGTACCAGGCCCTACTTCTAAACCAACCTCAAGATGCTCATCCATGATTGTCCCAAGATGACAGATTAAACCAGGTATGTGGGAGCTTCCAAAGCCAGGTAGCTCAGCCCAGAGAGCAGAACTGACTGATCTGACTCAGGCTCTCTCAGATGAGGAAATGGGTAATCCACCACCACATACCAGACAGTTGCTATGCTTTCATTATGGTGTATGTCCATGATCTATAGAGACAGAGGGCTTTTTGCCACTGGGAAAAATGACATCAAAAACAAAGAGAAAATCTTGGCCCTCCCAGGGGCTTTGGCTTCCTCTATGAAGCACTATACCTCTAAGCCAAGAAGTAACAGGGCCACAGGCCTGGTTGCCTAACAAATAGCCCTAAGACCAGTGAGACCTATTGATAGTCTGAGGACATAATCCCAACCCAGTGTTGCCTGAGACTCCATAGTGCAACCAAGAACAGAGGATTAGAAGAAGAAGAAGAAGAAGAAGAAGAAGAAGAAGAAGAAGAAGAAGAAGAAGAAGAAGAAGAAGAAGAAGAAGAAGAAGAAGAAACAAAAAGGCCAGCTCAATCCCACAGGTTGGTGGAGGACGCCAGATGTGGCCTATGTATCCACTTTAAACTCTTGTTTTATATTTATTTATTTTAAGTGTCTGAGTGTTTTGCTAGCATGCATGTATGTGTACACCCCTGGAGTGGACATAGGGGTGGTATATGTGTGGTAAGCATATGTAACCCAGCACTGCTCTCATGAGATTCGAGAACCACCCAGAAGTTTGTAGGCCAGCTAACCTGGAGTACAGACAGCAGCATAAGCAAGACAGAGCCTGCCTCAGCGAGGTGAAAGGAAAGAACTGTCTTAGCTGGTGTTTCCATTGCTGTGATAGAACATCAGGACCAAATCAGTTTGGGGAGGAAAGGGTTTATTTCACTTATGCCTCCATATCACAGTTAGTCATTGTCTTACTAACTGTTCTATGGCTTTGAAGAGACACCGTGACCAAGGCAACTCTTATCAAAGAAAGCATTTAATCATGGGCTTCCTTGTAGTTTTGAAGGCTTCCACCGTTGTGATAATGGCAGGGAGCATGACAACAGGCATGGCACTGGAGAAGTAGTTGAGAGCTACATCTTGATTCACAGGCAGAGATCGGCATCCTAAGTTTGGCAGAGTACTTTGAGTGTATTGGCCCCCACAAGCTGGTAGGGAGTGGCACTATTAGGAGGCGCCGCCTTGTTAGAGTAGGTGTGGCCTTGTTGGAGAATGTGTGTCACTGTGAGGTTGAGCTTCGAGGACTCATTCTCAAGCTTCACTCAGTGTGACAGTGAGTCTCTTTCCTTCTGATGAAGTAACAGCTAACCCCAGGTCTGACTGCATGCTGCCATGCTCTCTGTCACAATGGAAATGGAATACACCTATGGTGGTTTGTTTAAGAATGACCCCCATAGATTTGTATATTTGAATTTCTAGTCACCAGTGAGTGACACTACTGAAAGGATCGGAAGGATTAGGAGGTGTGACCTTGTTGGAGGAAGTGTGTCACTAAGGGTAGACTTTGAGGTTTTGAAAGCCCATGGCAGGTGTCTTAGTTGGGTTTCTATTGTTGTGAAGAGGCACCATAGCCATGACAACTCTTCCAAAGAAAACATTAAATTGTGGTGGCTAGCTTATTGCTCCTGCTCTGATTGCTTACACTTCCATATCACTGTTTATCATCAAAAGAAGTCAGGTCAGGAATTCAAACAGATAAAAACTACCTTTTACCACTTCATGGCTTTAACATAGAAATTTAGTTTTCTCAAAGTTACACACACACACACACACACACACACACACACACACACACACACACCATTTGGAAAGAATGGATCATTCTCTGTGAAGTCTAAACTGTGACTGGACTCTGGGTTGGGGAGGATGGGCTTGTTCCAAAATCTCTAACAAAAAAATTATGTTGAAACTCATAAAATCCAGACATAAAATTTATCTTACAATATATGAAATGATTTTTCTTTATTTCTTAGGTTTAATTTACTTTGAAAACATAACAAATAACAGAAGTCAAGAGAAAGATAAGGCTCATTTGGAAAAATTGCTGTAAGTTAACTATAGGATCAAAACTAGAGACAATACTGTTGACTCAACTATTCTTGAGCTTTTGCATTAATGTGAAATTTCTTCTCAAAGCACTGTGGCCTCAAAGTCATAGCTATACATTATGATCACACAGGGCAATTGACCTAGTTTTGAATTTAAGTGAAAATACAGCTGTAATTTAGCATTCAAAGCTTTAAAGGTGAATCCATTTCTAGTCAGAACCTTTGAGTCAGGAAGACACATGGTTTTAATTTGGATCTTGGGAAAGGAAGACATAACTTTAATCTGGGTCACACCTTCTGCTGGAAACATATTCAAGGACATGAAAACTTTTGCTTTTAGCCTACTTTCTCTAGACTTGCTAGTGATTCCATGTATTCACTGGCATTAGAGCCTACTTCATCATGATTCCAGTGTCTATCAAAGACTAGCTGAGACATCCAACCTTGTGGACTTTCCATTGATAAGCAGCCATTGTAGGATTAGCTGGACCATAGCCTAAAAGTCATTCATATATATATATATATATATATATATATATATATATATATATTGTGTGTGTAAAGAGTTTTTTCTATAAGTTCTATTACTCTAGAGAACCCTGACTACATGGAAGTGACAAGTGTTTGTAACTACTGAGCCATGACTCTATCACCTAAGGTTAGATTTCTAAATAATTATATAAAATATTCAATGGATGAAGGAGAAAAGAAGAATGTCAGAAGAAAATCAACACGAACAGTCATAATCCTGTAAGATGTCTCCAAAAAAGTTATCCACATGAGTCTTAAAATTCTTCTTCACATCCTCATTTTTTCATATTTGCTGACTACAGATCTCCACTTCCATACCCTCCCCAACTGTTAGGAAACGTTGGTAATAATAGGTAAAGAAAACTGTTGCTGAGGACATGAATGCAATTCTTGACTACTGTTTAAAAAAAAAGCATCCTATTTAATTAATGTTATTTAATAAATCCCTTAAGCCACAAATAATTATATATTAATGCATTCGTTAATCCTGAAATTGTTGCTGATGAATATAAATAAAATGAAAACAAGCTAAAGAAATTTTTGGTGATCAACAAAGCTCCACAGAAGACAAAGGAATCCTATAGCCTGGAAGATGAAGACAAACACACCCACGAGGCCACTGTTTGAAAATGGTTAGGAAATGAATGGGGGAGACAACAGTATTACTAAATAAAAGTAACTAATACACAACCTTTAATAATAACTTGGAAGTCAATGCTTCAATTTCCCCAATCAAAGAAAAAAGACAGCAGATTGGATTAAAAGATAGGACCAAGAAACACAACTCAAAGATTGACACTATCTTAGGATAAAAGGATGGAAAATTATAAACCTTCTTCATCCTCTAACTTTCAAAATTAATTTTTAGAACATTTCAGAAGTTTTTATCAGGATATATGGACAGTGAGATTGTTTGATGGTTCAATGGATGAGTTTTTTATTTTTGAAGAGAGGAATCCCATGCTGTTTTTCATGGCAGCCATGTTAGTTTTCATTCCCGCCAAGGTGGGCAGTTTTCCTTTGGTCCATATCCTCAAAAGAATCATCTCTTCTCTTGCTTGGGAATTATTAGAGGGACATGCTTGAATGCCAGACTGACATCTGCTTTTGTTGTGGCTTCTAGTAATAGCAAAGTACATCACTAAACACTGACTCAGAGCTGACAGGCCAGTGTGCACACCGGTAATAATCCCAATTAGTCCTGATATCTTTAGCCTGTTGAAATACAGTGAGACATGGCTTCCTGGTGGAATTCACCTTCATAGCTTAAATAGATCTCAGTAGGATCCTATCCAATAGTAAGTTAATGCTGGAACAAAAGTGACAGACAATTTACTTTCCTGGGATGGGTGTCATGGGAAGACATTCCTACCAATGCACCTTTAGGGTTACTTGATTTCAGATCTAACATCCATGGGTGATAAATTGACCTATCAAGAAGGGCTTATCTCATCTTCAACAGCACCAGCAGCCTGGTACCAACACCATCCCAAGAGGCTGCATGCACACTATCAATTATAAGAATATTCCCCTCTGGTTTGTGTTCTGATGGTGTCATGCCATTGTTACCAAGTGACAGCTCCTCGGCTATTCGTGTTTTCTCACAGAAAGAATTTGTCTAAGAGGCTTTGAGCAGAAGCTTGCTTAACAAAGCAAAGAAATGCAAAATGAATGTACACTTCAGGCTGTCCTGAAGGTAACAGTAGCCCACTGAGCTTTGCATGGTAGAATTTACAGAAATTTCTATGGTCCCAATTCCATGATGTCATTTTTAAGTTCCCTCTTGAGAACATCCTCTATTCTACATTAAGGAAATTGTTCCAGACCCAAGATATCCCCAGAGTTTTTCCTTCCCTGATCATTGGCATATACATTGATGGCATGTATGGTTATTGGGAAAGCCCCTAGTGTCTTAATTTCTTAAATGACAGGAGGAGCCCGACTGTAACTTCAAGGGTTTCTAACCACAAAGGAACATTACAATATCAGAAGACACAGCCACCAGGTAAAAGATGTAGTCCCCTTGATTGTCTCCCTGGTCAGAAGGTGTCTAACTAGAAACAGGTGGGTGTGCATGACCCCTGCCTCCCTCCTGCTTGTATCAGCTTAGCTACAGTTGCAAATATCACTGTTTTAATGGTTGATTTACAGTGCTGCTTTTCTCTGAACGGTTTTCCTAAAATTTTTATCTCCTAAAAATTTTCTCAGCCAGGTGGTGTTGGTGCACGCCTTTAGTCCCAACACCAGCTTGGTCTCCAGAGCTACTTCCAGGACAGCCTCCAAAGCCACAGAGAAACCCTGTCTCAGAAAAAAAAAATTTTTCTCAAAATGAATTGTTCTTTAATGTTTGATACATTTGAAAGTTATGATCAACAACAATATAAGTAGTTATTTCTGACAGAAAATAATATTGAGATTTTGTGATGGCTCTGTGGTTAGTAGCATTGATTAATCTTGAAGAGGATCAAAATTTGATTCCAGTACCCACATGGCAGCTTGTAACCATCTATACCTCCAGTCCCATGTAATCTAATGTCCCCTTCTGTTTTCCAAGGGTACTTCATACACATGGTATACATACATGTAAATAGAACACCCATACACAGAAAATAATTTTAATGTAAAAATTATTTATTTTATTTTATTAGTTCAAATTAGGAACAAGCTTGCTTCAGATGTCAATTTCTTCTCCCTCTCCCTCTCCCTCTCCCTCTCCCTCTCCTTTCCCTCCCCTCCCCCCCAACATCCCACCTGGCCCTAGCCATCCCCCCTCCAATCCCCAGGCAGGGTAAGGCCCTCAAAAGGGGCTCCCCAAAGTCTACCACATCATCCTGGGCCAGGCCTAGGGCCTTACCCATGTGTCCAGGCCAAGAGAGCATCCCTTCACAAGGGATGGGCTCTCAAAATCCCTTCTTTTTTTTAAAGACCTTACATATTTGATACAGTGTGATACCCCTGTACTGAGATCAACAATTAATAAATGGGACCTCCTGAAACTGAGAAGCTTCTGTAAGGCAAAGGACATAGTCAGCAAGACAAAACCACAGCCCAAAGACTGGGAAAAGATATTCACCAACCCCACATCTGACAGAGGGCTGATCTCCAAAATATACAAAGAAGTCAAGAAGCTAGTCTCCAAAACACCAAACAATCCAATTAAAAAAATGGGGTACAGAACTAAATAGATAATTCTCAATAGAGGAATCTAAAATGGCTGAAAGACACATAAGAAACTGCTCAACATCCTTAGCCATCAGGGAAAAGCAAATCAAAACAACTCTGAGATACCATCTTACTCCTGTCAGAATGACTAAAATCAAAAACACCAATGACAGTTTATGCTGGAGAGAATGTGAGAAAGGGGATCACCTATAGTCACATATCCTGAGGGACTAGGACACAGACAGATTCACTGCTAGGCAGACAGACGGGGAGAGGGGCCATGACTAGGCAGTAAAGATGGTGAACACCCAAGATGGCTGACTTCTTCCTTACCCTCCTGACCTGACAACAATGGCCCTGGGGGCTTTTTTTTTCTAGCCGGTAGGGAATGGCTCAACAATTCAAGACTGGATCAGGACATGTTTATGCAACAGTTTGGAGCCAGTCACCAATCCCATCTCTCTTCAAACTGACCAACCCTAAATTAGGGAAGGAAGACCCTTCAGAGATATGAACAATCCCCAGCCCTCAGGGAGATGGTCTTTGGCTTCCCAAGTTCCCAGTCTGCTGTTTGGAGGGTCTTGATCTCTGTATGCCTGCTGTGTGTATGTTTCCTCTAATAAAGGCCTTTTTACAATGAAGAAATAGGGAGAAAACAGACTTAGCTGTAAGTCTGGGTTTCATGGCAATTTTTTTTCATGTAAACAAGGAAGCAGCCTAGATGCCCCTCAACTGAAGAATGGATAGAGAAAATGTGGTACATTTACACAATGGAGTACTTCTCAGCAGAAAAAAAATTGAAGGCAAATGGATGGAACTAGAAGAAACCATTCTGAGCGAGGTAACCCAATCACAAAAAGACCAACATGGTATGTACTCACTCATATGTGGATTTTAGACATAGAGTAAGGGATTAGCAGCCTATGATCCACACTGCCAGAGAAGCTAGTAAACAAGGAGGACCCGAAGAGAGACAAACATGGTCCCCTGGAGAAGGGGAAAGGGAAAAGATCTCCTGAGAAAATTGGGAGCATGGGGGAGGGGAGAGGGAACCAGGAGAATGAGAAGGGGAGAAGAGGAGGGGTGAGGAAGACATAATGGGGCAGGGAGGTTGAGTTGGGGGAAGAACAGAAAAGAGCAAGATAAGAGATACTATAATAGAGGGAGACATTATAGGTTTAAAGAGAAATCAAGCACTAGGGAAATGTCTGGAGAGCTACAAAGATGACACCAGCTAACAATCTAGGCAACAGAGGAGAGGTTACACTAAATGTCTTCTCCTGATAATGAGATTGATGACTAATTCATATGCCTTCATCCAGCAGCTGGTGGAAGTAGAAGCAGACACCCACAGCTAAACCTTGAACTGAACTGAATCCAGTTGCAGGAAAGGAGGAGTGATGAGCAAAGGGTCCAGACCAGGCTGGTGAAACCCACAGAAACAGCTGACCTGAACAAGGGGGAGCTCTTGGTCCCCAGACTGATCGCTGGGAAACCAGCATGGGACTGATCCAGACCCCTTGAATGTGGGTGTCAGTGAGGAGACCTTGGAAATCTATAGAGCCCCTCTTAATGGATCAGTTCTTATCCCTAGCATAGGAACAGACTTTGGGAGCCCATCTTACATGGAGGGATAATCCCTGAGTCTAGACACAGGGGGTGGGCCTAGGCCCTAACCCAAAGGATATAACAGACTCTAAAGACCCCCTGCAGAAGGCCTCACCCTCCCTGGGGAGCAGAAAAGGTATGGAATAGGTAGGATGTTTGTTGGGGGGGGCAGGGGAAGGGCAGAGGGAAAGGGACCTCGGATTGAAATAATCCTCTTTCTAATTAAAATTTAAAAAAAAAATTAAAAATCAGCGTTCTCCAGATGTGAGATAGCTTGGAGTGGAAGATGGAGATGAGGATTTTCAAATAGTTTTTTACAGCTGTCTGCAGATGACCTCAGGGACAGAGATCAACAAAGGCCACACCAGGCCTCCAGTGCCCCCTACTGGCCTGGGCTTCTTCCTATAGAACACCCCTCTTAGAATGAATGGCACATTTGTGTCTGTGTACATTTATATTTACAGAATAGACATTGGACGTGAGCATCTGTAAGTCACAGAGGTTGTATAGTCCATGCTTTGTGCCACCTAACCGTGCTGGAAGGGCCGACAGCCTGGACAGGTCAGTGCAGAGGTGAGATTCCCAATCAGGAGTCAGGACACAGGATTTCAGACATATTTCAATTTCTTTTGGCAGATCCAGCGGTTGTCGGCAGAACAGAAGTCAGAAAACACTTCTGTCTGTGAGATGACTGCACAGCTGTTTTCTTCATTAGTGCCCATGATTTGTACTCTGAAGAGCAAAGAATAGCTGAACCTAGTGTTTAGGATTTTCTCGCAATTATCACATCAGCCATTATTGTTCTTTAGACTTCTAAGGATACTGTTGATTATACAGAGTTTGAGCACAGAAAACACACAGTAACAAACTTTAGAAACACATAGAAACATTAAAGATACAGCTGATAGAAACCATAATTTTCAGTTTCACCCTCACTAGAGAAGAATTCTTCCAGCAACATCTTCATAATGGTGTATAAAGGGGAGAAGATTTGGGAATTGGGGGTGAAAACTCCTCATTCTGCTACTAACATGTCATGTGACCATGTGGAAAGCATCTTCATTTTGCTGAGCTACAGATTTCTTAAATACATGGGGTATACCTGCTAATGTTTAGGAAAGCTATTGAGATGCACATGAATGTATGACAAGAGTTACACACAGTAGTGGGTGCTCAGTAAATGTATTCAACATACAGAGTGAACACTGTCTAGAGAAACTCATTTCATAACACACTGTGGTGCAACATTTTTACCACAATTCTGAAGGACTGCATAAAGGATTTTGTGTAGGAATGGAGAGATGGCTCAGAGGTAAAGAGAGCTTACTGCTCTTGCCGAGGACCCAGGTTCAAGTGCCAGCACCCACATGGAAGCTCACAGCCATCTGTAACTCCTGTTCCAGGGAGTCGGATGCCCTCTTCTGACCTTTATGAGCTCTTCCAATACATCATACACATCCATACACTCAGGTGTACAAAAATAAAAGAAAACAAGTAAAAGAAAATAATTTAATTGTATATAAGTGTAGGAAGTATAAAAGTAAAAAAAGAAAGGAAAAAAAAAACCTATGTATTCCAGATAGGAATTTTAAAATGTTTTATCTCCACCCCTACAAAGTTAATCTTGTGCTTTAAAACTCCATTGAAAATAAACACAAACACACTTGTGCACGACACACACACACTGTTATAAAGGGTTGATGTCTACTTGTACATGAAAATTTCAACCAATCTTGAAACTGTCTTTTCAACCTATTCTGAGCCTCTGGAGAATTTATAAACTTAATTAAAATTACAAAATTAAAATTTCAATGATACGGATTTGAATTGAATATTCAAATTAGCCCACTTAATACTTACAGATCAGGATTTAAAATAGAGCCATTTATCCACTTCCAGATTTTCTCCACTGGTACATAATTTAGTCCAATAAAAAATTGATGTCCTCTTCTCTTTGAGAAAGCATGAAGGAATCTCTATAATCAAAACATAGTGGGAGTCTTAATCTTCAATCTGTTTATCCATGACTGGTTTTCTTCTACTAACCTTCTAAAACACTATTCCTGCTACTTGAAGTCCATGCTACCTCCTCACCAGCATAATTCTCTCTTCTTTGTAAAACTCATACCTCTATATTTGCACTTTTAATTGAGTCACCTCAATATGTTCAGTTATTAAATCATGAATCCAATTAGTATCTCATATTATGGGGTGTTTAAAATCCAAGTCTCCACCTCCTCAGCATAGACAATTGGTTCAGCTCCAGAGATGTCAACAAGGCTTTTAAAAAGTGCCATGTTCTAACTGAGAAACTTACCAATTCTTCTTCATTTTCAATGATCAGCAAAGTGGCTTCTTTCATGGAGCATTGAGCTAGACCTTCAGACCAAGGTCCGGAAGTTTGGGAAACAAATAAGCATTTCTCCCTGTATGGATGCCAGTCTCTCGGGCACCTTAGCGTGGATGATCCCCCTAGAGCAAGAAAGAAGACTTGATTATTTCTGCAACACAATCAACTCCACACAGTAGCTGCTTCATTAGAGCATGCTGGAACAATGTTAATGCTGTCATGCGTCAAAGAATCCATATTAATGGCAAAGCATTCATTTTATGTTTTATTTCTATTAATTAACTCCAGACAAAGTAAAATGTTCAACATGTTCATTAAAATAACCAAATATTCAACTTCTTAACTTGATATTTGCCTATGAAGGATCACTTGCACCAGCAGCGTGAGGCAACATGGCCAGGTGCCTAAATCATAGACTTCAAGGTTACACAGCTTCAGTGAAGTTTCCAGCACCAACAATCATAAACTGTATGACTCTCCATGACTTCTTAACAGTTTATGCCTGTTTTCTTAGTCAAAATTATGGTTACCTGGTGTCTTCATGGAGGGATGTTTGAACGTTGACTGAGGTAACTCACAGTACACATCAAAAATCGCCTCTTATTCTCAGGAAATTAAAATCACACAATTACCTGTTGGTTCAGTCCTGTTCTCTTGAGTAGACACACTGTATTTTGCTATTGGTGGTCTTTGCACTAGGACTCGAACTAGTAAATAAGAAAACACACAGAGAGAATCAAATACTGAAACAAATGGTGGAACATGTACTTTATTTCCCTTTTGCAGGATATTTGATCACACTGGGAACCCCGAGATTGCATTATTTAGATAAAATGAACCGTAGGTCAAGAGATGGAGCAAGCAACCAGGAAGTAAAGGGAGGGACATCTGGTTAGAGGAAATTTTTGTTTCAGATGGTGTAGGAGAAACTATTTCTAGGACAACAGCTGTAGCAGCATTTTTTCTTTGGTCTGGGAGCACACAAATAATGACTTATTATTAATTATGAAAGCACAGCCTTAGCTCAGGCTTGTTCCTAGCTAGTTCTTATAAATTAAATTAACCCATATTTTATGTTCTTTTACATGGCTCAATTACCTTTACTTTGTGCTGCCCATCTTGCTTCCTCTGCATCTGGCTGGTGACTCTGCCTTTCTTCTTCCCTGAGACCTTTCTGTCCCCAGAAGTCCTGCCTAACCTCTTCCTGCCTAGCTATTGGCCATTAATCTCTTTATTAAGCCAATAACAATGGCACATTTTCATACAATGTAAAGGAATACTCCAAAACAAAAGAAAGAGCCAACTGCTTTCTCTGGCTCTCTGAGCTAGCAGGTTTCGCCCCAGCATCTGGCTCCCTAGTCTTTATTGGTAAAATAAAAAAGTAGAGACTTAGTCAAAATGACATTTGCCTCTCTATGTGGAGGTGGCTGGGGCAGTGGCAGAGGTGGACAGTGGGACGTGAAGGCTCCCCCAGGCCTCAACAACAATGGGTGACTGTGGAGGAGTAGTCAGCAGCTGAGGCACTGGGAAATTCAGGGGCAGCCACTGTGATGTAGATAAAACAATATTTCTCACTTCAGGAAATCAAGTTATTTCAAAAAAACCTAAGAATGTGGACTCGGGATAAAATACTAGCAAATTAGATTAAGGGACAAATTTGGATATATGAACAAGAAAAACACAGAACACATGGAATCAAACAGCTCTGAGATTGCATATGATCTGATTGACAGTCTGTGGATGTTGCTGAAACCCTCAGCTTGCTCACAGTCACACCTGAGCTTGCTCATCTTCAACCACACCCATCCCAAAAGAAGGTTTGGAAGGCATGTAATATAAATATGGGAGTCTTTCAGTTTTCTTAATTTTTGTCATATTTTGTCACATTTGTGACATATCTTTCTACTTTCTAAATGCACATATGACACACTTCATAGTGTTTCTCAGGAAAATTAAGAATTATGGAAGAATTATGGAGTTTCCGTAGTGGACAAGAGATGTTGTCCTGTGACATTCAATGTCATTGGCCTTCCCCTAGGCTCAAGGTATCCAAATGCTCTGTAGAAGAGTAACGTTTATGTGGGAAATTACGAAGCAAAAACAATTGTCTCACTTACCTAAGACACTGAGGCCAATCAGGCTCAAGAAAAGAAGGATCAGCCCAGCACAGCTGAGTTTCAGAGCCAACTGATGCCAGTGTGGGCACCGGCAGGCATCTAGGAAGTACAAAAAAATGCACTTGTTAAATCCACTTGAGTACATCTGAGGTAAATGTCAGAGGTGATTTTGTCACCACATAAGATCTCCCTTAACTACAAGACCTCTTTCCAACACTCCTAGTGGACTGACTGAAACTGAAGATAGCGCTACACCCTGCGTGTACTGTTTTACAAACAGGCACACACACATACACACACAAAGCACTATTTAATAAACAGTAGTTTTCTTTCTTCCTTCCTTTCTTCCTCCCTTTCTTTCCTCCTTTCTTTCTTCCTATCTTTCATTCTTTCTTTCCTTCCTACCTTCCGTCTTGCTTGCTTGATTGATTTTTCCCTGAAAGTATTTTTGTTTTGTTTTGTTGGTTTGGGTTTGGTTCGGTTTGATTTATTTTAACGAAATGTAAGCTATTTTAGTGACTTTAGAGATCACTGTTTATTATCCCTAAGATATACGAAACTGCATAGATATCCTGCCCTGGAAGGTGGGCTCATTGGGACTGCTCTGTATGAGATTAGATTGAAGAGAACAACCGTTAGCCATTGAAGAGGCCACGTGAACATTGGTTTTATAGAAGTGCCTGCTTCAGGAATTCTTTGGTATCCACAGAATGCTAAGTCATCCCCACTGTTCAACACATGTCAATGGCTTTCCCCTCAAGCTGATCTGGACCAATGGAATGTCTTCCAAAGGACTTTCCATCCATCAGCATTCTTCCTGACTTGATCTCCACACTGCACCAGGCATGCAGGTTCCCATACAACATCAGGCATTTACTGGTCCAGCTTCCTAGAGGGCTCATCTCTCAGATACTCAGCCTCAGTCCCCAACAACATCCAGGACTTGACTCCAGCATCATCTCACAGGAAGGCCTGCCATGGTCACTCTGCTTGATGTAATGCCATCTCTAAACAAAAATCTTAATTTCCACTTAAATGGTTTTTTTCTTTCTGGCATTCAATATCACACAGTCTCCGAGGCAGGTGTTCATATGTCACTGACTGCACACTGACAGTTATATAAACTCTACAAGGGAAAGGATAGTCCCATTTGTTTATAGCTGCAACCTCATCATCCAGAGCAATGCTTCCTTCACACATAGTAGGTGCTTGTTTCTGAATGAATGCATGAGCTCTGTACACATTTGATCCATCCTACTATCAAAGCAGGTTTTTGATCATTTGGCTACAAAGCAGGTCACTGCCCATGTCCCTCTTTCTGTATTTGTTGGTTTGTTCGCTGAGAGATCTACTCACTATGCTGTGAATTACCTGCAGTTTGTTGTTTAGCTGATTGGTCAAGGTTGTTTCATTTCTTTCACTACTGAGTCAGTGTTTTCTCTTCACAGGTTTTCCTCTATTTTATTCTACTGCCTGGGTTCTTTAGGTTTCTATGCAAGCTGATGGTATGTGAGATAATGATCACAATGAGAGTGGACAAATTTTCTAGTCTTTTGGTTTGGAATCATAAATAGTATTGATGAGGAAATCTCATGGACATCCTCAGCCTTCATTTTCTTGCATCCATTCCAACAAGGCCTTACCCATCATTTTCCTAAGCATGAACACAAGGAAAATAAAACCAGGCCTCTTCCTATCATGGCAGCGAATAGAATGCTCCCAGAAGTGTTAAAACCTCCGCTTTCCCCTTACCCTGATGTAAAGATGACAATGAAGCTGATTTGATGACTCTAAGATATTTTCCTGATTGTAACTTTTATAATTTAATAGTTCATAACCAAAAATCCTAAAATGTTGATAATCACATGGTTTTCAAAATATTAGAATGATATCAAATTGAAAATGTTGCAATGTCACTGATTTTAGTAAGGTTACAGAATACAATACTATCTCACGACAATTTGACACCTTTTCTACCTCAGTTTCTGGTGCCTTTTCATATCCACACATACCATGTTATCCTCTGAGTATTACCTCAGTCTTACACATTTCTTTCACTCCAGTTACTCTGGCAGAGGTGAGGGCTGGTTTATCCAATGATGACTGCTAGGGATGCAACTGCAGTAGAGCTGAGTAAAAGTGTTTGTGTTCTGTATCAGGATCTGGAATGATCAAGCTCTTACCACAAGTCTGCAGTATCTCTACATCAGTCTATTGTTCATATAGGGAAAATACTATTTCTTCAGGGTCTTGTAACTGGGACTGAATAGGAGAAGCTCTGTTTATGTGCCATGAAGGCAATTTAAATAAAATGGCAATGTGTAAGATTTTTCTCTCTGAAGTTGCAGTTATCTGAAGGCAAGCTAACTTCCACTAGTCAACACTAACAGAACCACTGTTTCAGAGCAATAGGTTTTTTTTAATTAATTAGTGTGTGTGTGTGTGTGTGTGTGTGTGTGTGTGTGTGTGTGTGTGTGCGCGCGCGCGCGCGCGCGCGCGCCTCTGTGTGTGCCTCTGTGTGTGCCTCTGTGTGTGCCTCTGTGTGTGCCTCTGTGTGTGCCTCTGTGTGTGGCTACAGGTGTGTCCATGCCACACTAGGTGTAGATATCAGAGAACAGCTCTTAGGGGGTTATTTTCTTTCCACCAAAGGCATTAGGAACTGAATTTTGGTTATCAGGTTTGTGAAGCAAGTACTTTTGCCTGAGGAATCATCTCGCCATCCCAAAGCAATCATTTAAAACTGAAATATTTCAGGGTGGTTAAGACCAAAAATATTGAGGACAGCTTATGTTGGAGAGGAAGTGGAGTCAGGGGAACACTCCTCCACTGCTGGTGGGAGTGC
Organism: Cricetulus griseus; assembly: GCF_003668045.3. NCBI lineage: Eukaryota > Metazoa > Chordata > Mammalia > Rodentia > Cricetidae > Cricetulus > Cricetulus griseus. The sequence goes on from NC_048601.1 coordinate 17,487,941, forward strand.
AAACTTGTACAGATGCTTTGGAAATCAGTATGGCAGTTGCTCAGAAAATTGAGAATCAATCTACCTAAGACCCAGCAATACCACTCTTGGGCATATACCCAAAGGATACACACTCATACCAAAAGGACACTTGCTCAACCATGTTCATAGCAGCATTATTTGTAATAGCCAGAACCTGGAAAAAACCTAGATGCCCCTCAACTGAAGAATGGATATAAAAAAAAAAAAAATGTGGTACATTTACACAATGGAGTACTACTCAGCTGTAAAAAAAAAAAAAAAAAATGGTGACCTCATCAAATTGCAAGCAAATAGATGGAACTATAAAAAGCCATCCTGAATGAGGTAACCCACACTCATAAGGACAAACACAGTGTGTATTCACTCATAAGTGGGTATTATATGTAAAGCAAAGGATAACCAGACAGCAATCCACAAAGAAGGAAGGCCCTAAAAGGGGTGCGTGGATCATCCTGAGAAGGGATATTAGATGAGCTCTACTGCAGAAACTGGGGATGAGGGCCAGTAAGGGGAAGAAGGATGAGAACACGGGGTAATTGGGTGATCAAGTGGGATGCAGCGGAAGAGCAATGAAAGAGATATCTTAATAGAGAGCCACTATGGGCTTAGGGAGAAACCTGGTACTAGGTTAGCTCCTAAGAATCCACAAGGATGAGCCCAGCTAAGACTCCTAGCACTAGTGGAGAGGGTGCCTGAACAGACCTACCCCTGTAATCAGATTGGAGGATACCCCACCTATCGCCATAGAACCTTCATCCAGTAATTGATGGAACCAGATGCAGAGACTCACAACCAAGCACCAGGCCGAGCTCCAGGAATCCAAGTGAAGAGAGGGAGGGAAAGATCATGTTGGAGAAATCTACAGAGACAGCTGTGTAGAACTGTGGAAGAACTGAAGAACTGAAGAACTGAAACTGAACAGCAGAAGCTCTGTCCATGTTTCAACCAAGCTCATGGAAACTCATGAGCTCTAGACCTACAACTGTGGAGACTCCAAGGAACTGAACGAGGCCCACCATATGTGGGAGACAGTTGTGAAGCTTGAACTACCAGAGGGGCCCCTGGCAGTAGGACCATATTACAAACCTGGTACATGAGCTAGCTTGTTGGAGTTCATTCCTTAGGGTGAGGAGCTATGCTCAGTGGCAGTAGGACCACGATATAATCTGGTACATGAACTAGCGTGTTAGAGCCCATTCCCTATGGTGGGATGCAATGCTCAGCCTTAATGCATAGGAGAGGAGCCTGCCACCACCTGCTGTGTCAGACTTTGTTGACTCCTCATGGGAGCCCTTTAGTAATGAGGAGGAATGGACTGGGGACGGGCTTGGGGGGAGGACTCATGGGGAGTGGAAGGAGTGGTGGGAGCGAGAACTGTGGTTGGAATGTTAAGGAAAATTTAAAGGAATAAATAAATGATGTGTTCTTGGATTTGATTTGCCAGTATTTTATTGAGTATTTTTGCGTCGATGTTCATGAGGGATATTGGCCTGCATTTCTCTATCTTAGTTGTGTCTTTGTGTGGCTTGGGTATCAAGGTTATTGAAGCCTCCTCGTAAAAAGAGTTTGGCAATGACCATTCTGCTTCTATTGTATGGAATACTTTGAGCAGAATTGGTATTAACTGTTCTTTGAATTTCTGGTCGAATTCTGCATTGAAACTATCTGGTCCTGGGCTTTTTTTTTTTTTTTTTTTTTTAGTTTTTGTAGTTGGGGGACTTCTGATGACTGCTTTATAGGTCTATTTAAATAGCTTATCTGTTCTTGATTCAATTTTGGTAAGTGACATCTATCCACAAAATTGTCCGTTTCTGTTAGATTTTTTATTTATTTATTTATTTATTTTTGGTTTTTCTAGACAGGGTTTCTCTGTGGTGTTGGAGGTGTCCTGGAACTAGCTCTTGTAGACCAGGCTGGTCTCAAACTCACAGAGATCCTGCTGCCTCCCAAGTGCTGGCATTAAAGGCATCTGCCACCACCACCCGGCTAATTTTGTGGAGTACAGGTTTTCAAAGTATGACCTGATGATTCTCTGGATTTTCTCAGTGTCTGTTGTTATGTTCCCCCCCCCCTTTCACTTCTGATTTTGTTAATTTGCATGTTCACTCTCTGCCTTTTGGTAAGTTTGGATACAGTTTTGTCTATCTTGTAGGTTTCCTTGAAGAACCAACTCTTCATTACATTGATTCATTGTATTGTTTTCAAAATTGAATCTAAGAACACATCAGAAAAGGGCCAGAGAGATGTCTCAGTGGTTAAGGGCACTGACTGTTCTTCCAGAGATCCTGAGTTCAATTCTTGGCAACAACAGGGTGGCTCACAACCACCTTGAATGAGATCTGGTGCCCTCTGCTGGCATGCAGGCAGAAGACTGTATACATAATAAATAAATAAAATCTTAAAAAAAAAAAAAAAAAGAACACATCAGAAAAATCATCCACCATGATCAAGTAGGCTTCATCCCAGGGATGCAGAGATGGTTCAACATATGAAAAATCCATCAATGTAATCCACCATATAAACAAACTGAGAAAGAAAAATCACATGATCATCTCACTAGATGATCTTTTTCTCACTAAAAAGCCTTTGACAAAATTCAACACCCCATCATGATAAAGGTCTTGGAGAGATCTGGAATAATAGGAACATACCACAACATAATAAAAAGCAATATACACTAAACCAACATCAAACTAAGTGGAGAGAAACTCAAGGTGATTCCTCTAAAATCAGGGACAAGACAAGGCTGTCCACTCTCTCCATACCACTTCAATATTGTACTTAAAGTTCTAGATAGAGCAATAAGACAACAAAAGTAGATCAAGGGAATACAAATTAGAAAAGAAGAAGTCAAACTTTCGCTATTTGCAGATGATATGATAGTTTACATAAGTGACTTAAAATTTTTACCAGGGAACTCCTACAGCTGATAAAAACCTACAGCAAAGTGGCAGGATACAAGATTAACTAAAAAAAATCAGTAGCACTATTATATATGGACGATAAATGGACTAAGAAAGAAATCAGAGAAACATCACCCTTTACAATTGCCACTAACAACATAAAATACCTTGGGGTAACACTAACCAAAAAAGTGAAAGACCTGTATCATAAGAACTTTGAGTCTTTAAAGAAAGAAATTAAAGAAGATACCAGAAAATGGAAAGATCTCCCATGTTATTAGATAGCTAGGATCAACATAGTAAAAATGGCAATCTTGCCAAAAGCAATCTACAATTTAATGCAATCCCCATCAAAATCCCAGCACAATTCTTCACAGACATTGAAAGAACAATACACAACTTTATATGGAGAAGCAAAAGACCCAGGATAGCTAAAACAACCCCGTACAAGAACCCTGAACAGGGAGGTATCACCATCCTTGACTTCAAACTCTATTATAGAACCATAGTCCTGAAAACAGCTTGGTATTGGCACAAAAACAGTCAGGCAGACCAGTGGAATCAAATTGAAAACCTTGATATTAATCCACACACCTATGAACACTTGATTTTTTGACAAAGAAGCTAAGATTATACAATGGAAAAAAGAAAGCATCTTCAACAAATGGTGCTGGCATAACTGGATGCTGGCATGTAGAAGACTGCAGATAGATCCATATTTCTCACCAAACTTAAGTCCAAATGGATCAAAGACCTCAACATAAATCCAGCACACTGAATCTTATGAAGAGAAAGTAGGAGGTACCCTCAAAGGATTGGTACAGGACACTGCTTCCTGAACATAACACCAGTAGCACAGACACTGAGATCAACAATTACTAAATGGGACCTCCTGAAACTGAGAAGCTTCTGTAAGGCAAAGGACACAGTCAGCAAGACAAAACGGCAGCCCACAGAGAAAAGATATTCATCAACCCCACATCTGACAGAGGGCTGATCTCCAAAATATACAAAGAACTCAAGAAGCTAGCCAGAAAAACACCAAATAATCCAATTAAAAAGTGGGGTACAGCACTAAATAGATAATTCTCAATAGAGAAATCTAAAGTGGCTGAAAGACACATAAGAAAGTGTTCAACATCCTTAGCCATCAGGGAAATACAAACCAAAACAACTCTGAGAGACAATCCTGCTCCTGTCAGAATGACTAAAATCAAAACACCAATGACACTTTATGCTGGAGAGGATGTGGAGAAAGGGGAACACTCCTCCACTGCTGGTGGGAGTGACAACTTGTACAGCCACTTTGGAAATCAGTATGGTGGTTCCTCAGGAAAATGGGAATGAGTCTACCACAAGATCCAGCAAATCCACTCTTAGGCATATACCCAAAAGAAGCACATTCATACAACACGGACATCTGTTCCACTATGTTCATAGCAGCATTATTTGTAACAGCCAGAACCTGGAAGCAACCTAGATGTCCTCCAACTGAAGAATGGATAGAGAAAATGTGGTACATTTATACAATGGAGTACTTCTCAGCAGAAAAATTTGAAGGCAAATGGATGGAACTAGAAGAAACTATCCTGAGTGAGGTAACCCAGTCACAAAAAGACAAACATGGTGTGTACTCACTCATATATGGATTCTAGGCATAGAGCAAAGGATTACCAGCCTACAATGCAAACCACCAGAGAAGCTAGGAAACAAGGAGGACCCTAAGAGGGACAGACATGGTCCCCTGGAGAAGGGGTAAGGGACAAGATCTCCTGAGATAATTGGGAGCATGGGGGAGGGAAAAGGGGGTTAGGAGAAAGAGGAGAAAAAGGGAGAGGAGGACATGAGGGAGCAGGAAGATTGAATTGGGGAAGAATAGAGGAGAGCAAGAAAAGAGATACAATCATAGAGGGAGCCATTATAGGTTTAAAGAGAAACCAGGCACTAGGGAAATGTTCAGAGATCTACAAGGAGGACCTCAACTAACAATCTAAGCAACAGTGGAGAGGCTACCTTGAATGCCCTCCCCTGATAATGAGATTGATGACTGACTTATATGCCATCCTAGAGCCTTCATCCAGCAGCTGATGGAAGCAGAAGCAGACACCCACAGCTAAAAACTGAGCTGAACTCCTGGAATCCAATTTCAGAGAGGGAGGAGTAATGAGCAGAGGGGTCAAGACCAGGCTAGAGAAACCCACAGAAATAGCTGACCTGAATAAGGGAGACCTTATGGACCCAAGACTGATAGCTGGGAAACCAGCATCAGACTGATCGAGACCCCCTGAATGTGGATACAGTTTGGAGGTCTGGGCAATCTATGAGGCCTCTGCTGGTGGATCAGTGTTTATCCCTAGTATACGAATGGACTTTGGGAGCTCACTCCACACAGAGAGATGCTCTCTCAGCCTAGAGACATGGGGGAGGGTCTAGGCCCTGCTCCAAATGATATGAAAGACTTGGAAGATTCCCCATGTAAGGCCTCACCCTCCCTGGGGAGTAGAAAGGGGATGAGACAGAGGTTGGGGGGGAGGGGAAGAGGGGAGGGAGGAGAGAACTGAGATTGACATGGAAAACAAGCCTGTTTCTAATTTAAATTTTAAAAAATACATACACAAAAGAAAAGAAAAGATAAGAAAAGAAAAGAAAAGAAAAGAAAAGAAAAGAAAAGAAAAGAAAAACAACAGAAACTGTCTTTGGAAAAAAAAGAATAAATAAATGATTTTTAAAAACTAAAATATAATGGGAATCTTAACTCTAGAAAATGTTCAAATACCAAAAGAAGAAATAAAGTCACTTACCTGAGGGAAGAGATGAGGGTGATACAGGCTTATACTCTGGGGTCCTAGATGTCTTTAAACTGCCATAGACTCTTGATGAGTCCATTGTAGACACAAATGTTCTGAACAGTGACAGGCTCTGTGGGGTGAACGGAAGTCTGGTATGAGCACCACCCCCACTTGTAGTTTAGGTTTCACCACAGGTACTGAAAATGGTGTCCACTATTACCACAGTTTCCACAGGCTTATTTTTCAAGATGTAACATTTGATCTACTCTGGGCTTTTTGTTCTTCTTCCTTTAATCACCTGTTTTGAGTTACTTTTTCACAACAGGTAAACAAAGCAATCAAGACTGAATTAAAATCTGAGGAATGCTCCCCACCACACTTACAAGAAATAGTCTGTGCTGTGTTGTGAAAATGAAAATATGCGGAAAGTCCCTGGTGCTGCTCGACATGAACTGAAACTATAAAAATCCTCCTGAAACACTCATGCTCTGAAGGAAGCTGTGCAATGTAAAAATGAAACTATGAATGTGGATTTAAAAAATAATAATAATTAGCAAAAAAAAATTACTGACACAATAGGAACAGTAGTAAGGAGGGAGTCACCCATGTCTTTCAGCATTGTCCTGAAAATCCATGCAGGTATAGCAATAGTTAAGGACTTCATCTCTCAGAGCTACAGGGAGTGGAGGAGTTAGGTTTATGGGATGTGCTAACTCCTCCAAGGGTTTCCAGGTCTAGAGTCTTAGCCCAACTACTACAAATTCCAAGTCAGCCATTGTCTTGACAAAAGTGGAAAAGAAGAAGAAAAGCCAGGTTTCCATAACATCACTTTCTGTGGTCAGAGTGGAATTGCACCAGTCACTCACAACTACGTGACAGTGGCATCAGTCTGCTGGCTTCGAGTTCCAGAATACAGGAGGTGCGTGCACACTCACAGGATGGGGAGCACACTCGTGCCCCAAGACCACTGATGATGATGAAGTGAGGGTAAGCATATGTTCAGTGCAATATGTTCTCATTGCACTGAAGACCAAGTGAAACTTCCTCAGTTGTCACTCTTTGATGGCAACCATTTTACTCAATGCCAAGCATAGGGTTCTGCCTCATTTTTCAACCAAACCTAAGATTATGACAAGTGTACAAGACTTTCCAGAGTCGTCCATCTTGAGGGATTCTATGGAGGTTTATTAAACTTCCAGACCCAAAAACCTCTGAGGATCCAGAAGAAACAGTACAGCAAGCGTGGGAACTAACTAAAGGTATCTGAGGGTGAGGCAACAACCAGCTCACACACATCTTCTTCTCATCATGTCTCTTTATTCTTCCATCTCAATCTCCAATCTCAATTCCTCCCTCCCACAAGGTTTCCAGTTTATATGCCCACACCATCCACAATTCACAAGCAATACAGAATTATACAACTTTCATTTCTCAAGGTAGTAAAAGCAGATAAAAGCTCACACAGAGCAGTAACTTGTCAGTTTCCTCCATGGCTCAGGAGAGGTGTGGCTGTGCGACTCCCTGGCAGATACTGGGAGGACCAATTAAAGAGAGAGCTTTAAATCAGTACAGAATTCTAAGAAGAAAAGGGTGTTTTCCTGTGCTGTTTAGTCCATCTTAGCATATTTGCCAAATGTTAGCTGATTACAAGGGACCTCTCAACTCTAGAGATCATATCTAAGGTGATTAGCTCAAAAGGAAAACTGTGGCTATATAGTGTAAAATCCAGAGCCTGACACTTTCAACCTCCAGGTCAAGTGGTGGGGTGCTTGATCCTACTGATGCCCAAGTGAGAAGGACTTCCTTTGTCCAAGGCTGGTTAAGTGATCAATAGCCTTTTCAACAATTCAAGGCAGGGTGTTGGTGGCGCACGCCTTTAATCCCAGCACTTGGGAGGCAGAGGCAGATGGATCTCTGTGAGTTCGAAGCCACCCTAGTCTACAGAGCAAGTTCCAGGACAGGCTCCAAAGCAATACAGAGAAACCCTGTCTCGAAAAACCAAAAAGAAAAGAAAAGAACAATAAAGAATTCAAGGCAACCAGTATCTATTCTGTATATCAAAACTATACAGACAAATGAAAACTCCTCTTCCTGGTTGCCCACAGATATATGTGCCCAGGTGGTAGAATATTTTCATGAAATGAACCAACAAGCAGTGGGAAACACCCAAAGCTATTCTTAGGGTAGAAATGAAGCTCTTAGGGAAGATATGAAGTGGCTCATGAGAGAAATTACAGATAGGAGCAACTTATTTTCACAGCCAGTGACTCCACAGCCTTGCCAAATGGGGTTTCTTACCAGAGAATCATTCATCTGGGTAGGTCATTGTGATGAACTAGTTATCCTTCTGTATCTCTCATGACCCTTGACAGGATTCTATTAACATTTCCAGAAAAAAAAATGATCAACTCTAGCAAATAGAAATTGCAATGTATATTATATAAGGGTCTCATGTTTTATCATATATAATAATCACCTGGAAATTTGTTAATGATACGTGTTCCTGCCACATAAACTCCTTCTTTTGTCAAGATAGTGTAGCCTTACTTGGGGAATGTGTGAATGAACATTCCAAGTATGAAGTCTGTTCATGGAGCATACTTAAATAAGCAATCCTTCAGCCAATAAAAACTGTGGGGGATGAGTTAGAAATATCAATAGAAGCCCTGCATTGGTGTCACACACCTTTAATCCCAGCACTCAGGAGGCAAAAGCAGGTGGATATCTGTGAGTTCAAAGCCAGCCTGGTCTATGGAGCCAGTTCCAGAACAGGCTCCAAAGCAATACAGAGAAACCCTGTCTTAACCCCCCGCCCCGCCCCGCAAAGAAGAAAGAAAGAAAGAAAGAAAGAAAGAAAGAAAGAAAGAAAGAAAGAAAGAAAGAAGGAAAGAAACATCAATAGACTGAAGAGAAGTCTGATGCTCTAAGCAGAAGGATGCAAATGATGCTGTGAGAACACTGAAAATTAGCTGTTTGCAGCTACTAGGAATTTGCAATAGCTCTGCTAAGAATAGCAGATTTGAGGTGAGATTTCCAGGAAAGACGCTTACAAACGCTCTCATGCCACAAAGTGTGAACTAAGTGGGAAAAAAGCAACCAGAAGCTAGCATCATTTGTCCACATGAGTGTGAAGCAAACTGACCACTTGTCAGTTGCAGAATATCAGAAGAAACACCAACTACTGTATAGTTATGTAGCCATTGTAGCACAGATAAAAATGAAGCCCTCAGAATACACTCCTAGAGAATTTAGCTGTGCTAATGATGTCCTTTAATCACCTGATTGCCAGAATGATGTTTTAGTATATTATTGCTATATATCAGAATTCAGAATTATCTTGATCTTGTCGAAATACAATAGATGGAAAGAGACACACAGAGAATGTGTGAGAGAGATTACAACATGGCATTACTATACATAATGTGATACTAAACCAAAGTAAGTAAAATGGTGAGTGACCATAAGTAACACAGGGGTTTAGGGAGTAGAGAAATTAATACCAAGTGTTTCAAGAAGAAATAAAGACAAGTTTTAGACTAGAAGCCTCTTTTCATATCAAACCCTTCCAGGTTAATAATGGGAGTTAAAAGTACAGACAGGTGTGCCTCATTCCCAGGCTTCATGGTACAGGATAAACAGGTTTCAGACGTAACTTAGGACATTTAGGTTCAGAGTTTTAGCATTGAAAAATGCAATTTTGATAAATTCACAAAGCAATGACCACAGTTTTCAGAAGTTCTTAAATTTCTGTGGATTTTACTGGTCCTGGCTTTTAGGACTACATAGAGGTTTTTTCGGCATTACTGTATTACATCCAGCCACATATGATAAAACTCTGCTGAAAGACAACTCCTTCCTGTCTGAAACAGATTAACATTAAAGAGGGTAGGCAACTCCCTCCTCCTCCACTTACTCAACCTTTTTTCTCTCTGTAACTCTGAATTTCCCACCTAGCTATATTCTGTCCTGGCATAGGCCAAGATAGCTTTGTTTATCATCCAATAAAAGCAACATATATTCACAGCATACAGAAGGACATCCTATATCATCTCCCCCTTTCTGTCTAATTAGAAAGGAAGGTTTTAACTTTAACATAATAAAATTACATATGACAAAATAGTTATCAAGCAATAATTATGGTTGCAATATTTAGTCTATTTGCATTTGGCAAAATTAAAGAAAATCATTTATCACCTATCCTTTCTTTGTTAGTCTAAAGTTTTATATCTGATTTGTCTTTTGTCATAACTAAGGAAAACTATAATTGTAACTATCTGTCGTCAGCTCCGTCAAAGACTCCAGAGGGATATAGTATTACTTAAGCAAATTGGAAATGAATTGTAAGCAGCTTCCAAAACTCTAGAAATGACAGAGATATCTGGCTGCCTGGACAGCCACCCAAAGTTTTCCTGCAACATTGGGCATCCATCTTCAGCCTATAGGCCCATTTCCTGTGGGTACTGCATGTCCATCCAATTTATACAGTAGACAGTCAAGCAGTCCAGGCAAGACCAGTTTCTTGCCCAAATGGCTACCAAATGGCATAAGGAGCTCCTTCAATGCCCATCATCCTCTGTAAGTAGATTGGTGCTGCCAGAAGCAGACATGTCTCACTGCTGAGAAAAGTCTAACTTCTTAAAACATTTTAAATTCTATATTCTGTAAGTGTTTGAAGTCTTTCAAAATTAACTATCCTTCTGAAATATATCTTTGTATATCTAGAAAACCTAACTAAGGTGACTATAAGTTTGACAATTATAGATGACTATCTATTAATCTGTATTTCTTAACTATACATTACATTTTTAAATGAGCTTTATAAACATAATACCTAGAACAAGAGTAAAAATATACATATAACAAAATTGACCTCAAATTTGTATCACTAAACCAAAATCTGTATCAATGTATTCATTTCTCTATCAGTAGGCACCATAGTAAACTATCTTTTCTTCTGTTTTTCTTTTCTTTGTTCTTTTTTCTTTTCTTGAGTGTTCACCACAGTTTTCCATGGTGGTGGAGCTATTTTGCTTTTCTCCACTGAATGAATAGTGGCTTCAATTTTCCCCATAGTCTCATTCACACTTAACATTCCTTCATTTTCTTAGTGGGGAAAATTCTTTCTTAGGTAGGAGGTGATGTCTCATTGGTTTTAATTCCCCAACCCCTGGCATGGTCTTCTTCTAAAGGTTATTCTTGATCTTCTAGTCATAAGTTTTTGAATTATACACTGAATTATGATCTGTAGTAACCTGTCTTTGGGGGGCTTCTGTTGGATCCAGCTGACTTTGTCCAGTTCATACCTGAGAGGGGGAGTCTGGGTTGAGAAATGGCAGGTAAAAATACTGAGGAAAAGACAGAGGTACAGATTAGAGTCAGTAAAGCAATCCAGTGAATACTGAATGCACCAAGTTTATTCTCCAACATTTTTGTATACCCCAACCAAAAAGGGGAAGACTTCTTTATCATGATACAAGGAACAAACAGAATTTCTTCTTTAATTCTCCAAACATTTAGTAATCACACCCTTAGACTAAATCTCTCATCATCTGGCCTTGTGGGCTAAAAGTAACCACACCTTAGACCAAGTCTCTTGCTATTTAGATAAGACATTCATGCCTAAGACAAAACATCCTACAGTAACGTTGCCTTAGACCTTTAGGTCTTATGACGTTAACCTTGGAATAGTATGTATGAATAGTTTTGAACTCTGTGTCAAGTCAAGAAGAATCAAAGTCATTTTTATGGACCCCGACAAGAAATTCAGCATCTTTTGCAGTATATCCAGGGGATAAATGGGACAGAGTCAGAAGAAAGCTAACATACATGGGACAAAGTCAGCAGAAAGCTAACCAAACAGTGGTGCACAAAGGGAACGTAGAGTATTGAAAGAACATGACAGAGCAAGCACACAGTGGGCTAGGTGAAAAGTTTCTGTAACCTAGTATTGGGTTTCTCCACCGGTGCAATAAATCAGATCAAGCCAAATTAATAAGCTCAGGTTCAGCTGGGCATTGGTGGCGCATGCCTTTAATCCCAGCCCTCCGGAGACAGAGGCAGGAGGATCTCTGTGATTTCGAGGCCAGCCTGGTCTCCAGAGCCAGTGCCAGGATAGGCTCCAAAGCTACACAGAGAAACCCTGTCTCAAAAAAATCAAAAAAAAAAAAAAGTCCAGGTTTAATCTAAGCAAAACATCCCTGGGTGGTCCCAGCAAAGAAGAGAAGACATGAGGGAAAACCATGAGGGGAAGTCTGTGGGCCAGACCTTAAATATCCTCTGGGGGGTGTAGCTGCTGCTTGGCAGGCTTTCTTTGGGCAGGGTTTGGAGACATTGAGAATCTCCCTGGAGCACAGGCTGCTCTTCTAGAGGACCTGGGCTTGATTCCCAGCACACTCATAGTAACTCACAACCATCTGTAACCCCAATTGCAGGGGTCTGGTGTCCTCTCTGGCCTCCATGGGCACCAGACACCCAAGTGGTGCACATGCAGGCAAAAGTCTCTCTGTCTCTCTGTCTCTCTGTCTCTCTGTCTCTCTGTCTCTCTCTCTCTCTCTCTCTCTCTCTTTCTCTTTGGTTTTTTGAGACAGGGTTTCTCTGTGGCTTTGGAGCAAAATTCTCATCTTTAAAAAGTTTTAATTTATGTGTGTGGGCGTCTTTTGCATCCCCATCCTAAATTCATGTCCCTGCCTTCCAGACCCTCTCTCCCTCCCTCTCTTCTTTCCTTTCCTTCTTCCCTCCTTCCCTCTGCCTGTCATATGAACACCCTAACCACTTTTATGCTTTTTTTATCTTTATTTCCTTTTCTTCAACATAATGATAATTTCAGTTGTGTTTTTTTTCTTTATTGGCCATGTGCTACTTAAACTTCATTATGAAAAACCGTCTGTAGACTTGGTGGATGACCTATAGTTTCTATCACTGCATAGAATTCTGTGTCCTCTCCTGAAACAGTTTTAACTACCCATTTGTCAGTATGAAAGACATACCTCTCCCCTAAAAGGGGTGACAAATAGTTTATTCTAGAGCCAAACATGAATGCTCATGGCCCAGTAACACAGATTACACCAAAACTCCATGATCCATGTTTCATAAACTTTTTATAGTAATAGGACAAAGAATGCCATAAATCAAGATACCTTTTAAATATGGTGGAAACATCAGATGGGCAGGGGAAAGCCTCTGCTAAAGGTCTCACATACTACCTGGTAGCATTCCTTACATTTTGGTTGGTGGGAGCCAGGAGTCTGTTGACACTTTCCAAACATGTTTCACCTGTCAGCTGCAGGTAAGTTAAGTCAGGCACAGAGGTGGGCAATGAGTGAATATAAATTTAAAGATAAATTGTAACTGGCTCTGGGCCAGCAATATCCCTGCCTCCCCACAATCACTGAAGTTCTAATCATGCAATCAGGGGCTGTAGAAGGTTCAAAGTGGGGTGTAATTTTTATTGCATAGTATTTAGTGAGTTCTTTACAGGAAGTGATGTCTTCATTAACACATGTGTCTGAGACCTGTACAGGCATAAGAACATGGCTTACTCACTGACTCTCCAGAGAGGATACACACCAGACTTTTATTTCTAGCCATTGAGGTGACTGTGACAGAGTCTGAATCATGTCTGATGTTTCCACTGGTCTCAACTCACTCACTTCTTACACAGAAAATGAGGAACTTCCCAGACTCTGTGGGTGCCACAGATTTCTCAGACTTATTTGTCATTTCCAGTAAGTTTGCTGATTAAAGTTCATCTTCTTTCCCTGCTGTCTGTCCTCCAGGAATATCAACTTTACACTCACAACGTCTCTTAATTCTTTCAACAATTACCCGTCTCATTGCTTTAAGTTGGCTGGCAGGATCAACTTCATGGTCACCATTTCTAATGTAGTCCTCCTCTCTTTAGTCTTTATTGTCTTTCATGTCTCTGCTAACCACCGAACATTTCTTTTCTCCATCATGGTGCTTTATTATCTTAATTTAAGCTGCCATGGGTGCTCTTTTATTGAAGCTGTCTCTAAGTTATTGGAGTATGAAGAGCCTTGCATATGTGTATATTTTACTTAATCTAAAATGTTTATTCTAATGTAAATTCTTCATCAACTTTCAGATTTGCATTATCCCACATTCTGTTGCAGTTTGTAGTAAAAGAATGTCAGAGCCATGTCTATACGAAGTCTCCAAGCAAGTTATTCTTGTAATTACATGTTGTGTGTGTTTTGTGTAGAAATGTCAACCACCTGGCTGAGGGTTCTTTCCTCCATCTGTATGGGCAAGGAGTGCTCCATTTCTGTTGGCAGACATGAGGCTCAGCAGCTGTGCTGGAAGTCAGCACAATTGGCACCCTCAAGTGTTCAGTCCTTTTGCAGACCTCATTGATCATGACCCTTGGCCCTCAAGAGTTCAGACCCCAGAGCTCTGGACCCTTAGCCCTTGACAGCTCTCAGCCCCAGGTATGTGACCTTTGTCCAAGAAGACTTGGTAGCTCTTTGGGAATTTTCTGCCAACAAGGACCTGTAGTTTCTCTTCACTCATTCCTCATGGCCCTTTATTCTTCTTCAGGCTCAGCTCCGCATCCTCTGTCTTTCTCCAGTTCCCCATCCTGTCCAGGATGCTTGCAAACTGAACAAATGATTCTTCTTCAGCCATCAAGCAGCAAAACTTGATTTGGGGCCATTTTTTCTCAGGAACCAGAGATGCACCTGGTCAGAGCCCCCTCACCTGGACAGTATTTAACTAAAGGTTGCTTCAAATTATGGTAGTGGTCTCATTCTCAACTTGTGGGATTAACAGTTGTCTGTGAACTTCTGATCCTCCTGCCTCTGCCTCATTCAACAAATCCTCTAGGTACATCCCAATGCAACTATTTTCACCTAGGGCAGAAGGGAAATATGTGTTCTGCTGGTCTAGCAAAAACACTTCTATAATGCTAAGAGTCCAGCCTGTGATTGGTCCAAAACATAAGCCTTAAAGCCTGTGATTAGTTAGTCAAGGCTGTGATTGATCCAAAGTGTTATGACTGGTCAGAAACCAATGACTGGCCCAAAGGCCTTTGCTCAAGCTACTCAGGAAGGTTGCTCTGCCTCACCAAGTCTGCTGGATGCCCTCCTGTGCTGACTCCCCACGTGTTGCAACATCAGTCCTCAAAAAAGGCTTCCCTACGGTGGCCTTTTCTTGCCTTCTCTTCAGGCTGAGCTGGTAACTCGAGGGAAGAAGCACCAGGGACAGCTGAGAGCAGAGGCAACAGTGCAGGCCATAGAGCACCAAGGCAGGGACAGCTGTGTGTCTAGAATGCCAGTCAAAGGCAAAGAGGGAATTCAGGAATGAACATTCATCATCAGAAGAAACTGGTGACCCAGCAAAGAGACAGAGAGCAATCACACAGCCTAAACTGGTCCACATCAGCTTTCAGAAAGTCCAGAGCTCACAGTCATTTAGAGAAGGTTTTAGTCAGCAACTGATTCTTGAATGTGGTCTGTCAGCCAAGTGGATATCTGTTGAAAAAAATAAAGACTAGGGATACAAGTTAAATTTAGTAACTTAAAGGAAAATCTTATATTTATGAAGGTGAGGAAATAATGAGTTCACTAGACCCAAGATAAATGATAAGTGGGTGTTTTGTTGGGGAACAACTTACACAGATAATAGTAAAGAACCACGGCAGACTTTCTCTGACCTTATGATGAAATCTGCAACCAGAGAGAAAGAGCCCACCTCATGCTCTCATGCTTCCCTCTTTCTGATTCTGTCCACACCTGAAGCCACGCCCAAAGGGGTGTGTCCACTAACACAAATACACTGGAAAGGCCAAATGCCACTACACATTTAGAACTTTCAGGCCCATTTATCCTAGTAATTGGGGGAAGAAGCCCAAGGCAAGGAGAGAGAGAAAGAGAAGAGAGAGAGAGAGAGAGAGAGAGAGAGAGAGAGAGAGAGAGAGAGAGAAAGAGAGAGAGAGAGGAATAGGCAGGTGGGGAAACATAGACTGTACTAATCTGGAGTCCTTTTGACCTGTGAGAGGTGGATACAAGTCTTATGACTCCCTTATGCTACCCTATAAGATCTCTGTCCTGTGGTTTCTAGGGGTCTTTGCCCAGCCATCTGCCATGGTGGAAGGATGAAAGGCCCCAGCTAATTGGGTTAGCTCTTTAAACAACTGCAATAAAAGACTCATTGCTTTTGCATTGAAATGGGCCTCTTGGGAGTTCAGAATTTGGGCACAACAATACCATCTGGGGCTAGGGACTTGCAGGCAGCAGTTGGAGCAGTCTTTTTAATCCTTAGTTGATTAGAATTGTGCTGGAATAGATGTATATTATGAGCAAGAAATAAACTTAGGGAAACTTAGGGAGGAAACTTCTTTCTTAGGTATACATTTGAAACTTTTAGGTTCACAGTCCTGGCAGCTGAGAGCAGGGTGTCCCAAAATTAGCAAAAGGGGAAGAAGTTCCATCCCCCAGGAATAGGCAGGTCAGGAAACAGGTTGTGGATTGGCAATACTTACCTGGAGTCTATTTTGACCTGTGAAAGGTGCGTCCAAGTTGATCTTCTGGAGCTTATAACAACCTTTAATCAATTTATTTCTTTAGAGGCAAAAGTCCCAGATGTTTTAGCATGTTAGCATCATTGCTGCATATAGTCTACCGAAATTCACATCCTATAAAGGCAGTAGAGTCATGCCTTTGAGTCATGGTGAAACTTTGTGAACCTAAAAATAATTTTGGCTAAAAGCCTTGACATTTGCTTTAGAAGACTGGGTGTATATGGATTAGACAAATGTTTCAGTACAGTGAGAAGCATTTTAGCTATATATTTAGAAAACAACCGAAGGGAAATTTAATCTTGTGCTTGTAACTATGATAATAACCGTCAGTGTTTACCAGAGTTAGATTAATAGCTTATCAGAACTTTAATGATCATTAGAACTCTGAACCTTTGAAGTTTAATATAACAATAGCATAGTGAGGGAGAGAAATCTGAAACATTTTACCTGCCTTCAGCCATCTTTTTATACCCTAACAAATTACATCCACACACCTCAAAACACCTTTTCAGAGCCTCGCCACCCAAGTCCTCATGTCCTCGGACCTCTACAACTTGTATTTACATACCTTAAGTTATATTTTTTCAGAACTTAAAATGTTTTTTAGATCCTTACAGCTTGTATTTTATGTCTTTAGACTTTATGTAAGCTTTGTGCCTTTTTTTATCCAGCTGTTTACCATGAGACATAGGTGGTTGACTAATGAAGAATTTGTTGTAAAGCAAGTTACCTGAAATAAAGGAATAGAAAAAAGTTACTCTGAAGCCTGTTTGGTGAATGTGTCTCTTTTTGGAATCTGATATCAAAGCAAACTACTTAGAAGTAACCTTAGGGAAGTGAGGCCTGTGGCCTGACTTTTACATAGAAAGGGAACTCAGAAGGCAGCTGAAATCTTGCAAAAGGTACTGGGTACTCCATACATTTGAAGCTACAGTCAGTCAATATCCTCAGAGATCTGAAAAGGACAAATTATAACTGGAAGTATCATCAATTAAAACAGAGTATCATAATTATAACAGAGACCCACTACCTAGACAGGTCACCACAGGCCTAAGACACAGTTTTTTGTTTCTTTGTTTTGAGGGTGGGGGGGTTGGGTTTTTTGGTTGTTGGTGGTGGATTTAGGTTTTGTTCTTTTGTTTTTAGTGTGTGTGTGTGTGTGTGTGTACAGCTTGCTAGCCCACTATCTGGCAATCTGCACTCTGGTGAGTTACAGGAAGTGCTGTAGAAAAGCTCCTTCTGTCCCAGAGTGAAGGAAGCTCTAAAGGCACAGCTTTCAATGTGCACAGTTTAGGAAGTTCCCTGTGGGGCCTGGGGCCTGTGGTTTCCAGATCCAGTGTGATTCAAAGGACAGGTGGGAAGGGGCAGTGCAGTGGGAGGCTGAAACCAAACACAAGCAAATCCTCTGGCAATTCTGGTTTATGGAAAATTTTGGTGTTAAACCCCCGGAAAAC
Source organism: Cricetulus griseus (assembly GCF_003668045.3). Classification (NCBI taxonomy): domain Eukaryota; kingdom Metazoa; phylum Chordata; class Mammalia; order Rodentia; family Cricetidae; genus Cricetulus; species Cricetulus griseus. The sequence goes on from NC_048601.1 coordinate 17,505,645, forward strand.
TCAGGCCTCCCAGGTCTCAGCCCAGGACCACGGTCACCCCAATCACCAGGCGGATTCGAAAGCTTGCTGCAAACTGCATGAGGCTTTATTGTTGTTTAACGAGCTAACCCCATGTTAGCTCAGGTCTTTTACGCACCCACCATGGCGGATGGCTAGAAAAGACAGCTCAAAGGGGCTACATAGAGATCTTATAGGGCAGCATAAGGGGAGTGTCTAGGGGTACGCACAGGCTCAGGATTGGTATGCCTCCAGGCTTGCAGGGTTTACCCTGTGTTGATTGGCCAACTGGTTGTTATGGCCCATAGGCCCTCCCAGGGTGGTTGCTATGCTCTGTGTGTCATCGCTTGTCCGTAAAGCACACCCAGAGCCGTAAAGCATAGTGCCACCAGCTAACTTCTGATTGGTTCCTTGCCACGAGGCAGGCATCTGACTTTCTAGTGACTAAGACAAGGTCAGAAAAGCACATGTTCGGCTGTTATGGCTGCCGAAATGGGAAGCTGGTCCCTTCAATGGAAATGAAGAATCCTATGAGATTTATGCTTCCCATGTAGAAAGGAAACCAGCTCTGTGTTTGGAAATTCTTTCATCTTTTTTTAAATTTTTTTCAGATTTTTTTTATTTGAATTAGAAACAAGATTGTTTTACATGCCAATCCCAGTTCCCTTCTCCCTTCTCTCCTCCCCTACCACCCCTCCAACTAAAGCCCTACCTATCACATATCCTTTCTTCTGTTCTTCCCCTGACTCAACCTTTCTGCTCCCTCATGACCTCTGCATCCTTCCTCTTCTCCCCTTCTCATTCTTGTAGCTCCCTCCCCCCTCTTCCCATGCTCTCAATTTGCTCAGGGGATCTTGACCCTTTCCCCTTCTCCAGGGGACCATGTATGTCTCTCTTAGGGTCCTCCTTGTTTACTAGTTTCTCTGACAGTGTGGATTGTAGGCTAGAAATCCTTTATGTCTAAAATCCACATATGAGTGAGTACATATCGTGTTTGTCTTTTTGTGACTGGGTTACCTTGCTCAGAATGGTTTCTTCTAGTTCCATCCATTTTCCTGCAAATTTCAAGGTTCCATTGTTTTTGTACACTGAGTAGTACTCCACTGTGTAAATGTACCACATTTTCTCCATCCATTCTTCAGTTGAGGGGCATCTAGGCTGCTTCCAGTTTCTGGCTATTACAAATAGTGCTGCTATGAACATCATTGAACAGATGTCCTTGTTGTATGAATGTGCTTCTTTTGGGTATATGCCTAAGAGTGGAATTGCTGGATCTTGTGGTAGACTGATTCCCATTTTCTTGAGGAGTCACCTATTGATTTCCAAATTCTTTCATCCTTTTTTTGTTTTAATTTCTTCTATCCTCTTTGATTGCTTTAATTTTTGTTTGCTTGTTTGTTTTAGTGAAAGGATACTGGTTTCCTGGAAAACAGTGTTCATACTTATCAAAAAAGCAAGGTCAAGAAGGATGTAGATGTTTTTCAAATGAGCCAAATATTCCCACAGCTGAAACCATTTCTCCTTGCTGCACAGATTTCACACACCTCCCACAGTTCTGTGAGGCAAATTAGCCCAAGGTGACAACTTATCGTGCTGTGGTTTTTTGTTGTTGTTTGTTCAGTTTTGTTTTATTTTGTTTTTTCTTCTGCTTTTCTATAAGCTCGAGATTTTCCTTAAGAAATATTTAGGGTTTAAATGGAAGAAGAAGGAGAAGGAGGAGGAGAAAGGAAACAATAAAAGTGACATAGGCAAGTGAATAAATAATTAAATTTCAGGGGTGAAACACCCAAAGGGTTTGGGGGAGGGGATATTTAAAGGAACGTTGCATATTACCTTATTGAAAAAGAAAGCCATTGTGGAAATCTTGATGCACTGAATTCAAAGCACATCTTTGTTTAGTGTGCAACTGGAAAGAAAAGGGTTGAGAAGTTTCTAAGGAGCCAAAATCAAAAGGACATGCTATATGCTGTCCCAAAAATTTTGGAGAACTCCACATATATCAAGCAGCAACATAGAAAATCTGGGAGGTTCAGAAAAAGAGTGAAAAAGCCCAGCTTTGTCCAGTATCCAAAAACGGTAGAAAATCAGAACACAGAGAAGCTCAGATCTTCTGATGTAGAACTCAGAAAAGCCAGCGAGCTGCACACACTGCCTGGCTGCAGCTCCACAGGTGACCTCACAGAGTGGAGATCAGAGAAGGAAAAGCTCATGATCTCAGTAGAGAAATACTTTCTCCTGACACCTCTTTAGCATGGCTTTAGGTGGATCAGCCTTCCTGAGAGATGGTGTCTTGGCCAGGTGACAGGCCCAAAAGGACTAACTCTTATCAAGGGACACAATTGTGTGTCATGTTTGTACAGGACAAGAGACAGATTTAATGCTTTTACCAGGAAAAAACAGGACTCAACAGAGCACTGACATGCTCAAGGACCTCAGAGGCTACTGTAACAGTCAAGCCACACAGAAGTCATTTACTTGGAAGCTAAAAGTGAGGAACTGATACAATGTGTTTCTGCCAGGAGAATGTAAGGCTCCATTTCTAAAGCTGTTCAGCACACACGCTTACTGTCGGTTACACCCTCACCCACAGCATCCGGGAAGGAAGTTCACTATCAAGATAAGAAACCGGAGATCACACCCCCCTTACACTCTAGACAGGACCACCAGACAAAAACTTAACAAAGAAACAGAGGATCTGAAAGAAGTCATGGCCCAACTGGGGTTAACGGATATCTATAGAGCATTCCATCCAAACTCAAAAGAATATACCTTCTTCTCAGCACCACATGGCACCTTCTCCAAAATTGACCACATAGTAGGCAACAAAGCAAACCTCCACAATTACAAAAGAATTGAAATAACCCCCTGTATCTTATCAGACCACCATGCATTAAAGCTAGAATTCAGCAACAATACAAATGGCAGGAAACCTGCAAACTTTTGGAAAATGAATAACACCCAATTGCACCATTCCTGGGTTGAGGAAGAAATAAAAAAACAAATTAAAGACTTCCTAGATTCTAATGAAAATGCAGACACAACATACCCAAACTTATGGGACACTCTGAAAGCAGTCCTAAGAGGGAAGTTCATAGCACTAAGTGCCCACATGAAGAAACTAGAAAAAAGTCACATTAGAGAACTGACAGAACAACTGAAAACACTAGAGCAAAAAGAAGCAAACTCACCAAGGAGGAGTAGACGCCAGGAAATAATCAACCTGAGAGCTGAAATCAATAAAGTAGAAACTAGGAAAACATTACAAAGAATCAATGAAACAAAGAGTTGGTTCTTTGAGAAGATCAACAAGATAGACAAACCTCTAGCCAAACTAACCAAAAGGCAGAGAGAGAGCACACTAATTAACAAAATCAGAAACGAAAAGGGGGATATAACAACGGACACTGTGGAAATCCAGAGAATCTTTAGGTCATACTTTGAAAATCTGTACTCCACAAAATTCGAAAATCTAATGGAAATGGACAGTTTCCTGGATAAATATCACTTACCAAAATTAAATCAAGATCAGATAAACAATTTAAATCGACCCATAACCCCTAATGAAATAGAAGCAGTCATCAAAAGCCTCCCAACCAAAAAAAGCCCAGGACCAGATGGCTTCACTGCAGAATTCTACCAGAAATTCAAACAAGAGCTGATACCAATACTCCTCAAACTGTTCCGCACAATAGAAGCAGATGGGATATTGCCAAACTCCTTCTATGAGGCTACAATCACTTTGATACCCAAGCCACACAAAGATAAGAATAAGAAAGAGAACTACAGACCAATATCTCTCATGAACATTGATGCTAAAATACTCAATAAAATATTGGCTAATCGAATCCAAGAACATAT